>NW_020312159.1:0-320358 GCF_002999335.1 Cyclospora cayetanensis | reverse complement strand
GATTTCATGACCCCATCTTCCACAATAGTGGAAGGAACGTTATTGGCGGGCTGTCTGTGGCTGCTGAAGTGCATGAATGCCTTCCAGCAGTCTTTCCTCGTCCTCTTCAGACTGCAGATCAGAGCCAGGTGATACAGCCTCGACATCAAAGGCTCTACAATAAATCCGAGCTTCGCTTTTTTGCACAGCCAAAGACGCCGGAATTGCGATCATTAGCTCCTGATGGTTCGAGGCGTCTATATTGTGTAAATTCCATAGCTCGGCTTTTGAATTGCGTAGCTGTTGCCCATCGTGCAAGCACTTGATGTGAGAGCACAGGCAGATATGACGTAAACCACTGAGGCTGGATTTGTATGTCTACGTTGTGGCCTTTTGCAAATCGAGACTTCATGTATCCTGGTATGTACATTTCTTGATAGATCTCCCTGCCAAGGTTTTCTCAATTCTGTTAAAGTGTGCTGTGGAGAGGATCTCAGCATAGATTGATGTCAAGACTTGAATGAAGACTAGAACTGTAGTAAACCGTGCAGACAGGGGACTTCCTTTCCATGATTGGAGACTACTGAAATGCTGCTTTGTCCGATTAAAATGCCTGAAGCTATACTCATTTTTCTTCATGACCTCATAGTTTGGGTACAAAGCGAGGTAATCTACTTTTCCAGCAGGTTGATAAAATCTTTGGGCACTTGTTCATCTTGACAGCCGTCTTCTGGTTGCAGGAGATGGCACGACAAAATCGGACGCGCATCCGACCCAACACACGGGAATCGAACATGACAAGTGACAAGAGAAAGTGACACTCTAAGGTCCCCTGTAGGCCAGGAACCACAAGGAAGTTACTGCACAACCGGGAGAGATGAAACGGAGGGATCCAATTAAAGCGAGAGGTGCAGACTGCCGAAGAGAGTAGGTTGGAAGGAATCTTTTACAGAGGCAAAGGTTTTAGAAAGCATATATCTACATATGTGTGTATATATGTTGATAAGGTAGAAAGCTCCATATAAGGTCTCCGTAGGGAGACACTTGACTCCAGATTCAATGAACCAGGGAGAGAGTTATTGAGTGTTTCTCAAAACAAGCCCTGGCTTCCCCTACGCACTCCCCTAAAGCTCCCTACACGAGGGGAGAAAGAGGTTTATGGAACGCGTAGCTTGTTCCTTCAAACGCCCCGAGTATTCAAAGCTAATTGTACATAACACACAGCGCGCATGCACAGTCTTGCGTCCTCCAGGTGGGTATTTGTAAACTGCTCAATATATTTGATGTACCAACAGAGAAAGAACTAATTTATTTCTTAGTTACTTCGCATTTAAATATAACTGGTGCAGTAGAAAGCGTCGAGGCTAGCTTCGCGTGCTCTACAAACGGAAGGGACGTGCCAGTTAATCAGGCATTTCCTCAATGATGTACACACATACAGAGCACGTAAGTGAGGCATCGAGGATAACGCGGGCGCGCGACGTTGGCAAAGGGCAGAAGCAGGAAAATACAAGAGAATGTCATGGGTTTGTAGGGGGCGGTTAGCGGGAGGGCCAAGGGCAGCGGAAGCGGATCCATGCGAGAAGCGAAACGAAAAAGTGCGGGAGTTAGTGCATACAACTGGCAACAGCGGTCGCCAAAGCGAGGAGTTGGATTCATCTATTTTTATTGGCTAAATAGTACATCTTATAAAGGAGTACATGCCTGTATAGAGCGTTGCTTTGGGGGGCTTTGCCTTGTGCCACTCAGGTGTCGCTCGTTCGTGCTGAGAGTGGTACGCGGTGGACCACTGGTTATGCGCAGGCAGGTAACAGCCTGTAAGGAGGGTGTAATTTTGTCCAGACTTCGGATTTTCCTGTGTATATAGGCCCGAGGATTATAATAGCATTATTATAGGAGACGAAGTTCGAGCAGAAAAGTGGTGATAGAGACAGTTGCTGCGTCCATCCGGGACCAATGCCCGAATACGAATCGCCGGTTGTTGCCATGGGCGTTGCTCTTGCACCGGTGTGCGCGTGTCATTTGCCCGAATCAGAGAAACTATATTCATTTCGAGCGTGAAGCAGCCCATTGGCTTGTGATCCTCCGTGCTGGCTTCCCGTGTTGTCAAGGTTCTATTCGCAGCTCCCCCACGATGCCATCTTCTGCCAAGACAGCAGACGCCCTCCAGACTCTCGCGCCTGCCAGCACAGGAGACAAAGACGCAGGAACAAAGACGGAGGCCTTTCGCGAAACCTTCGTAGATAGCGCACCCAGGCTTGCCGCAGGACGGGGGTCCTTAGAGGCCGCTGCTTGCAGCAACCAGGGTCCTAGCAGGAGTAAGCAAAGGAGGCGCAGGCACAAGCCGCAGAAGCGGCAGCCACGTCCCCAACAGCAAGCTGAAGAGAAGGAGCTTGATGAGGAGCTGCGGGAGCTGCAGCGGCAATCTTCCAGGGAGCGGCGGCTGCTTCAGCAGAATACAGCGAAGCAGCAGCAGCAGCCTGACTACAGGAACGGACTCCTATTTTGCAAGCTGCCATTGAGGGGCAAGAGTTGCCGCTTCAGGCGGATAATAAATCAGCCGCAAAGGTTTAGGAGGTTACAACTGCCCAGGGCAGACTGAACCACGCGAATTACCAGCAGCACCACTAGCACCGGAGAGGATCAGCGGCTCTTCCACAGGACTGATTTCGTGAGCTGTAACAGCTTTATTTGTTTCAGCGAAAATTTGGGAGTGCCCACAGCAGACAGTCACTGCCTTTCCTAGCAGCCCTTCGGGAATTCTCAAGGACGAAGCCCCCAAAGCGGAGGATTCGCAACCGTCTTCTCATGGGTGCAATTTGCCTACCCAACTGAGCCGCGTGAAAAACGTTTTGTGCAGTTTTGCCACCGCTGCCATTAGTGAGGCTATAGAGCAGCTGTTTTCTGATGGTGGGAGCTGAAAAACGGAACTTTTCAAAGCCTGAAAAGGGCCTAAAGAGCGAGCGCTCGCTCGCAGAGCAGAGCGATAAGGTCTAGTGTGCTTGCCTTGAGAGAAGCCTCAAAGCACAGCCAGCACAGAGAAAGCTGAAGGCCTGCAGTAGCTGATTAGCAGTGAAACTGAGAAAACACCAAGACGCGGGAGTGCACGGTGGAATGGGGCGAGGTGGGTAGGTATGGGCGCACCTAGTGCAACAGGTCGGCAGAATGAGCGTGAGAGGAAAGGTGCAGAGACACCACGAGAACGGAAGCTGACTTGACAGCAGGATAGCATCCTCAAGAGGAGAAAGATCACGGACGAGGCCCTAACCGGAGGCCCCTAACATACTTTTGAAAAAGCACAAAGCCTTTCGACCGCGCGTATTCAGGGTTCGGCGCCTATCTGTTTGGCTAGGTCTTTCAGTGCTGCTGTCGGAGGAGCGCTTAGGTTGTATTTGAGCTGGACGGCCACGAGATATCCAAAGCAGCTAAGCAGCTATAGTAGTAATAGGGGGAGCAGGGTGTACGTGTGTGCGCTGTTTCCATCCACTTAGTCGATGCTCTCGCCAACTTTCGGCCTGCCACCACTCTCTCCCTGGGCAGCTGCTCCTCGGGCTGCCGCTTCTGCTTCGAGAAAAGTAGAGAGTCAGCGCCTCGCTCTCTGCTAGCAGCCTGAGTGTGTGCGTGCCTCCCCTGCGGGGTGCACTTCTCGTGCCTCTGTGGGGCATGTAGAGTGCACAGAGCAGCGCCCCAATGCAAGAGCCGCTGCTGGGCAAGCAAAATAGCAGACGCGGACACCTTTTCCTACGCAGAAAGGTAGCACAGCCATGCACTAGAGCCGCAGCCACTGACTGCTGCTGCACATGGGAGGAGCCTGTTACGCGTGAAGCGACAAACGCGTTCTCCGAAAAAGTCTCTCTGGGTGGCGTTGCTCCTGCTGTTGCCGCTGGGATTCGGAAGCAACAGCCGCACCCCGAGCGAAAACACGCTTCTTGTGCCCATCTGTGGTGGTCGCAGGCGCCACAGGTGCAATCAGAGGGCACGGGCGAAGGGCGGGAGGCAAAAACAGGCAAGGATCAGCGACGACACTAGAGGCCGATGTGGCTCGTGCAAAGGACGGGCCATACAGCGCGAGGGACGAGACACACATACGCGATTGTAGCCACGTCATGATAAAGCAGCGGGAGACGTGATAAGCTATGCACGTAAACAGCTGGGGCGTTGTGTGGGCCGTCGGGAACGGCGACGGGGGTGGGTGGGTAGAAAACTGCCAGACGTTTGTCATTCCCCCTCATTTCCGATTTCGAGCGTGCGAACAGCAAACACACGCGCTCGTACGTACACGCATACATATTTACAGACACAATATGATCACGAGAGTTCTCCCATCAGACAGGTCTTGTCCGAGCTCACGGAGGCGACTATTGGCTCAAGGGGGTGGAGGCTGGCCTGCAGCACAACGCGCGAAAGGCGGTGCAAAGAAGAACCTGGTAACGAAAAACTCGAGCCTAAAGAGGAGCTGCAGCACCGGTAGGCACTCGAAGAACGGTAGCACAGCTGCAGATCAACGCGCCAGTCGCAAGTGCCCTACGTCATTAACGGAGCCCGTGTGTCCAGGGAGCCTGTAGACAAGGTTGCGTGTGCTGTCTCCTCCTTGCTCCTTTGGAGGGATTGTCTCCAGATCCCAGATGCACACGTTCCGGTCAGAGGAGCCCGCAACCGCATAGCAGCCGTCACAACTGAAGTGGACGCGCAGCAGTTGCTTCTCAAAGTTGTGCTGCAGCAAACAAAGACGTGGTCAGGTCAGCCAGCAGTCGCAACGCCCTCATGATCCAAGGCGAACGCAGCGTCTTTCCCGCAAGGCAACAAGCGAGGAAGTGCAGGAGCGAGACACTCCGGGGAATGCGCCACAGAGGACGCGACAACGGAAGACATACCAAGGCACCCCGCAGCACTGCCTTCTGCCGCTTTTGGCCTGCCAAAAAGGGTTGGATATCCCACAGTCGCACCTGCGAATCAGCAAAAAAGGGCAAGGAAGCCGAGTTTCATGGAAGCAGCAGGGGGCACGGGAAAAGTGGTGCACATGCACGCTCTCGAAACCGAGCCTTACAGAATGATCCATCCCGTTGCTGAGAAGGTGCGTGCCTTCCGGGTGTACGTCCAGCCCCGTGATGGAATCCTGATGGCCCTCCAGGACGGAAGCTTCCCTCATGCCCCCCCGAAGATCATACTCCTGCAGCAAGCAACCCGCACAGAGCTCTTGCGGAAGCGTCAGCGGCTCGTGTGCCTGAAATCTTGAGCTCCTGCGCCGAAGCGGTCCGGCAGCTGGCGCCTCTTGTTGCGCCTTTCTACAAGCCCCCAACCAAGAAGAAGCCTTAGCAGGCATCCTCCGAAATCGCTGAACCCTGCATGCCCAAAGACCTCCCCAGACGCTGCACATGCACCCAGCAACCCACCCGGATAGTGTTGTCGAGGGAGCCTGCAAACACCCTGCAGCCCACGCCATCCAAGGCGACGGAGAGGATCTGCAAACACGAAGAGGCATCCGATCCGGAGCCGCAGCTTGTGCTGCCTTGTTCGGCCTAAAAAGGCTCGTCGGTTGCCCAAAGGCGTTCAAGGATTTCGAAAAACACAGGCACCAGGAGGCGCAGGAAGCCTACTGCTCCGTAGCGACCGAGGCTCCTCGCTCGAAAGCTGCAGAAAACTTTCCAAAGCTCACTTGATAGTGGTGCTGCGCCTTCAGCACACACTTGCGGGTTCGAAGATCCCACACCCGCGAAGTACCGTCATCTCCGCCGGAGGCGAGCAGGAACTTGGTGCTGTAGCTACTCGAGCCGGTTGAAAAGAGGTGACTCTTGACGCCGTTGTTCGCATTTTTGTTCGCCGTGCTGGTTGCTTGCTCGGACTCGGCAGGCGCAAACTCCATCAGCGCTGGCACTTTACCCGCGGTTCCCGCAGAGCCAGGCATTGCCTCAGCAGCGGCAGCCGCAGCCGCAGCATGGCCATACACGGGAACTGGCGAGACAGTCCGCGCGCCAAAGACGGAGACTGCATTCACGATCGACAGGTGCCCCTTGAGCTTCTTGACACGCACTCCCGTTTCCACATCCCAAATGGCTAGGCTCTCGTCTGCGCTCGCCGTGTACAGCCGCCTGTGCGGCACGCCACAGCGAACCAAACAAGACAAGGCGAACGCAGCCAAAAGGGAGCGGTGATGGACGCGCGCATGCGTCATTTTCCTATCTGTATGTATACATTTATGCCCTGTGCTTCCTTCACATGGCACTCTGCTACGGCAGCCCGCCGCTGAAGCCGCAGCCTCAAAAGTCTGAAGACGGCACCTTGCCTTGCCTTGCCTTAAGGCCTTTAGCCCGCGCGTCGGGGAACCAGCATGCATCAAAACAAGACGCGTCTCTTCAAACACTGCCCACTCCTTCACACAATTCCGGCTCCTCCCGAGGTGTTAAAAAAGCTCTACACTATTTAGAGGGCGCTGAAACTACGGGAAAATGCGCAAATTGAGAAAGACTGCGCTCACGTTCCATCGTCACTCCACGCGAGATCGAGGATTGCATTCTTGTGGCCTTTCAACTCCAGCCAGCTTCGGCATTCCCCGTACACGTTGTACACTACTGAAGCGGAAAGCAACACCAGAGGTGAGTAGGCAAGCGCCTTGCAGACTTAAACTCACACGCACACACACACGCGAGCAACGCCACCACACCGAAAGACGGACGAAGCACGGCACTGGCAAGGAGGGCACGCGGCCATCGAATTCAACAGGTGAAGAAGACTACATGTGAACACAGCGAAAGAAGCAACGCATAAGAAGGATCGAGCGGAGACACCGATGCAGATCGAAGCAGAAATCAGCGGCAAAAGCTCTTCTCTCCGACCCCTGCCTCTTCCCCCTCCCTCCCCGAAAGAAAAAGGGAAGAATGGCACACCCCCTACTTACAAACACTTCGGTCCGCTCCCGCCGTCGCCACGTTCCTCCCATCGACAGAAAAGCGAACCGCATAGAGCTCTCCCTGCATCAGCAACAGCAGCAGCAACAGTGGCACACACAAGCGCAGAGTTCGAGGTGAGGAGCGCACGAGGCAATTTATGAGGCGGCGCTAGAGTTAATAGTCTCTCTCTCTCTCTCTCTCTCTCTCTCTCTCTCTCTCTCTCTCTCTCTCTCTCTCTCTCTCTTAAAAACAGCATTGATGCGCTTGGCAGCCACAACACCAAGACACACAAATATGGAACAGATGCAACAAGCTGATGCGGCACCTCTTTCGCCACCTCCTGTTGCTGAAACCAGCGAAACGCAGTTGCCTGCCACTTACCGAGTGCCCCGTCAAGCGGAGCGTGGGGGCGTCAAGGCCGGAGGTCCTTTCAATGTTCTGCACCAAACACAACTTACAAGCTCGAACCTGAAGCGTTCGACTCCCGTCTGGGGTTGCATGCGCATACACTGTACCTCTCACGGATACTTTTGAGGGGCAACGTGGCTGGGAGTGCTCGCCCCTGACAGCTTCCTAAGGGACCAAGCATCACGTACGTCACTCTCGAGTTTTGCAGCAGGCGTGATAGCGGCAGAGTCTTCTGCTCCTCTAAAGCCGGCAACCAGCGCCATTTCTACTGCTGGCGGCGATCGTACCGCGAATGCTCTCGTTGTGTGCTGCTGCAGGCCTTCCTACCGCCAGCAGCGCTGATGATGCCAATGCGAATGCAGCTGCTGATACTGCTGCAAACGCCCCCGTGCGTGCTGCTGCTGCGGCTACTGCCTCAGTGGCAGCTGCGCCTACCGATGCTTGTGAGGGCCTGAGAGGTCGAGAAAGAGCGGCACCAGCGGCGACCAGTAGCGAGGGGGGGGCCAGACCGTTCTTGATTTGCTTCTCTATGAAAAATAATGTTTAAACGCAGAGAAGCAGCGAGGCAGAGCCACGTCGGGCCCTGAGGGGCCCTATCTGCGGATGGGTTCTTTGCAACGGCAGCGGCTGCTGGGGCTGGGAAGTGTCGACTGCAGGCGATTTGCTGCCTTCGCTGCTGGTTGCAGTGGCTTGATTTGCCGAGATTGTCCGTTAAACTGGTACTTGAAGCATGCCCTTCATTCTTTTTGGCCTTTGGCGCTGCTGCTGTTCGCTGGGTGCGCGCGGTGTCTGTACACCAGAGTTTCCCTGCAGCTGCTAGTTAGGACTTTCGTACGAATCCCGGGGCGGCAGGTCCATACCGACGCACACATGTAAAATTCGTCAGCAGGCACAGCAGTTTCCGTGTATTTCTTCTCTTCGTGCACTACTTTGTATCTTGGGGCCAGCCCCCGTGTCTTCTCCGTGTGGCGCCCTCTCCGACGCCCGCTTGACTGTTTCACCTGTTTTACCGGCGTCATCCCACCTGCTCATTTTCTGCAACCCATCTGCAGCAGATGGAGGGTCCTGCCGTCGATCCTCACGTGACAGTGCTGCTGGTTTGCGCTGGCTGTCTCATGGGCCTGCTTGGGGAGGCTCTGTGCTACATTTTCGTGTACTCCAAGACCGAGTTCAAAAGGCTTCAATCTGAAACCAACAAACTCTGGAGGGAGTATTTGGGTATGAAAACACACACCCAGCTAGATGTAGTTGCTTTTTTGCCGCTGCCTCTGTCGCTACCCTCTTGCTGCTGCAGTTACCACCGCTGCAGTGAGTGCTGTTGGTGTCTAGGCAGCTACGTGCCTCGGCGAAGCATGTGCGCGCCATGTGCGTAGAACGCTACTCTTCCTTGTTGGCTGTAGAGCTCTGTCAGATCTCTGGCCAGGTTTTTGCTCCAGTTCGGCGTCCGTTGTTGTTGCTGCTGCCCACGTAGCGCTGCGCCCCTTACAAGCTTTCATGCTCTCGTCAAATGCTTTTTGCGCCTCTCTTCCAACATCACAGCTCTCGAGGCGGAGTGCGTGGGGGGCCCCGACGGGCGCTACCTAGGGCGTACTGGTCGTGCGGCTGCAGCCCTGCAAGCCAAGATTCACAAAAAGACCAAGTACACCTGCGCAGTGTAGCCTCCTCTAGAGTGTTTTTTGTCCTTAGCGGCGCTCCCTGGCGTCTTTTTTTTCTGGCGAATTCCCCTTGCTGGCTGTTCACTACCCCCCTGGCGTGCTCCATGCTTTGGGGCGCTAGGAGGCTCTGTCCATGGCGTTGATCTCCTACACACTTACACACACGCTCAATCTCTCCGTTCCCTGATGCAGGTCTCTAAATGCGCTTAAGCAGAAGGGTTCAATTTGCGTTGCGGTCGTCTTTGTCCTGGGCATGCCCTTAATTCACTCCTTCTTTGAGGGGGCCCCAGGGGCCTACCTCCCGTTTCCCATGGTGTTTCCATTTTCAATGTTCAAGTACACCAGACCACATGAGGAGGGAGCCCTTCTGAATCCGGAGGGCGCAGCTCCTGGTCAGGGGTCCCCTCAGCTGCCTTCCATGTGCAATACCTACGCCGTCTTCACCGCCAGCATGCTGGTCTTTAAGGCCCAGATTCAAAAAATCCTAGGGTAAGATGCTTGGAAATGCTCTTTAGGCGTTTCGAAGGCGCAGGGCAGCAGGAACGGAATGTGGTCGGCACTCTAACCCCTTAAATCCCCTCTTTTGCGGCTTCCAACCGAAAGGGCCATGGGAAGGGCACTCGCACGGAAAGAACGAGAAAAAAATGCAGCACCTCTTGCCGCCAGCGGTGCACAGCGCAGGGTGCAGACAAGCGTCGTAACATGAATCTGAGCGCATTGGTTCTGCGCGGGGTTGTTTTGGGGTGGGAGGGTGGGAGGTATGTGTCGTTGGGGAGCCGTAAGACTCTAAGAGTTGAGGGTCCCGAACGCGTTCTTTCACCAGAGACGCTTTTACCAACGGGTTTCAAGGGGATGCTTAGTACAGCGCTCTTGAGCATGTACTTATGTATATTTATATATATATATGTATGCTGTTTCTGATATGCTGGCGTGATGGACGCTTGTGCAGTGTAAGTGCGCCTGCAAGTTTGCAACAACAAGCAGCGATGGCCTCCGCCTCCACCAACTAAAGCTGTGGATTTTGGCGTATCCATTGGCATCAGCAAGCAGCAACAAGGCGACCTTCGTTCCTGGGAAGCGAGCCCCCCCAGTTTATACTGCGCTGACGCTTCCCCCTTTTAAGGCGTGCGCGCACGCATACACACCACGTGTCTCCCGTGCAGACACCCTTAGCCCCGAAAGGCGATAGCAGCACCACTCAGGGCAGCATCGCAAAATACTGACAGCAGTCAAAGGCCAGTTAGGGGTGCCCAATACTGAGGATCAAAATTATTTAAAGGAAACGGCGTTTGTGCGAGATTTGGCATTCCTCCGACTCTTTGAAGTGGAGAATATGCATCGCTCTTTGCCGCCGCTACTTAGGTTTGGGGCAGCAAGTTCGCTTGTGCAGAGGCCAGTCCTCCCTCTGGCATTCGGTGCTGCAATAGCAGCTCTTTCCACAACGTCCGCACCGCTTTAAAGGCCCCTCCTGAAAGCACAACATGCAAGACGAACGCCTTGGGAAAATAATCGCCTTAATTTTCGCGGCGCCCGTAGAGCAGTTCACCAAAGTTGAACTGGACCTCTGGCATAGCCGTAACGAGGACACATGCTCAACGGGGGCAGTTTTGCACAGTACATCGCACACAGAGCAGCACAACGCATTGAACCTCCTAACCCTGTGAAGGAAGGTAAGATGGAAGGTGGGATTTCCTCCTCCCTTCCGTTTATGAGAAATTGCGCAGGCAAATAAAGGCTGAAGAAAAGAAGGACGAGAAGCATCTGGGGGAAGGAAGTGGCGCCGCTTCTGCATGCAGCTAAGATACGGCTACGCGGGCAAGTACATGGCTAGGGTCGGACGGAGAGAGACCGTGCGAGGGGTTCCCAATATATTTTTATGCGTTTGCACTGTTATTTGTTTAAAGTTTGACCAGCACTGAGCTGCAGGTACAATCCTATGCATTCCCCTTCACGGTGTGGCGCACCTCCTTGCCACAGTTCTCGCACTTGGGCTTTGAAGGAGCTGCACACGCCGGAACACAAGACTCCGATGTGGCATTTTTGCCAGCCTCTGCGGCCTTCAGTCTGGCAATTACCAGCCATGTGGAAGGGTGCACTTAATGGCTCGAGGATAGGAGGCACAAACATGGAGAATGGAAGTGAAAAAGAGGCTACACCTACCTTCCAGTTTTGCCTGCCCTGTCTGCTGCAAGAGTTGCATGGCCGCCTGAGTTTCGCTCCATCTGCAGCAATTGACCGCAAACCGTAGAAGGTCAATGGGAAATTATCCTTCAAGAAGGAAAACTATAGCGCAGCTGCAGTGGTAGTGCCCGGTGTACATCAGAATCTCTAGGCAACTCCTGTCATTCAAAAGGAAGCTCCGGTCGTGCAAAAGTGCGTGGTCACTCGCAAACTTGACCCTCGCTGGAGGGAAGCGTGCGTGCAAAGGTAGACGCGCTTCTTCATCCCGAATTCAGTGAGGAAGGAAAGAAAACGAATTCGGTAGACACAGCATCAGACACCTCGATACAGGTGTGGCTTTAGAAAAGGGGCGCCCACACTGAGGTGCCCACAAAGCCAATAGCCCCTTACCTGCCCTTGGCATCTGGAGGATTTTGCATCAGTTCTTGAAAGGTGCTCTCTCCGCAGTTCACGCGCTGGAAATTTTCCTCATCGTCAAAGACACAGGACAGAAAACAATCGCCCCGAATATCTGCACATGCGCAAAAAACGAGCGTGCCATTTCGTTCAGCGTTTGTTCCCTGCCTCCCCCTACACAGTGACAGATATTGTACTGCTACGCGCAACAGCTGCGCGCTGCTGCTGCACTCTCCACACAAGAAATACAGTGTTCGGTGTCGGGTCTCCCCCTGTCGGTTCGACTGCCCCTCTAAGCGGGCCAAACATTAAAAGAGCCAGACAATCACAGCCGAATATACCAGCCGCTCTAGATTATCAAGTGCTAAGTGATCTAGGCTCTTGCCATGCCTGTGGAGCAGATGCGCGTTGCTCTTGCATTTGTTGGGAGGCCCTTAATGCGCCCTACGCTGTCGATATACGCGTTGATACCCTTAAAACCATTTGCTTTGGTCGGCAGCGTCAGCGGAATTATCTGAACAAACCACAAGTCATACAGGTAAAGCAGTAGAACATGCATTAGATATATTGCACACTGGGGTCCTCCCGTTCTACGGACTGGGGGGTGCAACGAAGTACACTTGAGGGCACCGCGACACTCCTGCGCGGCAACAGAAATACCCGCAGGCTGAACCGAGGCTCGGGAAGGGAGGCCACTGGTCATGATGAGTACCTGGTAATTCTGTGAAGTGCCTTGCACCATTCTCTCGAGTCCTTCATCGCCAATCTTCCCCTCAGATTTCTCTTTGAGCCCTTGCTTGAACTCTTTGAAGCGTTGCTGATTCAGGCAGTTGATTTTCTCCCGATTTAGATGGGTTTTAAGCTGCTCTCTGAAGTCTTCCTCTCTGCCCTTGAATTGCAGCTCTTGCACTGGACTGTCGATATCCTGGGGAATCAACAGGAAAGTGAACTGGGGGTGTACAACATCGTCTAGCGACATTTTAAACGGGGAGCTCGGGAACGCTTGAAATATTTTTGCACGAAATGCACAGCGTTTGGTGGTGGAGGAAAAGCGGGACGAAACAAGAAACTGGAAGCTTCGAGGCTCTCCCTCTCAGCCCAACTCGACGCGAGAAAAAAAACAGTGGGGAGTAGCCAATAACTCGTTGGACGCCGCACCTAAAACACTCACGAATATTTTACTGAAATAACAATTTGTTCTGGCTTCAAAAAAGGCAAAGCCATCCTCATGAAAATGGGCCTCTGGAAGCCTGGGGTGAACAGGGGCCCTTACCATGGGGCCCCCCGCCCGCCACAGCGTGCTCAGAAACTGCTTGTGCAGTCCGAAACCGTGCAGCTGTGTTTTTAGTCTTTTCGTATCCTGGTGAATTTTTAAAGGACTTGTGAATGGACTGAGCTTTGCTGCTGTCTGTCGCTAGGTCTCCCTATAACTGCATATACATAAGGCCCCCTGCTGGCCAGATCGCTTTTGCTCCAGAGCACTCAAAAAGGCCTACCTGGAGGCTTCTGCCTTCTGTCGCCGCAGCGCCAACGCATGTGTCTTTGAATCCAGCTGTGTTGGCTCACCGCACAATGGAAATGCAGCCCAGGGGGGAAGGGGGGGAGGAAGGAGGAGCTCAAGGACCCCCTGAGGCTGAGGGCCCCTTAAGCTTCAATGAAGCTCTGGATATGGCGTTTGGGGCGAATAGGGAGAAGGTACTTCGGGTAGTAAACATGAGCACCCTCGCTCTTTTCTGTCTTTCGCTCTTCATGCTCTACATGGCGCATGGCGACGCTTTGACGTTCAATCTTCTCCTCGGCTTTCTGGCAGTTACCGTGGCATTTGCTGCAGTGTTCAACTGGTAAGCGCTGAGGAATGTAGATTGCAGAGCTCTGTCTGCTTCCTTTGCGAGTATACCTCGGTGTATTTAGGCTTCGCGTGGACAAGCCTCCGAGGCATGCTGTTTCGGATGGCAACGCCGCACTGGTTTCCGAAACGTGCCGTCTGGCATACTTCACTGTGCAGGCTTGTGCGCGTGCGCCTTCGTGATATGCTGTATTTGCGATTCATATGTGCAATGTGTGGCTTTTCCCAGGACGATGAACCTTCTGCAAAATAAGGACACGGCAGGCACAGAAGGTCTGTTGGCATGTTTAGGGCTTCCTCTGCTGCTGGAAAGCTCCAGCTGGGAAAAGGAAGGAACACGGAAGCCTCGATCGTGGCGCTTGCTCTGTGAACTTTCGAGTGCAGTCGCTTTCCGAGCATGCCTCGTGTCTGTGTCACTAGAGGTTGAGGTGTGTTTGCTGTGCTGCGGCTTGCAGAAGAGGACGAAGGCCCTATTAGACTAAAGAAACGGAACTGAAGATCTGGCAGAAGTAGGCTATAGCCACGGAGATGTGAGAGTGAAACATGCAATTGACTTCTTGTTCACCCTTCCTCCGTGGAAACGGTGCTCCTCTTTCTGTCTCCCCCGCATTGCCACTCGTCAGACTCCTTGCATTTGCACTGTCACTGAGTGGAAGCCTCAGAGGCACAGACACTATGTAACGCGAGCGAAGAGAGCTCTCGACGGCTCTTCAGGCTGCGCCTTCCCCAGCCTTCTTCGCCCTGCATGTGCTCCCCGGAGCGAATGGGGGCCGGGAAGGCCAGGGCCTAAGGAAGAGCGACGAGGGGGAACATTTATTGCATTCAGAGTTTTGGGGATTAATGATTTTTGAGGGCTCTAGGGAGTGGATTGGGCTTCGACGGGACCTGCGAGGGGCATGCCAGTTGCTTTCATTCACAGCCGAATAAGTGGGCATTCGGTAATTGGGCAAAAGGGAGCGGGAGAATTGGATTTGTAGTAGCTGGCTTTGGAATTTGCAATGCCGGCTAAGCGGCTTTAAGGGGTTACGAGGAAATCATGCTTCGAGCCTGAGCCTTCAGTTGGTCTCAACGGCTGAAGGTGCACGCATACCTGGTCAAGTTTAAATGCACATTATAGCCCGCGTTATTTTGAAGGCAGGATTCTAGCCCACCTCGGGATGTGCAACTATATCTTGTACCGTTCTTCACTATTTCAAGTTAGGATACCGAAGAACACATAAGGAGTAAGGGGCGGACAGACTCTTCATTTAGCAGCCTAGCGGCCGCAAGCCTTTAAAAGCGCTATTCATCAGGAGTGCTGCGTTGTTCCGTGCGCACACATCTCGACTGCCTACGACTGACAGCAATACTTTAAGCCTTTTGCGGCTTAGATATGGTGGGCTCTCGGTTCTACACCGCAGCACGGGATGCTAGGCATGATGCTGCTCCGAGTTGGATTCATTTGTGAGGGCGTGTGCAGCACTCGTAACGGTACGACGCTTGAACTATTAAGGATGTCTGTTCATTTGGTGGTATTCATACTGCCTCCCCACTGGAACACGTGATGGTGTGCACGAAAGACTCTACTGCATGACAAACAGAGATTTGAACGTTACGAGAATCTATGCCCAGGTCAATCATGCTTGAGAGCCTCAAGCGATTTGAAGACTTTGCAACCCATCGGTGCCAGTGTTTCGGACGGTCCCCGCTGAGCTAGAGTGCTGGCCAAATGCCTTTAATGGTGTTGTTCTGGCTGTGGCACAGCAAAACACGGGAAAAAGACATACATTGGTATTGCTTATTTTGGTCTGACTTGTATTTTATGACCTACGGCACATGTCATAGGCTTGTTATATTCATTTCTCAGCAATGTAAGTGATCCTCTATCCTTTAAAAATCCAATCGCGAGTGCCCATTTTCCCGAAATGGCCAACGGGGCAAAAGAGCTGAAAGTCACACAATGAGTTGTGAATATACAGCCTCTCTGTTTAGATTCCAGAACACCGTGCAGATCGCGGTGTGGTTGTTCTGCAAGACTTCGTATAGGCTTTGCCGAAGAACAGCTCGTTCATACTGCATATGCCGAGGGCGCTGTAATCTACCGGCCAGTCAACGCTGCCAGCAGTGGAGATGCGAATTTGTTCACAATAGTATATATTCCAGCCTGGTGTCCCAATAGATCAATTGGCCAAAGGCCAAGAAAAAAAATGGACAATCAAGCGTAGGGGGGATTATAAAGGAAGGTGAAGTCCGAAGAAGTTGCCCCTATATTGCATTTCCCCTTACAAGGTTTGAAGCAGAGTCACTCCTCGCGCTACGGCATGTGCAGCGCAAGTAGTAGCAGTCTCCCAAAGACCCTTTCTTGATCTTCGTGGTGCGCCCGATTCGCCTGTTGACCTACAGCCTTACGAATGTTGCTGCTTTTGGTACTGCTGGTGCAAATGTATCTTCCAGCGATAATTGTATCGTATGCAGTATCTGAAATGAGCCCTTGAGACCACCAACGCATGTTTGCCTTTGCCTGCAGTGCGGAGCCTGTAGTCCAACAAGCACCAAGCGTACTGAGAACAGCGGCTCCGTGAAGTTTCTCCAGACGGATGCTATCGGCTTGCAAAAGACACGTCAACTCTAGTGCCTGCGCTGAGGATGAGCCTCCAAGATGTGGGAATGGGCTTGCGGCTTACAAGACAGTCAGCAGAATGCACACACCCTTCCAAAAGCCTTAAAGTTTAAGTGGCTTGAGACGTGGCTCCTTGCAGTTCTCCATCAGCGCTTGGAGTTTAGGCTAGGGAGTGGGGCATTTTGCAGTGACATCTAAATGCAACAAAAGGAAGCAGGTCGGCTGCGTTTCTGGAAAGCGGGATCGGTGTGGGGGACAGGGCGATTGGCTTTTCTTGTTGGCCACGTTTTCGGCTTCCTTGCCATGTGGGGAAGGTGGGGATCCCTGTGCCCATGAGGTTATGGTATGCAGGGGCGTCCGTCCCCACTACTGTGTTGTGATCACATAGAACGCCGCGTCCACCAGACATTCCTACCGTTTCGCAACTCAGGTTGCTGTGGCGGATTGTGTAGCAGAGAAAGGAAGTCCCATTTCGGTATTCCACGCCTTTCCCAAGATATCAAGGGAAAGAGCGTTTACATTCCCATGCATCAGCCAAAATTGTGGTTCTTGTGGACATTGGTTTCTTGTCAGGTTGCGATCCAGGTAATACAACCAGAAAAGGAGCAAATGAACTATATGTGTGTCGTGGAAGCTGGTCCCTTGTTGAAGAAGAAGGCGCACAAGGGCTCGCATGAGGGCTGATTCATCTAGATCCATCATGAGAAATCAACTTTTTGAATCATGAGATATTGTGGTGAAGGCGTATGAATTGTTCTTCGCCGCTTGCGTTTAGAAAGGTGGAGCGCCTCACTCGACGAGTCCACAGAGTACTTTCTTTTGCGCCAAACAAAAACACGTCAATAAATGGCAAATACTTTCATGGCGGACTCGAGTGAGACAGAACAGTTGCCGTAGCAGCAGCCCTAACAAGGGCATTAGCGGCACATTTGCTCTCCGTTTCTTGGGTGTGTGCTTCTTGCGCTTCAAGTGCTGTTGCGCCTACACGGTGTAAATTCCCTGCTAGCCTTTGTGCATGGACGTAGAAAGAGCCCCAATTGGTTTCGGGATTCCTGTGCCCGCTTTTAGAGCTGCGATCTCTGCACATGTAGTTTGTGGGGCATCCATACACTGTCTGGCCGCGGTTTTTCAAGAATAGGATTGCTAGGGACTTCTCCCTAAACATGGGCCACGTGGAAGGCACACAGGGCGGGACACGATGTAGACCCAACACAAACTCCTGGTCTGCACAAAAGAAGTGCTGTACCGAACGGCTTGCATTGAGGGATCAGTGCAATCCTTTCTCCATATGCCTTAACAGGCTAGCCGATCCGGCCACCTGCAAGCCTGCTGGCGCCCCTTCATGCAAAACCTCCTTAAAACCAAACATCCTAAGGGGCGCCCGTCTCTAATGAGTGGATGTGGAAGCATGGCACAACAGCAGCTGTGTCATGCAGTAGCAGAAGGATCTCGTATACTGGTGGCTCAAGAGCATCTGAACTTTCAGTTGGCTGTGTAGGAGAGGTTTCTACAGGCGACCTGGGCGTCAAGTAATGAGGCGAAGGTGCCTAGCTCCCGCCTCCAAGGTCTAATAAGGATCCTGCAAGCAAGGGAGTATGACGCGTGAAGCCACTTTGCCTAAGGTTAAAAAGCTCCACTTCCTATCCAGCCCCTACAGCTCAATGAGCGATGTCACCAGCTGTACGCAGTGGCACGCACCTACATCCACGCCCTGAAGGGCCACCGGAGGGCAGTGGCATGCAATGGCTGCGACAGCTACAAAAATTAGCAGACAGTCGCAAATGCAGCATCTGCAGGAACATCAAGAAGAGGAGCAGCACCTTTAAAAACCCAGGAAAGGAGTCTTCTCTGCTCCGCCATCTTTTGCTTCATCACTTTTTCCAATAGAGCTCTCAGCGCTTTCAAGGCCTATGTATAGATAGCAACAATGTGCGCCGCTGTGAACTATATGCATATAAACGTGTATAAGTATTTACTTGCAGGCGTACATCGAAAGAATTATAGATGGTTCTAGAGGAATAGCAAGGCAGCAAGCTTCACTGCCTGCCCTAAAGCTTGCGTCGGCTGTATTGTCACGAAGCTCACGTCACGCTCTCAACAGTGGATCCTAGATCCCTACACTGTTTCATAAAACATAGGCGGTTTCGGAAAAATGGCCCGCACGGGTATCGACAAGGCTTAGGGTAAATACACGTGGATAATGCCTGCTCAGCCACATTGCAAAATCATGCGGTGTACTCTTCAGCTGATTCGTAAGCCCGCCTCCAGGCAGCTGATCGTACTACGCGACAGGCACATCGCCTGCGTGGGCTAGTCGTACAGCGGTACCTGCCGCTGTTATTCTGAATGCCAAAAACCTATGGGTGCTTGGACTGGCCTTGTTGCTCTTGGTGCGGGGAATCGCCCCCCGGTGAAGCTGGCGCTTGGCCTTCTGGAAGTTTCGGAGCGAGCACTTCCTCCCATGGCTCGAGGTTAGCTGCAAAAAATAAACAGCAGAGCGGATTTTAGCAATTGGTCTAAACGCCCACAAACAAAGCACCAAAAACTCTCAAAAGAGCCGAAAACCGCGTAGGGTTTGCAGAGCAGAAAAGTCCCTCACACAACCCACAGCCTTAAGCAAATCATGCAGTCTTACCCTTAAAGCGCCATTTGTCTACAATCTCACGCCTCTGAGCTGAGCTGAATCCCTCCAGCAGCTGCCTGTACACCCGAGCCGCAACAGTGTGGATTGATGGAGCAAGAATAGGAGAGCGGGTACCCAAATGCTTCACCCCCTTACAAAGCAGTCACTGTGGCCGCTTAACCACTTCAATCTGAATCCAAAAAGACAAAGCCTACGAAGTCTATTAGGCGCCTACTTGTGCTTGCGTCCGTTGACGAGCGTGGCTTCCACTGTCGCGGGGGCGTCATAGTCCAGCATTTCCCAGGTGACCTGCAGCTGCGGATGGCAACGCTGCACCTTTTGAGACGTCAGGCGCAGAATCAGATCCCTGAACGGGCAACAATGGATATAACATAGCTAAACTGCACACTCTGGTAAGTCGGGATGCAAAGCAAGAAACAATATGAAGGAGTGCAGCAAACCGTCTTGAGACGCAGCAGGACGGGCCGCAACAGCAGTGGTAGCAGCTACAGGGATCACTGAGAGGCATCAGATGACACATGAGTGAATCCCAGCCGGGGCACTTGGCACAATGGATTAGTTGCAGCAGCAGCAGCAAACAAATAGCCATCAGGTGAGCGCAGCAACAGCGCCAGACTTTGCGTTTTGTGAGGTTTCCGGTCTTCTGTTGGAGTAGCTGACATGTATCCTGCACAGGTATTTGAGACAATCCCAGCTGCCAAATAAAGTGCCTTTCATCGTCGGCACATAAGGTCCTGGGGGAATACGCCTGGGGGCAACCGGCTGGCTGCGCTGCCGAGCAAGGGACTATAGTGCCACACGCTGCTCCTGCTGCTATTGGAGATGCTGGAATCACTGACAGCAATGCTCCAATGCAGTCGAAGGAATATCTGAGCACTGACAGCGTACGCGCAAGCGCGCGGACAAGGCCACCGCAACACCGTTCCTGGACGTCAAAAGCCTTCAGAACGTGCACCGATGCCTCGATCACTACGAGCTAAGTACTTAAGACAATGGGAAATGGCTTCGCGCCGGGAAATGTGTGGGATCTAGGTTTGCGGGTAATGTAAATTGAACGAGGGCCTTCGGGGGGCCCTCGTTGGGGGGCCCCCACTGTGCCTTCGTCACTTGTGCTACAACTAGCTCGTGTACAAACCTGTGCAAAGAGGGGCGCCGCAATTATACCGAAAGATAAGAACGTCTGGTAATTTGATTTGGGGTTGTTGGTGGGTCTGCCCAAGTACTTTTTTTTTGCGGTCTTGGCAGGTGTCCACAGGCCAGCCGCACGCCCTTGACTCTGCAACGCAAGCTGTGACTCTTATTCTTTACTAACTGCTTTACCATCTCTAAAATTCTCTCAAGAAAACTCTCTCACATGCCTCGTACGCGGCAAGAATGTTCGCGACAGGAGACTCACACCGCGAGTAGCTAGTTACGGGCAGCCTCAGAGGTACGCGTAGCATGCGCGGAAGGTGTCCCTGAGCCTTGAGAAGGATATGGCTTTAAGGCGCATCACCTTAACACTGTATCATCTGTGATTCCTCACCGGAGGTGCTGTGGGGAGAATGCTGCGCTGTGGCACTTGCACTTGTGCTAGTTTTATTGAATTACGAATTCGGTATCAAAAGTGATAACTCCCTGGTTTGCCTGCTCGTGTGTACTCAATTTTCTTCTCTAGAGTGGAGGCCCTTAGCTTAGTGTGACAAGCATCAACGTTGAGGGCCTATGATTGTTGCTAAGTGGATCTAAGTGCGACTGTATGCTTGGGAAGTACAGGTTGAGGATATATTAAAGCTCAAGCACAGTATATATGCCCATACTCTCTGTACATGCGAGAAGCCTGCAGAATTAGGACGGTATGCATGGATAAGAGGGAAGAGGGAGCTGTTGTGGAAAGGCACTAGATCCTGGAAGAGAGATCGCTACGGCGACATCCCGACGGCTACGATTTAGTTTTAGGAGCAGTTCTCATTTCCATCGCGTATCCCACAAGCTAGTTGCACTGAGGGCCTGCAAAGGAGCAGCCCTGGATATGAGTAAGAAAGGTCTGGCGGGGCTGCTCCCAACCCGGCTAAGGCTTTGAACTTTGGAGGCAGCGATCAGGGCTTGACACTGGATGTTTAGACAACTGCATGTAAAGAACACTCTCGGGATATGCTGCAGTCTGTAACACTAGGATAGAGCTACCGGGAAGCCCGATATACGAGGTGGCAGTCTTTCAAAACACTAGCCTCTAATGATTTTATGGGGGTTGACGGGCTTCCCCGAAAATCGTTCCTCGCGTCCCTCCTCCTCCCCACAGCAAGTTGCCGTCTGGCTGAAGGATTTCGTTTTGGTTTCCTCGTAAGATACGTCTGCATCCACCATTCAGCATGTAAGTGGGCGAGTGTATGCATGGAGGCAATTGGCTTACAAGAGGCCCTGCTAGCTAAGGTAAAGCTAGGGAACGCGGTGTCTTGGATGCGATCAGGAAGTGGCGTGGCCGGAACGTTCAAGGGCTCGCTGCGGTTGGACTTTTCTTGACAACTTGCATGCAAACGCCAATGTCACCCTTGTGAAACTAGGACACTCTGGCAGTTTGTAAGTTTCCTTCCATCTGTTCCTGTGCCAGTTCAGGGGTTGAGCTTTGCATGCTTGCTTGGAATTGAGAAGATGCTCTGCAGAAGGTCTCCACAAAGCAGTTTTCTTACACCTGCCGCTGACTGCTTCACTCTGCTGCATGGTATGCTGGTGCCTCCACCTGCTTGTCTTGCCACTGCACCTATTGTGCTTCTGCTAGCTGGCATGTTGCACCCGCTGCTCAGAAGTCAATTGCTTCTACTTCTATTCTGCCACTACTGGATTGATCCTGGTCCTGCTGCATCTCCTGCTGCTTTGGCCCAAGCTGCTCTGTGGCAGGCACTTCAACGGGTGTCTAGATGGAGCTGTGTATTGGCTGCATGGTTTGGCTGTACTCGCGCTCTATTTCCTAATTAGCACGGATAGCTCAATATTCCAAGAATGCACAATGCGGAACTGTGCACCAACTTGCTGAGCGCCAATAAGCTGAACTTCATTGTGCAAATGTGTGCAAAGGCTGGGTGACGTTACAAAGGGTGCCCTGACTTGGATGCCTGCCGTGGATCATTCCTTTCTTCAGACGAAAATCCTGCCACTTATGATTCATCAGACACTGAGGGTGAAATAGCCGTTGGAGGGGATGCTCAAGTTTTAGCTCCCCTCTACGCGTGCTTGCGTTTTGGGGCTTTACGCCTTCCTAGGATTGGCAGGGTTATCGCTGTTGCCTCCTCGAGTGCTAAGAGTTAGTGTCCAGTACTTTGCACAGTATATTCATCCAGAGCTCAATCTAAGGCTGGTTTCAAACGTCCACGCTTGAAGCCTATTGGTTCTTCAGGCTTTCCTCTGACCATTCACATTGATACACTATTGTTGCTCTGGTACTATCTCTTCTGAGCAAGCCTGCTGTGGCTTCGGTGGCAACAGCATCAGCATCTATAGCACCATAGACCTTTTGACATGGCTGCATTGGCCGCGGCAGCTACGTAACATCCTGTATTGTGAAGTGGCAGCAGCAGTGCCTCTTGTACACTGCACGGGCAGGACCACTAGCAGCAACAGAAGGCAAGCACCAACATAGTACTGCGTATTTACGTATCGGTAGCACGCATATTCGTATTTTTAGTTCTAATGCAGAGTTAGGGCCGACAAAACCGGCAAAGGGGCAACGTCAGCCGCAGTCATACACCACTGCCCTTCTGTGGACCAACGGTCAAATGGCGTACAAAGCTAAAGGCTGGTGGCCTATGAGGTTTCTGCAGTACACCAATTCGAAGGACGAGCTTAAAAAAGGGTACAAACTCATATAACCCAGTATGTTGCCCCTGATGTTGCTATTTCAGGGCCATCAGCTTCAGCTGGCTGCCTACGTCGATGAACAGTTTCTGCATGCTTGCTAGAATAACTGCCCTCTTCATACAAAAATAGGGGTGTCTGCGTGCCGATTTGTTTCTTTTTCATGCTTTATGCACTTTTATTGGAGCCGAATGTTCACGGAAAGTCCTTCTTCTTCATTTTTGAGTTTCACAGCGTCTAGCTGCACGTGTCGTAGCTGCGGGAAGCGACCATCCATTGCAGCTGCCTGGACTTCCTGTAGACTCCCTTTGCCCCATTGGAATTTTCAGGTTTAGCAGAAAGCTATCTCTATGGATTAGGCGTTTTGGGAAGGGGCCGTGCAGCCTCAGAATTATTGATGGCCTCGCGGTGTTTCGAGTGCAGGGCTTGAGTCTGAACCACGGTTGACGCCTCAAGTAGAGGGCTACGAGGCCTGTACTGTCAGCCCTACACTCTCAAAAGTACCGGCTACGCCCGAACTCCTGGATATAGGGCGGAAGAAACAAGGCAGAGAGCCTTCCTCCACAGAAGAAATGTCCTCCCCACCCCAGGACACTCCATTATCCCCTCCCCCAAGCCCAGCTTCTCCAGAAAGCCACGATCAGGGGCAGCAGAAGCCACCGGAGCAACGGGAGGGGCAGCAAGAGCAGCCTGAAGGAGTAAAGCTTAAGAAAGCGCACTCGGTGGAGGTGGATGTTTTCGCTGAAGAAAAGGAGCGAGCCCCCACGCCACCTACTCCTCCAGAAGAGAGATTGAGGAGGCAAGCACAAGCAACAGAAATTCTTAAAGCTCTTCAGGAGGCGGAAAAAAAGAGACAAGAGGAAGAAGAAGAGAGGAAGAGGAAGGAGAAGGAGGAAGAAGAAGAGAGGAAGAGGAAGGAGAAGGAGGAAGAAGAAGAGAGGAAGAGGAAGGAGAAGGAGGAAGAAGAAGAGAGGAAGAGGAAGGAGAAGGAGGCAGAGGAAGAGAGGCAGAGGAAGGAGAAGGAGGAAGAAGAAGAGAAGAAGAGGAAGGAGAAGGAGGAAGAAGAAGAGAGGCAGAGGAAGGAGAAGGAGGCAGAGGAAGAGAGGCAGAGGAAGGAGAAGGAGGCAGAGGAAGAGAGGCAGAGGAAGGAGAAGGAGGAAGAAGAAGAGAGGCAGAGGAAGGAGAAGGAGGAAGAAGAAGAGAGGCAGAGGAAGGAGAAGGAGGAAGAAGAAGAGAGGCAGAGGAAGGAGAAGGAGGCAGAGGAAGAGAGGCAGAGGAAGGAGAAGGAGGAAGAAGAAGAGAGGCAGAGGAAGGAGAAGGAGGAAGAAGAAGAGAGGCAGAGGAAGGAAAAGGAGGCAGAGGAAGAGAGGCAGAGGAAGGAGAAGGAGGCAGAGGAAGTTACAGCAGCACCAGCGATTGTGGTACAGCGTGCTGAGGATTCAAAGAAGGCCCTGGAGAATGCGCTACGCTTGCTTCGGGGAGATGCACAAGAGGTGGCCAGCGCATCAGAGACAGAGTCAGATACAGAGGAGGAGGTTGACGATCCCCTGCTACAACGGCTAACCCCCGAGCAAAGAGTTCTTGTATCCAAGCTCCAAGAGGTCCATGCACAGGTGGAGGAAATGGAAAAGCAGTATGAAGAAGAAGTGGAGCTTTTAAGGCAAGCCCTATACCACACGCTCGAAATGCAGCATTATGCTCCCGCCTTTCGCTGAGGCCGTGTGTCCTGCTTTCAATTCGTGGTTGCTGGCTCTCTTTCTTTCTCTCTCTCTCTATATATACATGTACAGGCCCTCGAGTTTAGCGCATGTGTGACCTTCAGGTACCAGTACGAAAAGCGGCTGATTCCGCTATACCAGAAGCGCGCTGAGCTGCTCTCATGCCCTCCAAAGCAGGCAGCAGCTGAAGCAGCGGCTGTAGCTGCCGCAGTTGCGGCAGGGGCTCCAGCGGTATCAGATTTAGCAGCAGAAGCACCGGAAGATGCGGGAGATACTGCCTCCGTGGCTACCCCAGGCCTCCCCGGCTTTTGGTTGGCAGTGCTGGAGAGGGACAGCCGCATTAGAGCGACGCTTAAGGATGGAGACAGGGCGGCGCTGCTGTACTGCCAAGATATTCGAGCCGAGAAGCGGCTGCGAAGGGAGGAGGGCTTTAAGCTCTTTTTCTTCTTTTCGGAAAACCCATTTTTCTCGAACCAAGTCCTTAGCAAAGAGTTCCTTATGCGGCCTGAAGGAGACGACCTGGTTGTCAGCAAAACCATCGGCACGGATATCCAGTGGAAAGAAGGCATGGTAAGTGTTATAAATATGCCCTAGAACTAGGGGCGATAGCGGTCACACACAGGCGGTGCACCTTAGATAACAACGTATCTTTCAGGTGTGCTTGTTTTACAATTGCTACTTTCTAAAATGATTCTCTTTATGGAACTTGTCCTCCCGCTTTTCTCCTGGCTTCCATAGGAGCAGCTGTCTAGATGGGGGGCAGCTGGATGCTTGTCACCTGTGGCAGCGTTTGTCTGCTGGAACGCCCTGCGTGCTGTGGGTACTTTTGCGTGTTCAAGGATCTGACCAAGTCGATTCGCATCAGCAAGCAGCGCAATATTCGAACGAAGGAAGTGCGGGTGTTGCAGACCATCAGCGAGGAGAAATCATTTTTCCGATTTTTCGATTTTACCGAAGTGCCTTCTCCTAAAGCCATGAAGATCATGGGCGAAGACGTCAGTCCAACACAGATCGAGCTCCCCCGTGCAGCCCACTAGCTCGAATTTTATGGTATAGACGTAGAGAAGAGCAAGGGGCAGATAGAGACAGAGCGAGGCAGAAGGGCAAGGACAGACATCGAGGCACTAGAAAGATAGAGGCAGCGATAGGGACGGGGAGCACACAGGACGACATGCGTAAGCAGAGAGGTGGGGCAAGAGGCCAGGAATATGTCATTACTGCTACCCTCTAAATGTACTGTTGCGGGCTCTCAGGATACCAGGGAGCTGTTTAAGCGGCTGAGCGCTGAGTATGACATTGCCATGATCCTTAGAGACCTCATCATTCCCAGAGCCGTCAACATCTATCTTGGTACACCTCCAATTTCCCTTTTTGGCTTATTCTACCTTTTCCTTGCTATCACCGCCCCTCCCTATTCATATTTTTGTCTGCGTCCTGTCCTCCACTTCTGCCGCCCTGGTTTGTTAGCGTTGGCGTGCCACCTCTAACCCTTGATTCAATACTCGAGAGAGGGGCTCAGCAGGCAAACGGCTTTGCCGTGTCTCACGAGTCTGAATGTCCTTCAGGCATTGAAGCAGGGGAATCGGCGAGTGAGGAGAGTAGCGAAGAAGATTAAGGGTTTGAGAAATACACTTGGACAAGCAGACGCCTGGCGGGCATGGAGGCAGACACCGGCAGAGGAGAAAGCCAGCTCGATGACTTACGTGAGGGGGGCAAAAAGGTATAGATACAGCGAAGGATTGACGGCTAAACCACCATGGGGCGTCAGTTGAGCGACGGATGTGCAATGCGTCATGAATACAGCTCCTCCTGAGCTCTACGCGTATTCCATGCACAACCCTTCGAGAGATTGCGGGGCTGGTAGTAGGCATAGTCCCAATGCCTAATCTCAGTGTGGCGCCTGGAGAAACGCCTGGAGCCAGGACGTGGGAAGGATCTTTGAAATACGCTAGAGTTTAGGGGTCAAGTGGAACCTCTTACCATGTGTGTGAGGCAGGAGATAGAGGGCCACAAGCAGGCAACGAGCGAGCTGGAAAGGCATAAAATCCTGGAATGCTTGTTTAAAAGCTAGCTTCAAAAGATTGACTAAAGCACTGCATAGCCAGTAATAGTACAAGCGAAGCGCCAGGACGAGGCAAGCATTGGTGCCACGTGTTCCCTCGTGGTACAGACGTAGTTGTCTTCTGAGTGCTGATTATTCCTGGCACGTACGCAACGTAACACATGGTCACGGTTTATGTACTGGCCAAAGGCACCACTGCAGGCACTTTGAATGGTTTCGGGAGGGGGAGAAAGGCGTTCAAATTTCGTTCTTGCAAGCTGAGGCCTTGCCTTTTAGTGGCTACACGTGCATACACACGGTTAGCCACCCTTTAGAGGTGACATTACTTGAATTCAGTTTCTCAGAAAGTCCAACAATCCAGGAGAGCTGGCAACCACATTTAAGGCTTTGAATTCCCTGCGCGTATTGAGGGGCCTAAGAGAATGGTTTACGACTTGCGGTGTTGACCCTGTCAGGGCCCACACACGCTCTGTTAAGCAACAGCTTGTTGAAACGTGATTCGGGGCCGCTATGATGAGAAGCGTGTCAGTTTGCAACACTGGGAGTTGTGTCAAACATACTTCTCACACCACCACAGCCACTGGTCTACAGATTTTTGGGTGAAGAGGCATGCCTGAAATGACATGTTGAATGTCAAACAGTGGATTTAATGCCCGGGTATCAAGCAGACCAAAGAGTGATGAGGAGTGGGAGGCTGTATGCAAAATGGGGACGGCACTACGAGCTGGTGTGTTTGACTTTCATTCTGCTGCTGTTTCTGTTGCTGTGGATGCAGCAAGGCATGGAGATGCCGCACGCTTTACCCATCCAGCGGCATTGCTCCAAAAGTCACCGCGAGGCTAGTATATTTGGTGCAATTGCTTTGCATTATGACAATCCTGGGCAACGTGCATTTTTGCAACTGTAGCTACACCCACGCTCCGTTAACTCAGGCAGGTGGAGTGCGGCTGTTCCAGATATCCAGTCCAGAAGCCTCACATGCTATTCCACATGCGTTGTTGCAGTGCCTGTAGTACAACAAGCACCAAGCGTACTGAGAACAGCGGCTCCGTGAAGTTTCTTCAGACGGATGCTATCGGCTTGCAAAAGACACGTCAACTCTAGTGCCTGCGCTGAGGATGAGCCTCCAAGATGTGGGAATGGGCTTGTGGCTTACAAGACAGTCAGCAGAATGCACACACCCTTCCAAAAGCCTTAAAGTTTAAGTGGCTTGAGACGTGGCTCCTTGCAGTTCTCCATCAGCGCTTGGAGTTTGGGCTAGGGAGTGGGGCATTTTGCAGTGACATCTAAATGCAACAAAAAGAAGCAGGTCGGTTGCATTTCCGGAGAGCGGAATCGGTGTGGGGGATAGGGCGATTGGCTTTTCTTGTTGACCACGTTTTCGGCTTCCTTGCCATGTGGGGAAGGTAGGGCTCCCTGCGTCCATGAGGTTATGGTATGCAGGGGCGTTCATTTCCACCATTACATTGGCATTGCTAGTTTCAGCGGTAACCTTGTTGCCTTTGGGGGTCCTCTGCGTGATGCGAGGGAGGGAGGCCCCCGCAAGTGCCTCCGCACGGGAGCTTTACCGCATACTCTCCGGGGGGGAGGCACAGCTTTAGGAAAGTCCATTAAAGGTTTCTAAATGAGCCCTGAATAAGCTATAGAGGGCTGCGTCTATGTTGATATAGTGTTGTGCAGAACATGCCTTTTCAACTCGTGCGTTCGGCTGCCTTTGGGAACCCAACTTTTTGGCACAACGCTAATCAATGCGCAGGCGAACTGAACCTCCATGTGGTGTCATCGGATGGCAGACCCACCTCAGATTTGCTGTCACGCAACGCTAGCAGTTTCTGACAGCTGATGCAACTTAAAACCAAAACATAACTGAACCTCGGTACCTCTTTGAAGGCGGTCTGGCAGCATTAATGGAGGGCGTCTCGCTTATGAGGCTCTCTTATTTGCTTGCTGATCGGCTTGCTTTCGTAGAGCCTAGCTTGAATGTGTTGGCCTTCGGAGTTCCGAGCTACATGATGTGAGTGCCCATAAACCAATCAAGTGTTTTGTTGGGAGCCTTTGTAGGGCTCCTCAGGAATGGGAATGTTCTCAGCTGTTCTCATCGGTTTTTCTTTGAGTTGCATGTTTGGGCAAGATGCAACGGCTCCAGCATCCAGCATACCTCAGTTTACACATGGATCCTCTTTGCAACTAATGAAGGAGCTGTGTCTACTTGCTCGTCAGCTCTCATTAAGCTCATGAGTCCAGTAAGCTATACTGGTTGGCTTTACAATCGCAGAACTAGGGCCCCACTCGGGGCCATACAACGTTTACCATAAGGTCGAGATGAGAAAATTACTGACAGAGTAGCTGCTTGCATACGTTGTGAATTTTGCCAACCAGGGGATCATATTGTGTGATACTGCGATTTTTTGACGTATTTTTTCGTTTAACCCGTTGCACTTATGCCAAAACGTGCTCTTTAGCCTGTCTTTGCATGGACCGATGAGGCAGGGCTTCAATAAAGTCCATATCGTGGGAAGTTTCACAATAAACGGTATTCGCTGCATGAACAATGTCACTCATCGTACATAATCTTTCAATAAGCAATCGATGTGAAGCACTTGCCTCGGTCAGCCCTCTGGAGCTGTACATCAATTTTTTACGACAAAAAACTCCATTGCTTGCCTCTTTTAGGGGTTGTCAAGCTTTGATTATGTGCAAAGCTACTTGCAGCCTTCCACAAACTGTGAAACGCCTCCTGGAAATGGTATGAGAACGTGTTTAGCTAAGCTGCCAATCAATTCATGCAGAATGGACCTTTTTTCTCAGAAAGCCGATATTCTTCCTTTGCCTCAGTCTGTTGGTGCCTTGTCCCTTGGGAGGGGTGACAAACGCGATCGAATACCCAAATGCTCTAAGCGCTCCGTAGAATCACCTGCATATGCGCGTCCAGTGTCTTGGAGCAAAGCCACATTCTATACGTTACCTACGTTGTGTGTTCTCTGCTAGACTAGTATGATTTGTTCATGTGAGCTCATCAAGACAGTCAGTGCTTGAGTAAATTTCAAGCAGCTGCAAATTATTACAGCGGACTGTGTAGACAACGCACGGCAGGACGCAGGCCCTATAAAAGCCTCCATTTCATGTTACCTATTCCTTTCACCGTAGCCCTGTGGAGTATGCACTTGACATGCACTGATCAGTGAAAAATGTGTAGACACGCGAACATATTAGCAACAAAGAAGCGCGTGAAAAGGGGGGGCCCCCCAGGGCCCCCCTCCTTCACAGCGGATGTCCACCGGATTCCCTGGGTCTTGGCCTACATTTCATTGTAGCTCTTTATTCCTGTGAGTGAACATTAGAAACTACGCTGTTGGATGAATAAGGCGACAGAACCAATACAAAGCCTGCGTTATTTTTGCCCATAGCGCGTATCAGCTCGCAAGCTCCCAGTGGCTGTCCCACCACCCGTCGGCGCTGGCCTCTCTAATTCCTCTGCTATGCGAGCGCATGGCCTCCGTTTTCCCTTTTTTCATGTACTATTTGAGTTGGAATAGGCCAGTCTCAAGCAGTTGCAGAGAGATCCAACGGGCTCCCCCTGACATTTCCCGAGAGCCCCCTGAGGCTCCAGCAACCACCATTTTCATTGCTTGCTAGCTTGTTTTGCATGAATTCAAGGAATGTACACAACGCATAAACAGAGAGACACTGCAGGAGGCCTTTCGGAGCCACTTCCTTCTTCCCAAGGCCCCCCCCCACAGAGTCTTTCGGGGGAGTTGGGGCAACTCCGGAGGCCCCCCCGGGCCCCTTCAGCTTCCAACAAGGCACACGCTCAGGAGCGGGAGCGTACTGTGGCATGTGCTGTCTCGAAACGTGTGCCTGAGGCCAGACAAAGGGGCCCCATGACGGCCCCTTTGTCCAGACGCGATGGGAGGAGGGCAGCGAATGAGTTTCAAGGAGAACACCGGGGAGGCCTCACCCTTCCGGAAACGCCCCTGCCCACAAGCAGCTCGTCCTCCACGGAGGGCCCCTCTCCTGCTTCTCTGCTAAAGCTGTGTGAACGCTTCAGTGAGCTGGTTGCGTCCAGCAGAGTGCGAGACGATGTGCCTGTGTGCCTCGCAGCAGGGAACTTGTCTGCGCTGAACAGCTGGTGAGGGTCTAAGCTCCACACACCCTCTGTAGCACTGCCTTTGTCGAATGGGCATGCGCTCGGCTACAAATTCATCGGCTTGCTGCTGGCCAGCTCTTTCTGTCTCTGTCTGTCTGTCTGTCTGTCTGTCTGTCTGTTTGTGTCTCTGTCTGTCTGTCTGTCTGTCTGTTTGTGTCTCTCTCTCTCTCTCTCTCTCTGTCTGTCTGTCTGTCTGTCTGTCTGTTTGTGTCTCTCTCTGTCTGTCTGTCTGTCTGTCTGTCTGTCTGTCTGTCTGTTTGTCTGTCTGTTTGTGTCTCTCTCTGTCTGTCTGTCTGTCTGTCTGTCTGTCTGTCTCTCTCTCTCTCTCTCTCTCTCTCTCTCTCTCTCTCTCTCTCTCTCTCTCTCTCTCTCTCTCTCTCTCTTTATCTCTCTCTGTCGTGCTCTCCGTGTCGCTCGCTGGGATATAACGGCTAAGACGTGCAGACTCACAGACAGTCAATTCAAGGTCAATCCATCCTGATGCCTTAGGCAGCTTCCCCGCCGCGTGCCATAAAGCAGGTTGGCAAGCGGCCGAAGGAGAAGCAGATACTTGGAGCTGCGGGTAAGGGGCTAGGAGGACTTACTGGTGTGTGTCACCGCGCGTGCTTTTTTTTGGTGCAGCGACATTACATACCTGGCGCTGGTGCTGTACAGGCTTTCGTCTATTCTTTGCGAATGTTCGAGTGTCTCATCAGCTTCTCAAGAAGAAGATCTTGGGCTATCCCCTGCGCTACAATGAACATAAGCTCCTTGTCCGTCTCAGCTAGCTTGCGCTTCGGTTCCCCGTGTTTGAAGGCGTCTCTGCTGCTTCTGTCATCCGACTTGCCTCACACCGCGCACCGCCTTCGTGGGCTCTATCCATGTGTCTGTCGTGCCTTCCTCCAGGCACTGCACGTCGTGGCGTGGCAATACAGTTCCCTGCTTCGCATGCCCGAGCAATGCATCCTTTCTGTTGCCAAGGGGTTTCTTAGAACTTTCGCCTCCTTCGTTTTTTCCTCATCGGCTGTCCTCTATCCTTGTGGCTTCGTTGGTTCATATACCCTCTGTCCTTTCTTTGTGCTCCTCCACGTGACGTGCGTTGCACGTGGTAAACAGGCATATGTTTACGGGGGCCTCTCTGTGCATGCGTATGTCGGTGTCTGTTGGTGCCGCTGCTTCAGGTTCGGACTACAGCAGACGCCCTTAAACTGATTCCGTTCTCCTTGCTCATCATCGTTCCTCTGGGAGAGCTTCTTATCCCCGTCGCGCTCCGACTCTTCCCGAACATGCTGCCTTCGACTTTCCAGCAAAAGCAAGGCTAAAAGCCCTGATACTTGAATCCCTTCATACTACGTCTTTGGAGCCTATGGGATGTAGGGGCAGCGGTGTCACCCTGCTAGGGGTGCGTTAAGGCAAAGTCAATTTTTTTTAGCGGGAATCGCTGCGAGTGACCCTGCGACTGCTGCTTTACAGGCAGGTGGATCACGCCTTTCTGAGTAGGAAACTGCAGGCAAAGCAGGAGCTTGCCGCCTTTTTTCAGGAGCTGCTGCAAGAGAGAACTCGGCATCTTATTGGTACTGCGACCCTTCATGTAGATCTCCTCGGGGATTTCATTACTCCTCATAGTGTATACTCCCTTTTCGCTGCGCGTTCGCACTGGAAACCACGCGGCTGGATCAGTGCTGCTCCTTTCTGCTCTTCTCGTGGATTCATGCAGAACAGACACCCGCTGCTGACTCTGCGGCGAAATCCAAGGCTTTGAAATCCTTTCAGCAAAAGCTTCTCAAGCCGAACACCTGTGGGGAACCTCCACTGCCCGGGTACACTCAAGTGACGCTGCGCTGTCTGTCGTTGCCGACGCTGCCACTGCATTTACTTTGGCTCTGCCGGAGCAGGGAAAGACTGCTTCACGTGGGGGCTGCAGCTCCCGCTGTGGATGCTTCCACGCGCATATGTGCCGCTCGCTACGGGTCATCTTCTTTGCATGCAGGTTGAATGAAATTCTAGAATTTTCCCGTTTATTCAAGGATGACTTTGTCATCAACAAAATGGATCTCCAGACGCTACAGGTGGATTGTGGTGCTGCTCCTCTTGCGTTTTTCTCAGAGATCGTAATATTCGCCAGTCTGCTGCTGCGGTTGTTGCTATCATGCGCCATTTGTGATTCTACTTAGCAGTCACGGGAGGCGGCGGCTCTTGACGAGTGTGTGCGCATGCAGGTTATGTGTAAGCTTCTCGGCCTGCAACCGTACAGCGTTCGTTCCCACGTGATGCTGCAACTGCGGTCAGTCCATTCATCCCTTGCAGCTGTATCTCAATGGATGCATCCTGATGTAACTCACGGACCACGCAGATATATAGTGATATAATATATCTTATTATGTAGTACTTTTATATGGGGTAATAATATCTGTTATATAGTGTACCTATTACGTTGTGTATCTTCGTCACAGTATTTATATTTATATAGTATATCTATGTAGTATATCGTTTTGACCCACGGCGGATGCGCTAGGAAAGAAGCCTCGGTGGATTTCGTTTTATTGCAGAACTAGCTATATCCATCCCCGCATGTAGTCTTCGTCCAGGAGTGTCTATGGTTGTGGTTTCCCACGCGTATAGGCATATGTTGAGGATATCTACAGCGAGGATCTGACTGTAGACAGTGCATCAAAGATGCAACTATCAACACGCGTGTAGAGGGCTTTCCACCGCCGTAGATGCCTTTTTGCAAGTTATGCGCGTATCAATCTCATGGATTCCTCTCATCATTTGGCAGTGTAGAAATTTGTTACGCATGTTCTCTTGTCTTCTTTGGCTATCCTCCAACGACAACAAGGATGCCGTTTCTGCAGCTACGAGAAGCGAGGGGAGAAGAGGAGGGCGTATCCCTCCTATTAGGAGGGGCTTTATGTGCGCTTCTCAGTGTCTCCATGGCCACGCGCGCCTTTGCTTTGGGGTGTGTTCAGGCACCATATCAACCACATACAGCGCGAAGATAGAGAGTTCTTGTGGGAAGGTGTGGACAGCTTGACGCACGAGGAGTTGGTTGAGGCATGCAGAGATCGTGGCATGAAGTTTTACGGTACCACAGACGACGCGATGCGGGAGCAGGTAGGCAGCACCAGCAGCACAGGACAGCATCGTTAGCTGGACAAGGCGTGTGCTTTCAAGGGGATGAGGGGGCCCTTTTAGGCGGTCGGTCTTGTTTCCCTTAGCTTCTTGTCTTCTTCAGTACGTTGTTGAGGCCTCTATGCTATTTGACGGCCCTCGAGGGGCATCCATCCCACTGAATGAAGGGTCACTCTGTGCCCTTCTCATAGGCTTTCCTGCATGTCTGCTGGAAAGACTCTGAAAAGGCACGGGATAGCAGGAGGGCCTTTAAGGGCGTATGTCGCAGCCAGAAAGCGTCAAAGGGAGTATGCTCTGCTTGCATCTCCTATGGGCTGCTGCGTCTGCTTTGCAGATGCGGCGATGGCTTGAAGTGTCGTCCCATAGAGATGTGCCGCCTATCTTGCTGTTATGGAGCCGCTGCGTGTCCATGATACCGGCTTCTCAATTGCAGCCTACTGCTACAACCTCGACGGTAGCAGCAAGTGCACCAGCAACTGAGGCTGCAACAGCGCCCAGCATTTCACTGGCTGCGGTTGCGGGACAGCGCGCTGCACCCGAAACGGCGGAGCAGCAGAAATCGGAAGAAGCAGCAGCAGCTGCAGCAGAAGGAGAGATGCCTGCTGCTGCCGCAGCAGATGGTGAGCCTGAGACAGACAAGCTGCGCAAAGCAGGTATGACGCAGCAGTGACGCCGAAAAAGCATGCATGCAACATGTTTCCGCCTGCATAAAGGACTTTGCCACGAGATCTCAAAACTCCGAGACTTCGTAGACACACTCCAGAGCACAAGAGCGCCTCCCGCGCGCTTTGTTTGTTCGGTGCAGCGAGCCTTGAGGCGATGACAAAGCAGGTTGAGCTTCTGCGAGAAGAAGAAGAATCGCTCAGGCATAGCATTTCTCTGCTGCAGGTCCTGTGGCTGGTGCTGCTGATGCTGCATTCGCACGCCGCGGGGCCTTTTGGGTGCCCGCTGTACATTCTTCTGAACCATGCACGATTCTGCTGGGGGCTTGTGTACTCCGAAGGTGACCGCCTTCGTGCTCTTCCGCGACTGAAACGCGTTGTATGGGCATCCATATTAGGGTCTAGCCTTTTCCCCAGGTGCTCTTCTTTGTCTGCAGGAGGAGCGGGCGCAGCAGAAGCAAATGCAGAAGCTTCATGCGCATCCCAGAGACGACGCCGATGCAGGAGAGTGCCGAGATACGGACTCTGCTCAGGTACAAGAGTCGGAGGAAGGTGTCCAGGGGGGGCCCCTGGCAGACAAAGGGGTCCAAGGAGGGCCCTCTGCGGAAGCTGAAGATGACGCCACGGGGTCTGCGGAAGAGTGAGTGGTTTTATTGAAGGCCTAGCGTTTACAGTTTGCGGTAGGGGGAGTGAAATTCGCAGTTTGCTGCCCTACATATGTACAGAGAGAGAGATGTTGTGTGCTGCCCTTTTGCAGGCGTGAACCTCGGGATATCGAAACCGAGCTCCGGTTGCTGCGGAAACTGACGGATATACAGCATGAGTCCGTCGTTGAGTGTCTATGCTTTGTTTTTCCAACTGTAGCATATGTGTATCTCAGGTAGCCCGGTCGTTACCACGGTGACGTTGGTTCTCCACCCTTCTTACTCCATCGGATTCCTCTACTCCTTTCTTCCTGTTATTTTCCACTCTGCTGTTTTTATGTCCGCCGCTTGGGCCTCTCGAGGTTCTGCAGCAATTTGCATCTCGTTTTTGGATGCTCCGCCGTCAGTCGAGTGCCTTCACGGGATGTGTGTTGCAGGCACGAGGAGAGGCAATTTCACATGTTTAATCAAGTTCAAATGGCCCTGGAGGCACTCAAAAGCAAGCTGGCTTCTCAACTCAGGGGCGTTGAAGTCGCGGAAGGAACGGCACAAGCAAATGCAGCGGACGTAGCAGCAGCCGAAGAGTTGAAGCCGAATCCCCAGGAGGTCCTTAAACAACAAGCAGCGGAATTGTTACACGATGAACTTCATGAGCTCGGTAAAAATGAATCCCTTGTCTGAATGTGCTTGTAGTTTGCAGTACAAGGACCGAAGAAACGGGTGGAGACGATCACACGCTAAATGGATTCGGACCACACCTGTAGAAGGGGGATACAGGAGCCGCGTGCTTCCGTGATTACTTACATCCCTCCCGTTGTGATGCTTTTGCAGACTTGCGTATGGCACTGCTAGCCCAGGAGTTCGCGGATGACGCGAAGGAGCTCGAGCACTTCATGGCTGATGCACGCATGCCTGAAGAGGGAATGGTAAGTGGGCAAGTACACAGCACCGACATGTAGCATGGTGCTACCTTCCACTGACTCCCTCATCGAGACCTCTTGCCCAACAGTGCTACACCTACCCTTCCTTCCCACTAACTCTCTTTGTGCGGAACCAAAGTATACCATTTCTATGTTCTATACTGCATCCCGCCGTCTCCAGATGCGTAGTTGGCGTCATCAAGAGCTAAGAACGCCGCGTGTGCCCTTCATATATACCCGGAGAAATTTAGCTCTTGTAACTCCATGCCCAAGCCTCTGCCTCGTGTCTGCTGCTGTGTGCAATTTCGCTACGCCAACCAAGATTTCTGGTCATGGGTAGCGTATGTTTTTGCTGCCGCTGCTCCGCAGACGCAACCCAACACCGAGGGGGAGCCCTCGGAGGGGCAAGCACCCTTGTCGGAGGATGCCTCTTTTTCCAAGGACGTCGCAGATACGCAAAGTCCTCAAAGCCAGTCAAAGTAAAATGATGGGAGGCTCTACCCATAACGCCCGTAACAGGAGGCTGGGGGCTGCAGTTGCGGGTTTTGAGGCCCTACTCACACTTTCACGGCCAAAAGCCGTATGCTACCAAGTGTCCTAGCTACTCTACCTGCCATGTGCGGCTTGCCATGCCTGGGAAAAGGAAGAAACCGTGTATGGTCTTCCAGCACACCAAGGGGCACAGCGGTCTTGGGGAGGGCCGTAGTCCCCTGTAGAGAAACCGCTGCAGGCCCTCTAGGACTCCTACGGCAGGAGATAGTCGAGTGGCAGCGAAGTGTTTTTGGCGTTTTTTGAGAGACGTCTTGAAGAGAGGCGGCGCCATATCTGTATAAGCAAAACCGGGTGTCTCTACTACGTAATTCGTACCCGTATCTCCTCATCAGATAGCAAGGGTCTCTCCTGTCATCTCTTTTCTTTCTCCTCATGCCCTGTCACCCTCCCCTGCCCCGGCCACGAAGGCCATCTCATTGATAAATTGCGCTGTCTAGGTCCTGCTCTCCGGTGGAGGCGCCTGTTGCCCGCCATGCACACACGGAACCCCGGCACACTTTGCACGTATGCGGGAAGCAACTGGACATCTTGAAATACGATCCTGCGGGCACTCCCCTGGGTCGCATCTGTCCTCTGTGTACACCCTTCCCCCCGTTACAAGACAAAGAACTACTAGTCCGAATCGCTGCCTGATTTGCTGCTTCGCGCGGCATGCGGCCCGAACAGGCGGCAGCGTTGGCAGCCATAGCGCAGGTGTGCATGCACATGCACCCCGGTGTACACCACTCTACGAGCCGTTGGGTTCGCCCTTCGTTGCAAAAGTTATACACTTTGAGAGTACAGTCAGGGGGCTCCAGATGGCAATACAACCCACAAGGCCTCTCCCTTCTCCCCCCCTTCGACTACTTCCTCGCACATAAGCCGAGAATACTGGGAGCGTCTTCCTACGCCATATCGTGTGTACCCAAGCATATGGGAGTGGTGAAATAGAACATAAAGATTCAGCAAAATGTGTATCGATTCCTATTGGGAAACCAGCTAAGCTGGAGCGTCCTCTGCTTGCTAAGCGCCTTGCTGGCTGTCCGCTTTGTAAAAACAAATCGCCAAGCCTGGACCCCGCCATGTACGTTCCAGAACATCCCATAACAAGAGGGCCTCCACTTTGCCCATATGAGAATCTGGACCTCTTATCGTACGTTTCTGGCTGCGGCACCTTCTGTGATTCTTTGCTCTGTACCCAAGTTTTTGCCGATAGGTCATTTCATGTGTCAGATGTTCCTGGGCGATGTCCTGCTTCTCGGTGTGACAAATTCTCTTCCGCTTCGTTTTTATCTCCCTGTTCACGTATTTCGTCGTTCTTCCCCCTCTCTCCAGCAAGATGAGGGTTTACACTTGCACCTGCATTTGTCTCATTCTTAAGGGTCGTTTTGGCCTCTTCCGTTCCGTTACCTTCGCCTTCATTGTTTTCGTCTTCTTGGGAGGGGATTGGTACGGGGAGAGGTCTAACCTCCCTACTGACTTCTGCTGCTTCTCGTTGGGCAGCAGCAGCAGCAGCCTCTGCCTCCTTTTGGCTTATTTGCTTCTGCACATGAGTTATATCTTGGACTAAAACTGTTCCAATTTCATCAACACCCAGGACGATGACTTCCCCCTTGGGACTTCTTGGGGGAATCCAATACTGCAGCATGCATAACTTATATTCCCCCGGTGAGCGAATCTGAAACCATAGCACGGAGCACAACGAGCAGAGTTTTACCGTACGTGGCGATCATACATCCAAGGGGTGAGGGAAAGTAAAACTAGTGGAATGCAAAGGAGGCAAAAGTGATGGAGCTTAATTGTAGCCATAACAGGCTCGGCGTTATCTTCATGGATTTGCAGGGGGCTTTTTCCCTTGACGCGTTCATAAAGTACACATAATATTCACTATTATCTATCGCTCTAAGCACAAATATTCATCCACATGCTCATGTAAATCATATTTTGCACTTGTTTACTGTACAATCCCGTACTTGAATGTTCTCGAAGATAACCCCATTCTCCAGAACTCGGGGGGGTGGTGAATTTTCCGCATTCTGAGAATCCTTCACTGCGGATAAGACCGACTGTGCATCTGCAGGGCTGCGAATAAACAAATACGCCCACTGTTGTGTAGACTGCTCGACTGTGCAAACGATTACTTGCAGGGAACAATGCAACAAAAAGAAGCATTTCAATGAAAAATGATTGGCGAAATAAGAGGCAGACTACGTCATTGGATTAGAAAAACGAGATCAGTCGAGCGTGCTTGGGGTGTAATCACGAATGTGAAGAGAGAACAGAGCGACCCCCAGACGAATTTGCCCATGCACCTCATTTGCGCTTCCATGACTGCTCGTGGCACATTTCAAATCTGGCTGCCATCTGTGTCTTTTACCTGCACTCTGTTTTCCTGTGTACAGCCATAAGTTTAAGACAGCTGTGCATATTGTTCCCTTTAATGAATAGCGCTTGTGGAAGAGGGTCGTTTGCTGGCTGCGAGTCAAACATGCAAGACACAAAACCAGTGGAACACAAAGGTCTTCATTCTTAATAGTGTTAACGCCACTTCTAGGAGCTGTGATCCAGTAATTTTGGCTGGGATAATTTTATTGAGTGCTCACTGAATTTAAGAGCTCATATTTTCGTCCGCGTACGGGAGCCGCCATTGCGCAGCGCGTATAACCCTTAGCAGTGCAGAGGCAGGAGACACAACTTTAGTTCACAGATTAAGGCGACAGCGCTCTAATGCGCTGTACATTTCGGGATCATTCTACCTATTCAATTGTGCGTTGTCTCTGCTTGTACCCATCGATTTGCTGCTTTATTTTGCTTCAAGGCTACCCTTTATCTGGAGACTCCTTCCCCTTTTGTCACCACTGCCTCCTCTTAGGCCAAACAGGATGACCAGGTAGCACAGATTCGTTTCTGAGTGCCTTTTGTGGGGGTACCAACATCTGGGCAGGTTGCAGTCCTGTCATCGAGGAACGGCGCACAAGTCCTAAAGCCTCCGCCACCAGCCACCAGATCATATCGCTGAGCCACTCAGGCATGCAGCATAAGTCAGCATGATATACAGGAGGGCGACGGAAAGGGTAAGTTGCTCTTGATGACGCTGCTCTAAAAGCTCACACTTCCCTAAGTAGGGCTTATAGAGCTCTCCAGCTTACGAAGCAATGCGTGGGAAAGGTGGGTTTGTTGTCGCAGGTCTTTGGTGCACACTCTGTGGCGACACAAGCAATGCTTGGTGCTGAATTTCGCTAGGTTCTGATCTGCACTCAACTTGCATCGATTCTCGCGAGCATATACTCTAGTAACTTGGAGCCTTTATCACCCATATGACAGAAGGAACGGCGTAAACGCCCTCGCCTTAAAGACAGTTCAGGGAGCCTAAGAGGTATTCGATTACTCGGATATATGAATGGGAGTTAATAAACTTTATTTCAATGGATTAAGAGATATTGAAGGTCTCACCAACAGGGCAATCAAGGGCAGAGATCCCAGTTTTCTTCGCAAGGCTTCCCTGGGTCTTTCTTTCTTCACCGGACACTGCCAGAGGAAGCTCCTGAGGGCGCAATACTCGGTTGTCCGTTTCTTTGAGGAACTGTTTATTTACCAATGCACTTTCAAGCGCCAGCTGCTTCAAGGTATTTTGAATCTGTAAAAACATAAACCGGAAGGGCCCGATGCGAGGAGGCAAGCTGGGAAGGCAAGCCAAGGCTACAAATTAAACGTCCGCGCCTTTGAACCACCACAAACAACGATGGAAACGCTTGAAGAAGGTAACAAAGCATGACCGGAACAGAAAACGCATTCCCTCGAGCGTCATCAACTGTCCTGAGCCCAGGGGATGCCCACCTCCCAGCGACAAAAGATGCAACATTGTGATTCTGTGCTTCAGAATTCCACCTAACAGCCCTCCATGTGTTTTTCCTAGCGCAAATGTGTGTGTATGTTGTTCTTACGTCTGTGAGCTTGTTCCAGGCACTGGATACGGCGGACTGCATAAGAACCTGGATGTGTTTTAGGAGATTTAGGTGCGCAATCTCCTTCTGCTTTATGGCCATTTCCCTTTGTTTCAATTCGCGCTGCACACGCAGATGCATTGTAAGGCTTTGAGCCGTCTTGGTTGCTTTCTCCAGCTGCCTGTGCTGCTCCTCGTCCTGCACGCTCATCGATGAAGTGCCAGAAGGAAGCTGGACGCTCTTCCGTGGGCCGCCTTCTCCCAACATGTGCAGCTTCAGTAGGGCTTCTTGCTAATGTACAAACAAACAGATTAACCACAGATGCCTTAAGCAGTGAGAGCACAAGAATTAGTTGCAACAAAATGCGTCCAGCTATTCGTAGCCAGAAGGAGAAGCAAACGCGTCAAATCAAACAGCGTACTCTGGGGAGTTTACGATTACCAAAAACAACATCTAAAGTGATTAAATACTGCAGCACCCACTGCAGTATGTTAAACTTGAATAGCTCGTACCTCCATTCGCTGCATGTTTGCCAATTTCGTGGCCTTTTCTGCCACCTCCTTGTTGTGTACGTGCTGCTCCTCTTCCTTTTCCTTTTCTGTCTTCTCGGGTGGTGCAGTGACAGCTTTTGTTGCCTTTGCTGTGGCATCATGTCTACTCTGCTGTTCGTCAGCACGCTTTGCCTCTGCTGCTATTTTGCCGTTCGAAACCTTGCTCTCCGTTGCACTATGCACATCCTCTTCCGCCTTTGTCTCTGCTCCTTGCGCTGAATTATTGCTTTTGTTTGGCGTTTTGTCCTCCTTTTCCGTTGCGGAGGCGTCGTTGTGTGATGAAATGGAACCCTCATTGTGGGATCCTCTATTCTCCTTGGGGAAAGGAGCTTCTTCACGCACGCTAGTGCCATGCAAAGAATCATGCTCTGCAGAAGCCTTGCTGCTTTCCTCATCTTTGGCTGTTCCTTCCGCAGCCTCTTTGCTGCTACCAGCTGACTCCTGCGAATCCTTTTGTTCTGCAGAAGCCTTGCTGCTTTCCTCTTCTTTGGCTGTTCCTTCCGCAGCCTCTTTGCTGCTACCAGCTGCCTCCTGCGAGTCCTTTTGCTCTGCAGAAGCCTTGCTGCTTTCCTCTTCTTTGGCTGTTCCTTCCGCAGCCTCTTTGCTGCTACCAGCTGCCTCCTGAGAGCTCTTGTTATTTTGGCTTTCTTCGGCGCCGCTTGCTTTTGTACTATTTCCTTCCTGCCTGGACTCCGGTTTTCCTGTTTTGGGTTCTTCACTGGATTGTGGCTCTGCTTCGCTGCCCTCCTCCTCTTCCGCTTCATCTTCCTCGCTCTTACTCTCCTTGGCTGTCTCTCCGTCAGCTTTTCCTGCTGTAGTAGAAGTGGATTCCACTAAGGAAGTTGCAGGTGCCTCCATGGCTGCTGTCCGGGATTCACTCTTGAGTGCTCCTTCATTCTTTTCAGCCACATTTCGAAGTTTATTTCCTACGCGCATATCATTTTTATTATCCAGCACCTCGTCATCATCGAGGTCCTGAGTATTTTCAAAAAATTCAGCCAGTACTGGCAAGTGTTGCTGAATACGAGGAAAATGAAAGTTAGCTGGCAGTTTTAGCTCCGTTGTATCTTCGTTTGTGTCGTCTGCTTTGTCTGTCACCTCGCCAACTGCCTCGTCTTTCTCGATTTCTCTATGTCTATCATTCGATGCTTCTGACTCCCCTTCTGCGTTTACTCTCTTTAACTGAAGCCATGCACCGGCCTTCGGAAAGCCAGTTGCCGCGCTACGCTGCGTTGCCTCTTTCACCTGGTTTTGCTCTTCTAGCAGAGACGGCGTTGTATCTGTTGGCTTTGTTCCGTCTGCAGCCTCATCCGGGGTTCTATGAAGGTGAACTTTTGCGAGAAGCTGCTTCTTAAAGCTGTCGGTGCTCAAAACCTGCGCTGCGGAGAAGGGATCAACAACCGAACCAGCCACAGTGGGTTTGCCATCACCACCACCCTTCACAGCTCCTCGCGCCTCCTCCACTTCCGCATTTGGCTCAGTTGACTTTTTCAATGATGTGAGTTGAAGCAAAGAGAATCCCACTCCGTTGTGTCGCGAAGGCCACGTGTCTCGCGCCTGGCAGTGTGCCTGCCCCACCCAGGCAAGGACTCCAAGCAGCGCGCAGCATACAAGTTGCCTCATCACTCGCTTCCATCCTCTGTGAGAAGCGAGAGGCAAAAGCCTCGATGGAAGCGGGGAGCCCTTAATGGAAAGGCGAGTTTGCGTCGCAGTCGCCTGTTCGCAGTGGGAAACAAGGAACCCCCCACGGGGGACCCCACTCCCTCCATTGGTTTGTGAAAGAGCATGCAAGAGCATTGCGTTTCACTCCTAGGACAAGGAAAAGTTGTCCCGAGTCATCGTAATGTCTAAGGCACACGTAATCAAACAGGACTAGTGGAGATCCCGATACCTATGCCTGGAATTCCACGGAATATCACCTAGCAGTACTGAATGCGGCGAACTGCAAGCACCCTAGCAAGGACGCGAATTTAAAAAGAGGGAGAAGCCAGGCACACAGTCTGCAGGGGCTTCTTTTATCGGGGTCTTCTGTAGGGCCTCGTTTTCGACCGCTGGAGCAGCAGGCGGCAGAAAGGCCGAAAATGGCCTAAGACAACACTTCAACAGGCCCAATACAGTCGATATGATTAGAAGGTCATGCGAGAAGCAAACGTAGCCTCAACGACAGAAGTGGACCTTTCCATTCTCCCACTTAGGCCCATAAGCAACTGCCACACAGCAGTCGTCAGCGGCCGCTGGCGTCTGTGCCTTGCCTCTAGTAATTCGTGCTGAAGTAATCTGCACCGAAGGTTTTTGAAAACGTGGTAAAATTCAGTCATTATGTACAAATTCATTACTCAGGCCCTCAATGTGGGACAATGTGAACGGCTCCATGAGGACTGGGGCCGATAGTGTGAAGATGTAGGTCCAGCGGTCTTTTCGAGCACTTGTCCACCGCCGAAGTTTACGACTACTGTGTCTAGATGGCTCTGTATTTTTTGGTCTCTGAATCATATCTTTCTTGTTGCCTCTTCTTTGCGCTTAGTTGCCCGATAGTATGCCTTGTGTCAGCCTGCACGCTCCGGCGCTACGGCCTCACCAGTGGTTGGAACATATGCACATGCTCAGAAGGAAAATTGTATCTACAGTGCCTGCTAATATGTAAGTGAACTAATCTCAAAGCTAGATAAATGCATAGAGTGAAGCTCGCGGACTCCGTAGACCAAAGCAGTAGAATAAATCTGTCGGCGCTTGTTTGGGGGGCGCTGCGGACCGGGAGTGGGGGCCAGCGACAACGAAAAAACGTGACAAAGCTCCTTCTTCCGTATGCCCCAAAACAGGGCATTAATAACAATCTGTAGGACATGGATCCCTACGGTATAACTTGGTAGAAGGTTTTAGAGTGCAGCACGCAAGTTCCGCGTTGGCATTAGCACCATAGTAGTTTAGCTAGTGAAGAAAAATAGAATTTTTACGTTGTGGTTTGGCTGTTCTCATCCACGCTTTTCTTAGCGATATCAGTCTTCTAATTCAAGAATGCAAGCGCCGTGCCTTGGCCTCGTGACAATGCACAAACACCCGGCCACATCAGAGGGTGCAAATACTCACACCCCGCCTCTGCTGCCTCACTAAAGCCTAAACTCTGTAAAATACGCGCGAACGAGCCCAGGTCCTTACGGTAACAAAGGCATAAAACCATTCTTTGTGACTTTGATGAGATTTTTGGGATTAGGGTCTGCGTATAAAGCTTTCAGGGGGGGAGCAGGATAGACAGTGAAATATGCACTCTCCTGCGCTGGGATACTGCTGCTTAGCATACCAGCTAGATAGTGGCACCGCATCTAAGAAAAAGATGGGAGATACAGCAGAAGCAGAGAAGGGAGAGCACTCAGGAAATCGTGACGGAGCAACACAAGGAACGGGCGAAGATAGCACCTGTATTCGCCAATACAAAAAACTTAACAAGGGATTAATAAGCACAGGTAGTTCCCTCAATATAGAGGTACAGAAAAATATTTGAATGCTCATGTCCATTGTGGGAAAATTCACATTTAAACTGTCTCGGGCATACTTCTCTCAGGGGCGATGTCGTTGTGCCTGGCATTGAAAATATGCCACTAACAAAGAAATATGTATTACCAATTGCTCTTTTTAAACCTATTATAAATTTTCTTCTCTATGTTCGTGCTGCTTTCGGTTCTTCTCGCTTGTTGCCTGTGCTTTCAGCTAAAATATCCACCTCCTAGAGGAAAAAATGGTGATCCAGTGTTTAGAGGACAAAGTACCAGATGCTTCAAGGTGTACAACTCCTGTAGCTATTTTGCTGCTGGGGTGCCACTTTCAATTCAAGAGCTCGAGGAGTTCCTCATTTTGAAATTAACATGGACAGAGTTTGCAGATTACCCCGGAGGAAAAATGGGGAAGCCCAACGTAAATTAACATGTGCGGCAAATCCACGTAACGAACATGAGAAAGCACTTCAAGACTCTCAGTAGATTCTGGTATAGGGAGTCTGAATTTGGCAATTGCTGAAGTACAAGTCAACCATGCACCGCAGAAGCGACTAATAGCTATATAGAGGGGAGTTGAGACTACCAAATGTTTGCAGCAGTCACTGTAAACCTGGTAATCGTGATAGAATATAAATGCACTGGACACGAATCTGTTATTAGAAGGCTCTTATTTGCATGTGCTTCGTGAGTCATCGGAATGCATTAAAGAGCGGATTCTAATGAGGCCACGCAAAATGTTTACGTTATTATTCGATGTGCTGCATGCCGAATATTTTGCCACTGCAGCATGCTACAACAATGTCGGGCACTTGTGCAACTCTGGGGCATTTTAAAGCCTGTTGGGAAAGAGCAGAGTACTCGACTGTCCAAGAAAACTAGATGCATAAATCATGACTTTAGAAAGCATTAGTGGCCCTCAGCCGTTGGTTTTATAAAAAGCAGCTGCCACCCTCCGACACCCCCAGAGGCAGAACATCTGCAGGCTTCATGCACAACCCTCATACAAAATGAGCCAAGGCAACGTAGCAGCTTCTGTGTAGCGTTTTACATCTGTCTTTCTCAGGAAGTTTCTTAGCCTCTCTTCAAAATCTAGGAGGGGGAAATTTTATAGTGCAGTTGAGAAAATGAGTTTTCTTTTCAGCCCCCAACTACCTCATCCCACAGAATTCCCACATCAGGTAAGAGGGGAAACCTGGCCTGTATGTTGCTGTTCTCTATTTTCCGTGGAGTATTTGCACATGCCAGCTTCGAGCGTAGGTACCCAACATACTGTAATGGCTTAGCTACAGTTCAGCACCCGTATACTTCACAGGTTGAACTCACATAGCTGCTGCAGAGCAGTGTCCATCCAAATTAATAAGAATCAACGTCGTGTGCCTGTAAGCTAGGTGCAATGCCCAACTAGCTGTGAGTAATCGTAGTGCGCAGAGGGTGCAAAAGAGCGGCCCCCAGTTCTCCCTCTAACCTCACGCCAGAACCCTAGGGTTCGAGGCATGGATGAGGGTCATTATTAAAAAAGGACACTCAGTAACTTTTAACCGAGTACTGTATTGAAGCTGGGGAGACGTGCACTCATGCACACCCTAAGTTGGGTGCCATCTATACGGTAATATGTAACCTAGTTCACACTGCTCTGCAATAAACAAAGTACAAACAGAATTAAGCCATGCAATCAGCATTTAACTAAAGCCTAAAAGTATAATTATTACACCAGACACTGCGTGCACGCTGCATTACCCGTTATACAAAACACGGGAAAAGTCAATGATTTAGATTCAGGTTTGATTCCATGCAAATTGATTTCAAATGGGCAATAGATACGCGGCACAAGTATATTTTGACGTTTTGTATGGTGGAGGTACGCTACAATAAGTGCTCGGCGATTGAGGGTACAGCTTCTCTATTTTATGTTTCCATAGGAAGACGCTCGGCTCCAGACTAAATGTAGCTTAATCTGACATTTTTCTATACTACCAAAAGCGTTTCCTCCTTCCCCTCACCCCTCTGGGTTCGACAAAAGAAGAGGTACGCAGCTAGGGTTCACGTCGATGCACCCTTTACAAACATGCACTCTGAGAATTCAAAACTAGTCGCACAGCATTTAGTGCCTACACACAACATTGTGTCGTACTGTTTCAAGCCAACACCACTATTGCGGGCCAAGTAACACTCGGACACCTTTTAATACACTAGTTATATTTAACCAAAACCTATTTTGAAATTTGCCAATGGCTTTGTATGTTCGTACATATTCATTGTTGCAGAGCAGCGTCAAATTGAAACTGGACACAACAATGCGCATTGCTTGTGTGGGCGCTCAATACTATATGCAAGTATCTGTGAGTGCTCGGAGTGCTTAAAGCATCCACGTGCGCACGCCTTGCTGCCGCTATCCTCTCATGCCGGGAGCTATCAGAGTTATAGACAGGGGAGGAAGATCTGTTGAAAAGCACTCGACTACTGCTCATCAGGTTTGTATTGAGTCTGCAATTACGCAGATCCCTACGGAGGTCTTAAATGCATATGTTTCAGCTAGTGAACAACCAGTAAGCTATGCAAAGAGCCAGACAAGCCTAATATTTTATGTAAGCTTTTAATAAAGCACTACGAGTGCAGTGGAAAGGGCAGAAGTGTACTATAGCCCACTGCGGGTAACGTGTTTCTGGTACGATCTATCGGTGCTAGACTGTTGGAGCACACAAAACGGGGTTGCTGCATTCGGTGTAGCCCTGCTTCCACGGTAGTGTTGAAAGTCATGTCTCTGCCAGAGTCAACGGGAAGCTTGTTATGACAGGAGAAATAACAAAGCACTGAGATTTTTCAAATTTTCCATGGAATCTGGACAATGTTGTACAAATTTGGGAAAAGCAAACACGCTGGGGATGATAGTAGTTCTGAATAGCAGACAATGGTGCCCTTTAGCTGTGTTTGTATGTGCATTTTGGATGTGCTTGTTACCCGATTCCTAAATGATTTTGCTTACACCATCCACCGACGTCTCGTCTTCCTTTTTTTGGAAGAAATTATTGACTCGATCATTTTAGTGACACCGTGAAACTAATACTTTCAAGTATAATGATGCCTTGCTGTTTAATTTCACCGCTGCAAAGTTTGGGCGCGAAGATGTTTCTGCCGACCGCCTGGCTGGTCCATGGTATAGAGCTCATGAATATCATCAAAGGTACGGCTTTTTGCTGCCAAGAGATCAATATATCATCACTGCTAACGAATGAGACCACGTCAGTCGCATGGTGGCACATTTACGCTGATTTGCATGCGGTGGTTCCCTGGTCCCTGGTCTGCGAGTTTTTATGTTGGCTGTGCTCCTCATTGTAGAGCTTGCTACCGAACTGTTTCGGACTGAATAGAATCAATAACAGCAAAAGACTTATGAATATATTTAGCCTACACACTTACCTGTTTCCTCCTGCTCTCCTTCGTGTGGCGCCCCCGTTGCGGTAGCCATAGCAGTAAGAGCAGCGCTTGATTTTGCGGTCGGTCTGAAGGAAAAAGGCTTCATCCCTCCTTTTCCTTTAATAGGTGTTTCATGTCATCCCCCATTGTAAGCAGAAGCCAAGCTTTTCTGCAGATCAGCACATCCCGTGTATGCTTTGTCCCACACGGGTGTTCTTTTTAGGCCACCTCCGGGTATGTTCCCCGATTATGTGCTTGGATTCCTTTCTCCAATAATTTGGCTCAGCTCTAAGGCCCCTCTTTTCCGAAGCACCGTCGGTTCACCCCACACATTTGGCCGGGCTCTCCTGGTCCCTTCTCTGCCGCTTGCTACAGCAGCAACGCCAAGAGTATGGTACAGAACAGTATCAGAACCTCCTCTCTTTGTGTTGCGCAACGTTCAGCCCCCCTTAACCCAACTCTATAATGGGACTTGAATCTCTTGAACGCCTCCAGCAAGTGGAGTTTTCAGATATTCGAGAGGCCCTAGACTTAGGCGATTGCTTTGCCCTCAATGCTCGGCAACCTTCCCTCCACCTCCACAGCCGCTCTGAATCTGCGACTTCCCCAGCAGCTTTTGAAAAGGAACCTGAAGCAGGAGCAGCAGCAGCTTCTGATTCAACGGCAACAATAGGAGGTGCAGCCACCAACAAGCAGCAGGGGGCAAAGGATGGAGAGCAGCCTGCTACAGCGAACATGGATAAAACGTCGAAGGAAACTGCAGAGGCAAACTGTGAAAAGGAAAGGTCGCTGGGGGAGGATGTTAAAAAGAGTGAAGTCGCTGGAAACGCATCCTGCAGTCGGCCATCTACGGTATTGCCCTTTGGAGTAGGAGCGTCAGCAAAAAAAGGCTCCGAAATTGCAACATTGCATCAAATCCTACGGATGAAGGAATCTAACCTCGCGCTCGTGTCCGACGTAGATGAACAGCTGCTTCTCAACATCAGTTTCAAACAGCCCATTCGGGTTAGTGAATTCCAGCTTTTATTCATTCGCATCCGACACGTGGTATATTCAGTAGTGTTTCAAGTCACATGGATGTATGAGGGACTGTTGAGTCCCTTAGGGCATGCACTCGCCATTGTGCATGTAGCCAGTCTTGCTACTGTCCATGTCCCTTGCTGGTGCTTTTTTGCTGTTATGGTGACGCCGATTGATAGAGACTCAAGCTTCTTCCTTTCCCCGAGTCTTTTCGTCCCGTTATATTTTAACTGCGAATATTAGAAAAGCTCAGCACGCTAAGTAAACGTTTAGCCGAAATAACTGAGTCTTTGGGGGCGCCAGACAAGTGCGCTTTTGCAGTGGAGCCATAATTAACAGACGGGGCCAGAGCTGCAGCATCGCACGACCTCGTATAGTGAAGTACAGGTTTTATGTGAGTGCCTTATTTCACTTTAGGGGTGGGGTTCTCCTCAAATGTGTGTACAGCTAGCGGCATTTTCTGTTCTGGCCTCCACTGCACCCGCGGGATTCCGAACTGACGAAGACGATGGGGACTCGGTGTCTGCACCCAGGCTGGTCAAAGTGAGGCTCACACTTTATTTGATGTTGGCACTGGAGGACATGCTATCATCCCTCTAATAATGGGCTGAGGGGGACCACTAGATAGCAACTGTACGGTGTGGTGTTCCATATATCGGAAAATACCACTGCAAGTACGGGATACAGCCTGCACTGCCGAACAAGTTTCCACTGCCGAACAATTTTCATCTGTGCAGCTGCCTATTTGTTGTGCCTAGGTCTATTGTAACAAAAACACTCTAAATTTCTGCGGAGTGGTGGATGAGGCTTGTGCCTTTTCTGTGCTGCTTACCCCTGAGGATGTCCAGAAGGAGAGGCGGGTAACTCTTCCAGGTAGCAAATTTCACATGTGTTCGTCCGCTCAGTTCTTCTTGCAGGAAAATCAAGCTGGGACCGCATACACTTTTTTGAATAGAGTGAGATTCTACGGCGTTGTTCATAAGCGTTACTCCTAGCGGTTTTCTGTTTATCTATGATATACGTGCTCCCCGTAAATGTGCACTTCCACCCTTTGAGGGCAAACTGATCCTTTTAATCAGCTTTCTGCAAGGCAAACTCTTGAGCCGCTCAGCACTATAATGCTGATCAACTTTGGCAGGAGGGAGGACAGCAATTGCATTGGCCTCCACCAATTTGTATATGGTGCCTCCAACTTGCAAAGTTATCCGGACTGTTGGCACAGCGATGTTATTCCGTTCATATTCTCATTCATACTCGAGTTTTTTAGTGTGCACCAAATGCTTCTTTTATCATTTTGCTGATATATTATGTCAAAGGAAACTGTGACAAGATACCAGGCAAAGGGGGAACGAGCGACTACTGACTTAGACCATGGACAGCTGCACCAAGAGAGCTGGCCACAACTAACGGCGAGAAACTCTTCTTAGCATTCTATGAGCTTTATCATGGAAAAAGCTCCCTTCTCCGTGCCCTTTGTCATTTACAAATCATGGGGCACTGCTCTTACCTAGATTCCTCTTAGTCCTTCACAGTGTAGTGACTTGGGGAGCAGAGACTTAGAGAAACGTGTTTTGGGTACTTTCTAACCACTCTAATAACGTTGTTTGGAAAGCAAGCTTAGAAAGACCCTTTAACCTTTGGCTGGGGTTGAAATTTTGATTGGAAATGGGAGCCGGGTGCTCCGCCCTTTGCTAGTGACACCCGACCCATCGGAGTGAGAGTGGTTAGCATAAGTCCCCATAGGTATACACAAGGAAGCGATGGGTCAGAGAATGGCGGTTTTTCTTTGGTTTGAGATACTGGCGGCTGAGTCATGCAGCATCTTGCGGTCAGTTGCAAGAGCCAGCTTGGATATGAGCGAGTGTTTGATCTAAGATTCGCAGGCCGACGTAGTAGGTTATCATTCACTTCACAACGTAGAACATAGCACATTTTTGTTGGTGTTAAGAGCCCATTTTCCGCAAGTGCTCCTTGGTCTGTGTTTGTCTTCACTAAATTTCTATCGAGGACACCCGTTGAAATATTCTGCCAGTTACGCAAGGAACGCAAGCCATTCTGCAGCCATGTTGGACACTTTGTAGGGTATCCTAACTGTGGCTCCACTTGTGCCTCCGATGGACTCAAAGAAGGGGTGCTTGAGTTAAGTGGCCAGGCTGTACTCGGGCGACAGACTGCCCGCCGTGTGTAGTACATTTCGGCCCCAAAATACGTGAGGAGCCCAGACACCTTTTATATAGCTCCCCCTTTATGCATCCAAAAGAATACGCGCATACATGACTCATCATTTTCTTGCTCATTTCTGCCAGAGTACGGGATAGAGCACCGCTGGTCCATACATAGATCCGTATACGAGTCAACTGGGTACCGGTGGTCAGCATGCACGCAGATCACGCGTGTCCTGTCAAACTGCGGTTCTTCCATTGTTTTGATTTTTTATTTAAATTGCTATACTTTTAGAGCTTCGTACTCAGGTCGAAGCTCGGCAGATGGCCGCAGGATGCCGCGGGTCAATGGCGCGGAGACCGATCCCCCTCCACGTCATGGAGCAGCCGCAGCCGCTCTTCCCATATGCTTCTCAATTTCCTCTAGGTGACTCATGGCGAAGAAAAGAGAAGCCTCTTCCTTCTTCCCGCTGTTTGTCACCAATGTGTATTCCCCACCTCCCACACTAGCAAATGCCGACTGTGTAGTACATCGGCGAGGCACAGGTTGGAAGCGGCTGCTGCGACGCACCGGCAAAATCCGCCGTTGTGTGTGGGCCATTTTCTGCCTTACCTTATGTGCTCTCGTCGAGAGGTCCTCAGTGCGGGTTGTGGCATTCCAATTTCATCAGGCTTACCAGAATGGTTTGCGAGCGACCCGGAGTAAGTACAACGAATACAAAGGCGTAACACACGTCATAAACGCTAAATTGTGTACTGCTTGCAAAAGGTTTGGGGCTTTGCGGCTGCACTCAACTCGAAGGGCTTCGTCAGATAGACCAATGAATAAATCAACTATTCCTCAAGCAACGTAGAATCTAGTAGAATGCGTCCAACAGAGGTGTAATATTTGGGCATTTTTCATACTTATATAATTGCCTAACAAGTTCGTGCTCTGCATTGGCGCAGGTTCCATTGCCCCCAGAAGCGGTTGGGTTCTGGCTCCCTCCGTAGGCTCTGTGTCATATGTAGATTTAGAACAAACCAATTCACCTGGAGATCCCGTCGCAAGTAGTACTCTTCCCATCGTCGGTCATGATGCCTCTGAGTTAGGATCAACTGAACCACAATACCCCGCATTTAAGGGGGGTCCCGTGGATATGTGGAATGCAGCCACTACTCCACAACGCAGCAGGCCTTTGTCTCCTTTGAGTACCGCGAATAATGCTTCTCAGGCGCTTACACATCCCCCCGCCTTAGAGACGTCGGAGAAGCCCAGATGGCAACTGAACAATGGGTTGCAAATAATTAAAAACTCCGGTTCAAGAATGGCCTCAGTCGCCCCTCAATTTGACCTGTACGCCTCCTCTGTTGTGCCTGAGGGGGCATCTCGGCTTCAAGTACGCAGTGCTGCTGCTCTCATCCAGCGGAAGATCTGGACAGCGAATTTGCGTCGAGAGAAGGCTGAGGATGAGGCATCGATGGAGAAGGTAAGGGCAGATGGACAGACCGAGTTCACCTCTTCTAATGCTACTGCAGAGTTTGTACCCAGGCAACAGAACTTTCTGCAGATTACCACGGAGAAGCCACGCGAAATGTCTATATACCCAGCATCCGAACTCCTGTCTGAAGGCTACGGTAAAATGCCCACCAGTTCGACCACAACCACATCCACAACAGGAGCCTCAGCGATAGATGAAGGCGCGAAGCCACCACAGGCCGCACATGCGACTGCTCAGGCTACAGCTGTTACCTCGGCTTTGCATGACGCGGCAGATTACGTCAAAGATAAGTCTCCAGAGACTGGTCCCCCTACTAAGGCAGACGGTGGGGCCGAGGAACCAGCACCGGAAGAACAACCAGGCCCGTTTTACTCTACTAGTGCGGTCACCGCAGAGGATAGATCCATGCATTCAGAATATCCTAATCTTCAGCATACAGAAATCGGCATGGGTATGGGCGAACAGGGAGGACTTACAACGGGGGTTATCCATATAGGAGGGATGTCAGGAACAGGCGTGATGGGAGGCATGGGAGCAACGGGAGAAATGAGCGCGCACCAGGAGGGCATGGCAGGCATGGGGCCAACGGGAGAAACGACCACGCACCAGGAGGGCATGGGAGGCATGGAAGCAACAGGCACGCACCCAGGGGCCATTGGAGGCATGGGAGCAACGGGAGAAATGAGCATGCACCAGGAGGGCACGGGAGGCATGGGAGCAACAGGCACGCACCAGGAGGGCATGGGAGGCATGGGAGCAACGGGGGAAATGAGTACGAACCAGGAGGGCATGGGGGGCATGGGAGCAACGACCCCGCACCAGGAGGCCATGGGAGGCATGGGAGCAACGGGAGAAACGACCCCGCACCAGGAGGGCATGGGAGGTATGAACGCGACAGGCAAGCACCCAGGGGCCATTGGAGGCATGGGAGCAACGACCCCGCACCAGGAGGGCATGGGAGGCATGGGAGCATCGGGAGAAACGACCCCACAACAGGAGGCCATGGGAGGCATGGGAGCAACGACCCCGCACCAGGAGGCCATGGGAGGCATGGGAGCAACGGGAGAAATGACCCCGCACCAGGAGGGCATGGGAGGTATGAACGCGACAGGCAAGCACCCAGGGGCCATTGGAGGCATGGGAGCAACGACCCCGCACCAGGAGGGCATGGGAGGCATGGGAGCAACGGGAGAAACGACCCCGCACCAGGAGGGCATGGGAGGTGTGGAAGCACCAGACACGCACCAGGAGGCCGTGGAAGGTATGGAAGCAACAGGCAAGCACCCAGAGGCCATGGGAGGCATGGGAGCAACGGGGGAAATGAGCACGCACCCGGAGGCCCCGGAAGGCATGGGAGCACCGACCGCGCACTTAGGGGCCATGGGAGGCATGGGAGCAACCGGAGAAATGAGCACGCACCACGAGGGCATAGAAGGCATGGGAGCAACAGGCACGCACCCAGGGGCCATGGAAGGCATGGGGCCAACGGGAGAAATGACCCCACACCAGGAGGACATGGGAGGCATGGGAGCACCGACCGCGCACTTAGGGGCCATTCAAGGCATGGGGCCAACGGGAGCAACAACCGCGCACCAGGAGGGCATGGGAGGCACGGGAGCAACGGGAGAAATGACCCCACACCAGGAGGCCATGGGAGGCATGGGAACAACCGGAGAAATGAGCACGCACCAGGAGGCCATGGGAGGCATGGGAGCAACAGGCACGCACCCAGGGGCCATGGAAGGTGTGGGAGCAACCGGAGAAACGGCCACGCACCAGGAGGCCATGGGAGGCATGGGAGCACCGACCGCGCACTTAGGGGCCATTCAAGGCATGGGGCCAACGGGAGAACTAACCGCGCACCAGGAGGGCATGGGAGGCATGGGAGCCACGACCGCGCACCCAGGGACTATGGAAGGCATGGGAGCAACGGGAGATATGACCCCACACCAGGAGGCCATGGGAGGCATGGGAGCACCGACCGCGCACTTAGGGGCCATTCAAGGCATGGGGCCAACGGGAGCAACAACCGCGCACCAGGAGGGCATGGGAGGCACGGGAGCAACGGGAGAAATGACCCCACAACAGGAGGCCATGGGAGGCATGGGAGCAACCGGAGAAATGAGCACGCACCAGGAGGCCATGGGAGGCATGGGAGCCACGACCGCGCACCCAGGGACTATGGAAGGCATGGGAGCAACGGGAGATATGACCCCACACCAGGAGGCCATGGGAGGCATGGAAGCAAAGACCGCGCACCCAGGGGGCATTGGAGGCATGGGGCCAACGGGAGAAATGACCGCGCACCACGAGGGCATGGGAGGCATGGGAGCAACGACCCCGCACCAGGAGGGCATGGGAGGCATGGGAGCAACGGGAGAACTAACCGCGCACCAGGAGGTCATGGGAGGCATGGGAGCAACGGGAGAACTAACCGCGCACCCGGAGGCCATGGGAGGCATGGGAGCAACGAGAGATATGACCCCACACCAGGAGGGCATAGGAGACATGGGAGCAAAGACCGCGCACCCAGGGGGCATTGGAGACATGGGAGCAACGGGAGCAACGACCCCGCACCAGGAGGGCATGGGAGGCATGGGAGCAACAGGCACGCACCCAGGAGTCATAGGCGGCATGGGAGCAACGGGAGAAATGACCCCGCACCAGGAGGGCATGGGAGGCATGGGAGCAACAGGCACGCACCCAGGGGCCATGGAAGGCATGGGAGGCGTGGGAGCAACGACCACGCACCCAGAGGCCATGGGAGGCATGGGAGCAACGGGAGAAACGACCCCACACCAGGAGGCCATGGGAGGCATGGGAGCAACCGGAGAAATGAGCACGCACCAGGAGGCCATGGGAGGTGTGGAAGCAACAGCCACGCATCCAATGGGCATGGAAGGCATGGGTGGTATGGGAGCACCGACCGCGCACCAGGAGGCCATGGGAGGTGTGGAAGCAACAGCCACGCATCCAATGGGCATGGGAGGCATGGGAGCAACGAGAGGAATGAGCACGCACCGGGAGGCCATAGGAGATATGGACTTAACAGGCACGCACGCAGGGGCCATGGGAGGCGTGGGAGCAATGAGCATGCACTTTGGCGCGATGAAAGATAATGACTCCGACATATACTATCGTACAGGGGGCTCCTCGTCAGACACTGAAGCGTACGGCAGCTATGACAAGTTTTACAGTGACTATTTAGAGAGGTACACGAGAAAAGAAGCCAAGAAGCTAGCAAAAAAGCAGGAAAAAAAGGCGGCAAGAAAAAGGGAAAAAGAAGAGAAGGCAGAGCGCAAGAGGGAGAAAAAGCTGGCCAAAGCAGCACAGAAAGCGAAAAAGGCAGAAAAAGCAAGAAAGAATAAAGACTCTAAGGAAAGCGATGTCGAAAATGACGCCTCTGACCCGGAAGGAAATGAAGCTCTCGGCGAAAACATAGAGCTGTCAATAGAGGAAGAGGGCGCGCAGGAACACGTAGAGCAGAAAAAGGCAGCCAAGAAACAGGCAGCGAAAAAGGAAAAGGCTGCACGGAGAAGAGCAGCTAAGGAGGAAAAGGCACAGAAAAAGGCAGAAAAGGAAGAAAAGGCTGCAAAGAAACAGGCAGAAAAAGAAGAAAAGGCTGCAAAGAAACAGGCAGAAAAGGAGCAAAAGGCTGCACAGAAAGATGCAGCGAAGGAGCAAAAGGCAGCAGAGAAAAAAGCAGAAAAGCAGGGAAGGGCTGCACAGAAACAGGCAGCGAAGGAGCAAAAGGCTGCACAGAAAAAAGCAGCGAAGGAGCAAAAGGCTGCAAAGAAACAGGCAGAAAAGGAAGAAAAGGCTGCAAAGAAACAGGCAGCGAAGGAGGAAAGGGCTGCACAGAAACAGGCAGAAAAGGAAGAAAAGGCTGCAAAGAAACAGGCAGCGAAGGAGCAAAAGGCTGCACAGAAACAGGCAGAAAAGGAAGAAAAGGCTGCAAAGAAACAGGCAGCGAAAAAGGAAAAGGCTGCACAGAAACAGGCAGCGAAGGAGCACAAGGCTGCACAGAAACAGGCAGCGAAGGAGCAAAAGGCTGCGCAGAGAAAGGCAGCGAAGGAGGAAAAGGCTGCAAAGAAACAGGCAGCGAAGGAGCAAAAGGCTGCAAAGAAAAAAGCAGAACAGGACGAAAAGGTTGCAAAGAAACAGGCAGCGAAGGAGCAAAAGGCTGCAGAGAAAAAAGCAGAAAAGGAGGAAAAGGCTGCACAGAAACAGGCAGCGAAGGAGCAAAAGGCTGCAAAGAAACAGGCAGCGAAGGAGGAAAAGGCTGCAAAGAAACAGGCAGCGAAGGAGGAAAAGGCTGCAAAGAAACAGGCAGAAAAGGAAGAAAAGGCTGCAAAGAAACAGGCAGCGAAAAAGGAAAAGGCTGCAAAGAAACAGGCAGCCAAGGAGGAAAAGGCTGCAAAGAAACAGGCAGCGAAGGAGGAAAAGGCAGCAGAGAAAAAAGCAGAAAAGGATAAAAAGGCCCAACAAAAACAGGCAGCGAAGGAGCAAAAGGCTGCAAAGAAACAGGCAGAAAAGGAAGAAAAGGCACAAAAAAAGGCAGCGAAAAAGGAAAAGGCTGCACAGAGAAAGGCAGCGAAGGGGCAAAAGGCTGCACAGAAACAGGCAGCGAAGGAGGAAAAGGCAGCAGAGAAACAGGCAGAAAAGGAAGAAAAGGCTGCACAGAAACAGGCAGCGAAGGAGGAAAAGGCTGCAAAGAAACAGGCAGCCAAGGAGCAAAAGGCTGCAAAGAAACAGGCAGCGAAGGAGGAAAAGGCAGCAGAGAAAAAAGCAGAAAAGGATAAAAAGGCCCAACAAAAACAGGCAGCGAAGGAGCAAAAGGCTGCACAGAAACAGGCAGAAAAGGAAGAAAAGGCACAAAAAAAGGCAGCGAAAAGGGAAAAGGCTGCACAGAGAAAGGCAGCGAAGGGGCAAAAGGCTGCACAGAAACAGGCAGCGAAGGAGGAAAAGGCAGCAGAGAAAAAAGCAGAAAAGGAAGAAAAGGCGGCAGAGAAAAAAGAAAAGGCTGCACAGAAACAGGCAGCGAAGGAGGAAAAGGCTGCAAAGAAACAGGCAGCGAAGGAGCAAAAGGCTGCAAAGAAACAGGCAGAAAAGGACGAAAAGGCTGCAAAGAAACAGGCAGCCAAGGAGGAAAAGGCAGCTGAGAAAAAAGCAGAAAAGGAGGGAAGGGCTGCACAGAAACAGGCAGCGAAGGAGCAAAAGGCTGCAAAGAAACAGGCAGAAAAGGAAGAAAAGGCTGCACAGAAACAGGCAGAAAAGGACGAAAAGGCTGCAAAGAAACAGGCAGCGAAGGAGCAAAAGGCTGCAGGGAGACAGGAAGCGAAGGGGGGAAAGGCTGCAAAGAAACAGGCAGCGAAGGAGCAAAAGGTTCAACAGAAACACGCATCGAAGGAGGAAAAGGTAGCAGAGAAAAAAGCAGAAAAGCAGGAAACGGCTGCCCAGAAAAAGGCAGCGAAGGAGGGAAAGGCTGCACAGAAACAAGGAGAGAAAGCGAAAAAGGCTGCACAGAAACAGGCAGCGAAGGAGGAAGAGGCTTCACAGCAAAAGGCAGAGGAAGACAAAAAGGCTGCACAGAAACAGGCAGCGAAGGAGCAAAAGGCTGCAAAGGAACATGGAGCGAAGGAGGAAAAGGCTGCGCAGCAAAAAGCAGAAAAAGCGAGAAAGGCTCCACAGAAAAACGCACCAAAGGAGGAAAAGGCTGCAAAGAAACAGGCAGAAAAGGAGGAAAAGGCTGCAAAGAAACAGGCAGAGGAGGAGGAAAAGGCTGCACAGAAACACGCAGCCAAGGAGGGAAAGGCTGCACAGAAACAGGCAGAGAAAGAGAAAAAGGCTGCGCAGAAAAAGGCAGGGAAGAAGGAAAGGCCTGAACAGAAAAAAGCAGCGAAGGACGAAAAGGCTGCTGAGAGAGAAGCAGAAAAGGAGGAGAAGGCTTCACAAAAACAAGCAGCGACGGAGGAAAAGGCTGGACAGCAAAAAGCACAGAAAGCGAAAAAGGCTGCTCAGAAAGAAACAGCGAAGGAGGAGAAGGTTGAACAGAAAAAGGCAGCGAAGGAGGAAAAGGTACAGAAAAAAGGAGCGAAGGAGGAAAAGGCTGCTCAGAAAGAAACAGCGAAGGAGGAACAGGCTGCTCAGAAAGAAACAGCAAAGGAGAAAAAGGCTTCCCTGAAACAGGCAGCGAAGGAAGAAATGCCTGCACATAAATCGGTAGAAGAGGCTGCACGGCGGGTGGCAGCGAAAGAAGAAAAGGCTGCGCAGAAAAAGACAGCGAAGGAGGAAAAGGCTGCAGAGAGAAAGGCAGCGAACGAAGAAAAGGGTGCACGGAGAAAAGCAGTAAAGGAGGAAATGCCTGCACAGGAAAAAAGAGAAAAGGAACAAAAGGCTGCGCAGGAAACGGCAGCGAAGGAGAAAAACGCTGCACAGAAACAGCCAGAAGAGGAAGAAGAGGCTGCACAGAAACAGGCAGAAAAGGAAGAAAAGGCTGTACAGAAATAAGCAGCGAAGGAGGGGAAGGCTGCACAGAATCAGGCAGCGAAGGAGGAAAAGGCTGCACAGAAACAGCCAGAAAAGGAGGAACAGGCCGCACAGAAACAGCCTGAAACGGAAGAAGAGGCTGCACAGAAAAAAGCAGCGGAGGGGAAGGCTGCATGGAGAAGGGCAGAAAAGGAGGAAAAGGCTGCCCAGAAACAGGCAGCGAAGGAGGAAAAAGCTGCACAGAAAAGGGCAGAAAAGGAAGAAGAGGCTGCAAAGAAACAGGCAGCAAAGGAGGGAAAGGCTGCACAGATACAAGCAGAGAAAGAGGAAAGGGCTGCACAGAAAAGATCGGCGAAGACAAGATCCCAGAAAAGGAAAAAAAGAAAAAGCCAGCGAAAGGCCAAGAGTAAGTAGCGTGGCAAAAAGTCTAAGGGTGATGCTTCACGGAAAAAGTGACGACAGAGGCATATCTACAGGGAGTTTCTCTTCGATGCAAATGTGCAGGAAAAGCCAGAAGCATGTCGTGCAGGCTTTTAATGTAGCGGCCTTTAGCCAGCGACCAGTGGCAGTGAGTGAGGCTCTCAATCTATCTTGTGACGAAGCCTTCAAATGATGGCCAAAAAAGGAGTATCAGTTTTTCACTAATCGCTCAAAAATTGAAATGCTCGCTTCACTACATAGCGGGATACAAAACACCGGGACACACGACACGGCGTACTAGGGCCAGGCTTTTAGATAGCTGGTGACAAGATGCCGCTGCGCCCGCAGCTCCCAAAGGCGATGGAGGGGTTAGGACCCAAGCTAATGCAGTCGTGCGCACACAGCAGTGGATCACGCACCAGCAAGCAGCATCTTTTGTGCACTTGGCCGGCATCGAGAATTTAAGTTTGCAGGCCGGCAGTGACTGTACATGCTGACCCCATGTTGCACTGGCAAGTGTGGTCGGTTGATATACGTGAGGCTGCTCAAGGATTCAGATGCACGGATATCCTCGCTTTGCATCGTTTGGCTCGGGAGGGCGCAGTAGCACCTTGGCTAGGACACTAAGTGCCACGCCGACTGCTACTGCTAGAGTACACCCAGTTATCCACAGGGATCTGCGGACTGTTCTAACGCTCCATACGCGCTCCTTAAGGGTCTTTGATTTGTATCGGCCAAAACCTTGAGTGGAGTTGCGGTATTTCCCAAAGTCGCCCAGGCCAAATGCGCGAAATTCCGAGGCAATCTCTTCCTCCTCAGCTGCATGAACAGCGGCGTCGCAAGCTCTTTCCAATGCTGCTGAATTGTTAAAAGTTTTGATCTGCTGTTTCTTTTGGCTAGCTTCCGCATGAAGGCGTCGCATGAAAAGATCCTCTATGGCCATGGAATATGCTACGCCATTCCGCCGGGCAGTGCCCTGCGCATTCAATTTAGCCCAGAATTCTTGGCGGGCCACCTGATCTTTTTTCCATTCCTGGCTTCCAGCCTTTGAAGCATTGCGCTTCTGTTCTGGGGGCTTCTGTCCTCCACTGCTTTCGTAATCTGGGTTAAAAGTACCATTCTGCTTTTTACCGCAATGTCGTGCACTTTGCTGCAGCTGCAGGGCCTTTTCATAGTTTCTCCTCAGCTCAATGAATACGCTTGCATCGAAGGCAGACTTAGGCCCAGCCGCATCCGGATGCACCCTCTTGGCAAGTTCAATATATCGTGTTCGAAGTTGCTCAGCTGAAGCGCCGGGCTTGAGTCCCAAGGCAGCGAAAGGGCACTGCTGCTCGGGGTGACCAAAACCATGCACGAAGCGCGAAGACGTGGTACATCCAATAAAGGCCGGTGCAAAGGCATTGGGAAAGCCAAGCCTATGAAGGAGAAGGCAAAGCGGTGGACAAGGAATCATTCTCCTCTTCTGGACCGTCACATTCACGGAGTTAATGTGCTTTACAGATGAAGCGCACGCATCCTTAAGTGGGAAGCTAATGCAATGTAAATAAAAGGGCAGAAAAAATCAAATGTGCGTGATTTTACCTGCATGACCATCAGGCAAACGCTTGATGTCCACTTATGTGGCAAAACGGGAGACGACTGAAACGAGCCCCCTAAGCTCCGATGCCTTCAGTGTCTTCATACAACCGATTCGAAAGCATTCGGATGGTGGTGTTGTAAAATGGCATAGTTTTTAAGTTCATCCCTCCATGGATCACAATGCACGAACTTCACATTTGGGTCCCTAGAGGGCTTAAAGCACAGTGTAGTCGTATTGTGTGGCATCATGGAAGGCTTTGTCCCCACATCAAAACAGGTCCATTTTGTGCTTAAAAGCAAAGAATAACATAGGTTGGCAGCATGGGACCGGTGAGTCCCGATTCACATTCAAGGAGGCGAAATCAGGAGGTGCTACGGTTACTGCTGTCCACTGGCAGATCTTCCTTGGAAAAGTAGAATTTGACAGGCAAGATAAAGTCCAAGGTATCTAAAGTTTTTCTTTTAACTTGAAATTTAACGTCGTCACTAAGGAATTCCAACTAGCCTACAGGCTGGGGCTTTCAGCCCCCAGTTAGGCCACATGCTACCAAAGAGTATTCAAAGCTTTCTAAGATAATTCTTCTGCTGCATTGAATCTAGCGCTCCATCTGTTTATTAACTTGTATGATCGGTTGGGCTTGAGAACCTTCGCTGCATCATGTTACGACTCTAGGCGTCAGGGTCCCCTTCCCTGAACCCCTGGTGTTTGTCCTCTCTTTCCCCACAATCGGAACGACTCACTCAATAGAAAAGAGGTTTTTGTGCTTCTGTTTATCTGAGACGGGTATCAGGGTCCCTGGATACCGCTGGCGTGGTTCTTGTGCTAATGCTTTGGACTGGCTTTTTCAGAATTAAAAGACAGAGCACCTGTTCATCATACGACCGTCCACGTCTGCTGTGTGTTGATCATACAAGGCCTTCTGAGTCTCCCAGGTCACAAGATTGGGGAGTTTTTGTTGACTGATTTCGTAGACTTGGAAATCCCCACATAGTGAAGAAGATGCAGTTCGTAAAATCTTCCGTATATCAGGCAGAGATTACTGAAGGGGGCGTGCGAGAAAGAGAGGTAGACACGCGCTCCCGGGAGGAAGTCGAGCTCCAGGAACGCCTGCGCAAGCTTCCGGAATTCAGTCGGAGTGAGTAGGCAAAAAACTACTCAATCTGAAAGGCAGCTCTCGTATACGTGGACGCACCGCGCATCTCTCCATAGCTCAAAAACAAGATCTTCCTTCACATTTGATAGCCTCAACAATTTACTGATGGGTTTTTTTTGAGTGTACTAGCCTATGAATGTACAGGTCAACCACTGTACAGGAGAGCGTCTCTGTCCATGACCATTGCCTTGTATTTTTTCAAGAGCTTCGATCGTCTAGATCGGCTCTGTCTGATTTGTCTATTCCTTTTGCTTCGCAGATCCGAACTTCAAGAGGTGTGTGCGGCTCTTTTGACTTCGTCTGGGCACTTCCACCCCTGGAGGTGCAGCTGCGTAGAAACTACCACAGCATCGGGGGTTGGGGGTCCAGCTCTTTTGCTTCTCTTCCCATGACGATGGCTACGTGTAGGACTAGCCAAAATTGAAATAGGTAAGGTTTTAACTTGCGATGCAATTCGGCTTTGTTTTACATTCACAGTTATGCCGAACAGGTGCTGGAGGGCCTGCCTTCTACCACACCCGAGCCCCCTCCTTCGACTGAGGGGAAGCAGAACCCAAATCTCCCTCACTCGGTGCGCTACTGGTCCCTGGTGTACCCTGCAACGTATCTATCTCGTGATCTACCAGGAACTTCGTGAAACGGTTCCTTGTCTTGTAAGGGCGAGCCTTGCTGGAGGCTTCACACAAGTTCTGTTTCTCTGTCCAGGTGACAGAGGAGGAGTTCGAGTTCTACGAGGCACTGCGGGCCCAAGACAGACGGAAGAAGCTGGCCCGCCAACGGGAAGAAGATGCAATGCGCGACGAGTTCCATAAGGCCAGGGAGGCCTCTATGAAGCTCTCCGTCTCTTCAGTTGGCTCAGCTGGGAGGGAGCAGCACAGCGCAGAGTCAGACGGCAGTAGCCTGCCCTCCGTAGGAAAGCTTTCTCCCTTTGCTGCACTGGGAGCGCAGAAGCAACGATATGGCGGAGCATCACCCCTTGGGGATGGTTCAATCTTTGAGCTTACTACAAGGGCATTTCAGGAAAAACGGAAAAGAAGGGCACTTGATGTGAGCAGCTCAACCACCTTGTACTCATTATGTACCGTTTCTACATGCTTCTTAATATGTATCCTTTTTACATGTTCACCGCAGCAGTCTTCTGAAGCTCTGAATTGTATCTGTCACTCGAAACGCAGCACTCTTCACATGTGCCGCTGCGAGCGAAACCTATTTATGGATATAGCTACATTGCCAATGAAGAATATACTATGAGTGGAAGTGGACTTTTGTTGCCAAAGGCTCACAGGCATCTTTTCTCCAGGCATGAGTGGGTCAGTGAACTCTTTCCATCTAAAGCGATGGAGACTGAGTCTCCCTACGGCCTCTGTGCTCTTTTTAGGCACGTCGGACTTTTAATTTGGTAGTCAAGAAGCCAAAGGACAGTGAGGCGCCTTCGAAAATTCCATCAGACAAGGCGGTAGAGGCTGCAGGCGCCGGTGGCAGGGATGATACAGCAGCGAAGGCGAACGAAGACGCAACCACTGCGAGCACCAGCAAAAGTTATGGGTCCAACAAAGGTGAAGACAAGGCAAGGGTGTCTGATAAAGAAGAACAAAACGTCTTTGCTTCTCTATGCGATGCATATGGAGACAACGATGAAGACAACAGCGACAATTCTGGCTGACAGGCTTGTGGGACAGGCCCGCAGAGCCCTTTACGTGCTCTCTGGTGTCTTTTGTTCAGAGTTTTTTATTGCACTATTCTAGACTGTTGTTGCTGCACTGATTTCAGAACACTGGTTGACGACCTAGTGTGGCACACAGACCTAGTGACACCACAGGCATCAGCACGCAGATGCGATTTCGGTCTAGACAATAGTATAAGATATCGTCTTTTCAACCATCCCTCCTTGAAAGTTTTAACTTTTGATTGTTGTGTAGAAAAAAAAGTAGGCTGCGAAGAAACCAACGTGCCGGATTCACGAGTAGCGTGTGAAGACACGTTCTGTGGACTTTTACCAGAAATACCACTATGATCCTAAAAATGACGCAGCCGTACTTAAGTAGGAAGAAGATATTCTCCTGGTTGAGCAAACCCGATACCTTCGCTACCACCTACGCTTTGTTATAATTCGGTATCGGCAAGTTAAGAAATTCTGCATTTCTGGACATGACGATTCTCAGTCCCTGCTGTTTTTTGTCTCAGCTGCTGCGGTTCTACGTTTAGCTCAGCCGAATACTTATCTCGTGAAGGAACGCTAGGGTAATTCCTCTGAACGCCGCCGGGCTAGCCAGGCGGGGGCGCCGCAACTGCACTAAACACATGAGTTATCTCCTCATATTGTCATGCAGATGCCTCAATGCGTTCTAAAGTGCATTATGCGAGTGAGCTACAGCTGTTGGATGCCCATTTTGGGGGACACTTTGCGCCAATTGTCGACATTTTAGAAAGTATCTAACAGTCCATCTACGGTCTCCGCAAGAACACACTGGAACTTTAGACTCAATATAGACTAACATTTTGTGAGTGTTTTCAAATGACTTTCCCCTCTGTTCCTGGCATCGGTCTTCAGAGTTCCAGAAACGACGGTAGGAGACCACCTAGGGTGCGTGCTGTTGGAAGCTCCAAGCATTCCAGCCATTCGCAGCTAGTCGTACACAGCAATTAGCGCATATTGAGGCAATATTACGCCTTCTTCATACTGCAAGCGCCGCCCTTAAATTATTAGGAATTACGAGCAGGCAATAAACTAGTCGATTCTTTGCGAATTGTTGGTAATATGTGACCGGCGTAGTACAATGTGTTTACGTACAGAACGGTACAAATCACAGCGAGAACATTCGATGTTAATTTTTTCATGCCCAGACGCGTAGGCTGGTTTTGGCGACCTCTTGTCAAAGCAAGGCCCACCTGCTTCACTAGTGAATGCATCTTCAGGTCATTGTGTGGGCAGCGACACCGCGGCTCTCTCGTGTGTCTACAAGATTCTCAAATTAGGTCTGGCTGTCCTACTGTATGTTCGTACTAAGAGCGTTTGATCCTCGAGAGACCGGGGGCGGTTGTGCATGCTTGAACTTGGCATTGGCAAAGATAAAAATGTGAAACGAAATCTACTGCATCTCCATATGATCACAACTAATCAGCCGCGTACAGTAGATTGTAGGGTAATTAACAGCAGAGGCGATGAAGTTCCCTCCTGCAGTCGTCAGTCCACCAAGTAGCCGTGCACAGCATTAGATTGCAGTGCGCAACACATATCACGGTGATTTCTGCGAACAAGTGCATCATTATGCATTTAAGAACACATGGCGTTGCAGCTGAAGCTCTATTTCAGTACACTATGCTCCAAAAACCTCTAGCCAGAGTTTTTTCTGCAGAAGGCAGTATTCGCTGCACGAGTGAACCGTAGCAACTTCTGAAACAGACATGTTGATGCCTACTACCCTAAACAAAATTAATTTCGCGCGAAATTCGCTATGCATTTTTGTCTAAAAATTCCTATTGGTCTCAACACCTCATTCGGGTGCTGTTGCTCGAAACCAGGTGTGGCGCTTGTGCGTTGGTGGCCAATTGATCCGATCAATACCGCGTCGCTTCTAGCAGAGCCCAACGGGAACGAAAGTGCCTCATTTTACCATATAGACGTGTCCTCTTGAGGTTAATTATTTCAAGCTACATGCTTACTGTAAAATCCCTTACGGTTCCGGTAACTCCCTACACAAGGGGGCAGTCCCCCCGCAGGGCAGTAGACACTCAGTAAAACTGTTTGAGTGTGATTTTTCCTGGCACTTAGTGGAGATTATCTGCTTACACAAAATTAATCTCAGTTATATATCCCCCTAATAACGATCAATGGGACTCAAATTTTCCCATGACCGCCTTCCAGCACCACAAAACGTACAGGGGGGAGGCATCTCAGTTGCAACTCAACTAAACAGAAATGGGCCAACTGCATTCTGGAAAAAACCGTGCCATGTACTGAACATAAAGCCTCATTACTGCTTTTAAAATGGGTTTATTGATGGGAACGAAGCAAAAGGACCAAATGCTGCAGCAACCAATGTAGTGCCTGTACCACTCCACTTGTGCGAGGGCCGAGGTAAGCGGCGACGGCCGCCGGTTTTCTCTTCATCTGGGGAGAAAGCCAGAATTCAAGCCTCCCCTGCGTCTTTGTGCAAGACTTTTCCAGATCAGTAGTCCCACTTCGGCATTACCCCTTTGGAAAACCCATGAAGGGACCTGAGGGCACCAAACATTTTTCATATATTCAACAGTGCAACGACGTCACAAAGATCATGAAGGATTTCCCCCAACATTCCGAGTATTCAATACTGGACGTCACTGAACGTGAGAGCAAAGAAGGCGCATGTGGATATTTTGCCTCCTCACTGGAAGTTCGATCGTGCGGGGGGTTCTCCGCCACCTCGATACAGGCAGCTGCGCTTGTGCCTTTTTCGAGTCGCGCTGCCCTCAGACACGACTCACTAAAGGATCAATTGCTGGTGTTCTGCCTTGGTTCATGGTGCATCGTGCGCACTATCACACCAGATGCAGCAGAAACTGATGGTGGTGCAGATTGCTTAAACGCAAATGATTGTACACATTCCCACATAGGGGAAAATTCAGACCCAAGCGCCACGAACAATCGATCCACACTATCTAAAGAAGGATCTGCTTCTGTGAAGTCTCTAGCCTTTAGCAAGCTCCCTTCCCCGTACACCGAACGCATTTTTACTAGACACACCGGTAAAGTCAACCTCTTGGTCTACTGCGACGCTCTTAGCCTCTGTTTGTCAGGTGAGCCAACTCGATCTGTCAGCGAGAAGGAATGTGAGAATTGTTTGGCCATCTTGAATGCCGTCATGAAAGATTTCAATATTTTGTGCTATGCTACATGATTTTGTTTTTGCGACTCAGCTGAGCAGCAAAACTCTAGCAAAGAGCCAGGTTCCCTGCATATCTGTCGTTTATGGTCTCCCCACACTCTCAAGGAAGTTGCTTTGGTCCAAGTACCCTCTCGGCATGATATTACGTCGGCGCACTTCAGTCATGATGGAAACGTCTTGCTACTCCTTCTGGCAGACCCGCTGCACTCTTTCGTAGTTTATGTACATATAGCTCCTACCATACAGGGGCATTTCTGTGACGACACACGGGGCGAAGCCTCTTCTGATTTGCCGGTGCTACATGCCGCACAAGTTATACCGTGTAGCCGTTCCCTATTAAACGGCTTGACCCTCGAGCCTGCGAATTACACCTTTGGGCCCAGCAAGTATAGACAGAGCCGCCGCAGCCAATGCTTGTTTGATACTGCTTCATTTTCTTCCCGCGTCTTTCCTTGGAGAAACAATGCTCTTTCTCAGAGTAGTTGCAGAAGCTTCAGCGGCTCAAATTCCGTTCTTCGTTTTGCAACATTTGGACAGGGCCACCTCCGCATTTGGAGCTTTAACTGCGGACGTCCAGACCAGCCACCTTCCTACAGGAGTTTATGTATCGCCCGCGTCGGGGGACACAGCGGGCAGAAAGGACAGCCGGAGGCAACAGCATGCGCATTTCTGGCTTCTGGAGATCTCATTACGGCCCTTGCTGACCGTCGCATTGTTTTGTTCCGAGGAATGGTCCCTCTCCGTTCAGTTTCTTTGCCTTCGTGCTGCAGCAGGATTCTGCTACTGAAGCCCCTCCAAAGAAGTTTGCTACTTCTCGTTGCCCAGGAAGGCCTTATACAACTGCTCCCTCTCGCTGCCTTGACTTCCAATCAAGCTCTTGGGCGAGCCCTCCCCAGACACAATTCTAGCCCAATAAAGGAAGCACAGGCACGGGGGCTAAATACTTCACGGAGGCCTGTGGCCCCCACTGCAGTATCTGCGCTATCACATGCCTATCGAAGGCAGCCGGCGCAACTCCGTCCGGAGTCCGAACCGTGCTCTACAACTCCCAGGAAGGGAAGTAGGCGATGGTCGTCAACATCAAGGTATGGTCGAGCAGCTCCTCCGTTTGCCACCGGTTCACTGCATGCGCCATCGCGAACCCCACGTAGCACCTACGGGGATTCAGTTGGTAGGTGGAGTACTAATAGCGCTAGGCAAAGCCGGTTACGCCCTAATAGCGCAGCTATCAGGCGTGGGACTGCATGCCGCACTGCCAAATTATCTGCAGAGCGTTCACCCTCGGCTGTCAGCCGGGTGAGTACTCGCAGTAGCGTTTCCAGCAGTTTCCAACCGCAGGAGAGGCGACAGCAGAAACCTCAGGTCGGGCAAACACGCACTAAAAAAGCTTCATCTGCAGTCCTGTCACTTAGAGTACTGCATCCTAAGCGCTATTTGACCACCCAGCAAGTTGCAACTCGTCACCTGGGAAAAGGAGAAGCATCCACAGGGGAGGAGGTTTGGCTTCCGCTGCACAGCTCCCAAGTGGTTTCAATATATTGGAAGGAGCCACTTCTGTTGCTATGCACGAGGACCCAGATGATGATCGTGGATGCTTTGCACCTGTCAGATGAGGCAACCGTAATTCTGCAGGAACGGCCCCTCGGTCGTCTGGATGTGGCAGCGTTCCTGCATCGTTCCAGCTCAGGCGCTAGTGCTGCAGCCCCCCCCATACCGCCAGCCAACAACACGCAAGAAGCAGTGAAGACTATGGTGGATGGCGACCAGCTGCAGGGAGAGATACCGTGCGTCGTCATTTCGGGTGGCCGGTGCTGCATTGGTGGCGAACTCCGTCTCTGGGAGCTGGGCTTGCGCAACCGGCCAAGTACGATCTGCTTAGAGCCAGCACCAATATTATTTACACTCACTCCAGGGCTGATCCCACATAATTGATGCGAAAGCAAGATTTGAAATCCTGCTCGTGCCCAAATTCACTTTTGATCGTCAAAGCTGGCTCTTTTGGAAGGGAATGCATCGTAGCCTAGTTGATGCGTCTGCAATCTGTGGCATCGCCTGCAGCCCTTCCGCTCTACTTCAAGGCTCCGGTGACGGCAGTGGCGGCTGCAGCGACAAAGGGCGAGGTCGGAGGGGTCGCTGTCGTAGGCACAGAAGAGGGTCGGGTCGTGGTGCTCGCCCTGCAATGGAAAAATGCGGGAGTCCTCCAGCAACCAACTGTAGTTCTTGACCGTCAGATAGTCCAGCGTAAGATATAGTAGGGAACAGACCCAAAAAGCGCACGCGAGTCGCTTGAGAATTTGCTATATAGCCAAAACCTTCCATGATGCCACAGCTGAATAGAAATGCATGAGCAGTAGATGTCTACAAGTTCAAGTTAACCCGCGTGCTCCCATGTGGTGTCACCTTGTAGGGCCCATCTCTGCGTTGGGTATCGACGCGACGAGCAGAGTTATGGCAATGGCGAGCACGGCAGGGCATGTCACCTGTTTCCGCCTCAGTATTCCTCTAGATAAAGCCAATGGGATCCCAGCAAGCCGCTATTTAGCCAGAGCCTTTATGGGGAGCGGAACGGGCTTTAAGGAGGCTGCGACCCAAAGCAAAGCAGCCCTCTGCATGATGGAGCTAGAACCACTGACCACCTTGAATTTGCCGTCCTCCACTTTACCACGGCTTCTCGAGTTTGGCCATTCCTCTGTATATAAAGTATTTCACAACGCACTAGTCTTAACTCATAAGAGCCATGTACGGAAATCAGTCCTCGCGCGCCTATCCACTCTGTCACCGAGCGCCTTCTGACCCCTGATGCTTTGTACAGCATTCTGTAAGCTTATGGGCACTGTTCTAGTCATCTTTAGAAGTTGACAGGCTTGTAGAAGCGTCTTTACCTGCAGGGCCACCTTCTGGTAGTAGGATCTAATGCCACTCCAAGCGTCTTCTCCATTCCAGACGGCTGCCTTCTTGTCAGCTCTTTAATTTCGGTAGGTTTCTAGGCAGATATAGCCGTTAGCTGCTTGTCGAATGTCAAATTATACCTAGATACGCATTCACACAACAAGAATGAGGCAACCTGTAGCTCTTTTGTGCAGGATGCATCAGTGCTGGACTCCTTTACCCCATTGGCAATACCAGTTCCCATCGCCATCGGTGTGGAAAGTACATTACATTCCGTCGATGATACCCTAGGAAAAGTGCTAGGACGCATGTCTATCAGATCAAGTGTAAGCACAGTATCTGGCTATAGTACTTTGTATACTGTAAGTGGTAGGAAGTGGGTAGATCAGACATGTCTTACAAAGTGATGCAGACCACGAAAAGGCAAAGAACACAGAATCCGTTGTAGGTGCCACCTTCTTCCAAATGTCATGCTCTAAGCATATCCATGACCTTTGTGGATTGACTGCTGTTGCTACACTATAGACTCACTCTACAGCCTAACTCCAAAGTAAATCTTCAATAATTCTGTATAGTGTGAGTTGTTTGCATAGAAGGGCATGAAGGCACTACCTGCACCGCTCCTACTGAGAGCCTGCCAGGGCAGCAGCAGACTGTGTTTCACGTACGAGCCTAAACAACATAGGATCTTTGGGATTCGTGCACGATGCTTGTGGGCGCGTAAGCGTGAAGCTTCCCAGCAGCTTAGCCAGGGCTCTACAGGGTTGGCGCGGTATGAGAACTACCGATTTGGACCTAGTACCCTTACTTGTACAGTATCAAATTCGAAACAAAAGCATCCACAGGCTTCACGGTTCCTCAGAGGACCTGGACTGGCGAGCCTCTTTAGAGACCTTCGACAATCTGCAGAACCCACGGCTACATCTGATTCACTGTCGAATGTCGAAAACCACAACCACCATGGAAATGGCTGGGTTGGGGGAATATCGTGTGCTGCGTCCATAGCAGACACGTCAGAAGCCGAAGTCATTTCATTCACCTCTCTAATGCTACCGCATGTTTCTGCACCAACGGTACTTTTCGGTTATACTGCAGCAAGACAGCCTTTTACGGCCACCTTTCTGGGGAACGTCCAAGCACCTGAGACGTCAATGGGACTCATATCTGTTGCAGCAGAGGGTTACGTCTTAGAGTGGGAATACAGGGCGATCCAGCAGCAACAGCAACTATTCCAGAATTCAACCGGCGGAATAGAGCCTAATGTTGTTAGCTTCCAACGGAATGACCATCTGCACAAAGACAACCAGTCAGCTTGGTCTAGCCCTAATGAACCCGACGCCAGTAAACCGAAAGTCGTATCGCCTTCAGATCTTATTCAGCAGGGCGACACGACCTCAGTGGGCATCAGGGGGCGACAGGTGACACAAGTAGATTGCGATGCATGGCCGTCTACTTTTACAACAGTTGGAAGGAATACACCTAGCAATATCATTGCAAAAGCAGATGCAATGCACGGAACAGCGTGTCCGCTGGGGGTCAACACGTCAACTGATCGCGATACTAGACAGGAGCGTGCGTAAGTAATCCAGGACATTTAGGGGCGCATTCAAGTATGGCTGCTACTGTTCCAAATGCTAAACATTTTAGCTAAAACAACAGGCTCCGACTGGAAAGGTATTTTGCACTCTCCTCTGTGCACAGATTGAGACTTAAGAGCCTTTCACTTCCCCAGGTATGATCATACATCACAAGGCACAAAACCCGTGAGAATTCTGGCTGTCGCGAATTGTAACGCACTAACAGTCAGTCTTGATTTGCTTGGCCATTCCAGAGTATCGCGAGGGAAGAGACCGTCTCCACTTATGCTGACCATCACAAGCTTGAGCGTGAAATAGGGGAGAGAAGAGGAACAACCAATAACCGTGATGGACAGAAATTCATGCAGGAAGTTCATCCACTCTCTGCTCTCACCCAAGCTCCCCGCAGATTTCTTTTCAGGACAGCGCAGCACCAAAATGCATTCGAAGTCGAAGTCGTACTACCCGGTATAGAGAGCTTGTAAAGCGTCTAATATTCGTCGGCTGTAGATATTTTCAAAGGGCACGCAGCACAGCTGTCGCTGAACTGGAAGCTGACACGCAGCGATAAACGTAATTAATGTACAGCTTGCGAACATATTTACCCTGATTGAATTTTTCTATTCAAGTCGAAGTCACACTGATAATTCACTTCTAAGATGATCCAATCAATATCTTCATTATTGCTGCATACTTCTCCAGGTGGAACTATTGAGCACGTTGCTCGGGAATTTGCCACGAACACACTTGTGTTTTCTGGCCTCCTGAATGATCCCAGTTGGAGAATACGGCTCTCACGTAAGAAGGGTAACAGTATGGCGCATACCACGACCTAAGAAAATGTATTTGCTTGATATAGGCGGTCGGAGTAAGCAGGTACAGTGGATCAAACGGACATCGAGTTCTGGTTGATGCGCACAGGTGAACGCACAGCCTGTCGACTGCGACTACGCGTGCCAGTAAAATTTCGTGTGTCATCAAACACAGTTACCATTGACCAGAATACAGCGAACGGCCACGTCTACGTTTCGATCTATGTCTAAAGGCAGAAGGCTACTGACGAAACCATGTTTGGAAATATGGCGAAACAGACCACTACAGTTGGCCTACCGATGCTGTCACCTTGTGTGTATAATTTCGCTGATAAAAAGTGTGTGTACTAAGCTGCCTAAAGCCCTAATCCTGCAACCTTTGAATGTCATCACCCTGGGGGTCAGCGCGCTGCAATGATTTTCTGGCGTCCCACTTCGTATCGCAGTTACCATACATAAACCAGTATCGGCTCATTTAAAAAGCTTTTGAAGTTCTGCGAGACATAAATTTATAAGGCACCATCCTTGATTACGCATTTGAGGAGCCTCTGGATGCACAGCAGAGGCCCATGCGGCGCTCATTCAAGCCCATTTCCCCAGCTGTCATATCGCTGTGCCACAGGTTCGTTTTGGCATTTAGCAGTCCTAAATAAGTAAAGAAATTGGATTATGTCTTTTTCATAGGGAAACAGTGCGCTGTTCCTTACCATTGATTCGCGCCACGTGGATGCCTCCCTGGTACAACTCTTGTAGCGAGCATAGGTGGGCCGCTGGCTCGCCACACATGTTCGAGTTCATTGCGAAATCGTATCCGCAGGAATCACATCCTGATTACTCATTGCACATTATCATATAAAATAAGAGTAATAAAGTACGAGTCTCACCAAGGGAAACAAACTCAGGATCAGGCACACCTGAAAAGTAGAATTCACCACAGGCTGGCGACGAGGTTGCATCAACAGGCACATACCAGTCAGTGCAGGCATAGTCATAGCCGATATTTCGTGATCCTGATGGCCGTAATACACGTTTTATGAGGCAGTGTCATTGCAGAAACTGTCTTACAGGAAGCCCCCGGTTGTAGAAGCGGAAGTCATCAATATAACCCTGTGTCAAACATCATTATTAACACACTCAGCTGAGCTGGCACTATGCAGTACCTCAAAGCCGGGATTCTCGACAGATGCACCAACGACAATCTCCTCAGCGTTTGGCACCACGCTGCCCCGAAGGAACTGTGGGATATATGTAGGACGGGAGAATTCGCCTGGGTAGCACTAGTTACACCCTACCACCTCGTTGTCCTTCATGCCCTGTATTACCAGTCAAGTTCTTCTTAGGTTCACTGGATCAGTCTACTCTGTGCAAACCTTACGTTTAAAAAGAGCTTGAGCCTATTCTCTGATGCGGTCACTGTAACATAGGAGTTTATAACCATTTCCGCACACACACAATGGAAATATCCTGACCAGCAATGTGAGTCCATCTCCTGAGTGGAAGGCTCCCGGTTGACGGCATTCCTTCGGAGTGACTGTCGTCCGTTGAGACTCGAACAGAGAGCCTTCGGCTATCAGGGTACAGAAGGATTGATGGTGTTTGGGATAACTCGCCCCTAAACGTTTGGATGCATGAAGTGGCCTCGTTTTGTCATACATCTTTATCATTTATTTACCCTTTCGATACAATGTTGCGGAAAAGGCCATTTGAATCGCTCAATAAGTACATCCAAAAGGAGCTGCGGAAGGTGTGGAAACCACTGGGTGGAAAATGAATAAAACCTTTTACAGTGTGAAATCTGACGACTCTAGCGTCGGGCTGGACTTAATTGTGCTACTAGCACCCTTAACAAATGCAGCACTAGCACCGCGTCCTGAAAAATGTAGTTATGAGTTTCAATAAGATTCACAGTGGAAGGAGCACACCATTATGGGATGGTCCAGCGCGCGCAGTCCTGTGCATGTGGTTGCCATTTCCACTTTGATCAGCTGAGTAGAGGTGGTCGAAGGTTAGCCATGCTACAAGACCTTCTGGTACAGAGTTCCCGGATACTATTTGCTGTGTTCCACCTGTTAGTGGTAGAGAGACGTGCACACATCTCGCCTTGCTTCCAAAAACCCAGGTGACTTACCGAAACAAAGGGAATTAGCGACGGAAAAGCAACTGTTCGTGTATTTTCCGGCAAAGTTTAGTGTAGTCTTGACTCCGTTTACTGTGTCTTCCAGTGCTGTTGCGGCGCTAGAGGGCAAAGAGTTGTCTGCAGTAACTTGGCTGGCGTTGGCGCATCCGCCGAGGAACAGGGGGATAAGGAATCGCATAGTCATGAGAATTTAGCCTGAAGACGACGCAAACTGGAACAAAAAGAATGCCAGCCAGCCACTGCTATACTTTGCACACAAACTTTTTTTGAAAGTACCCTACCGGCTTTTCGCAGTCGTCATGGGGTGTACTAACGCCTCAGCAACCCTTCGTAGCGCAGGCCATGCATTTGCTTACCACTACATATTCCTTTTCGTATAGTTTCATCTTCTATAATATAAATCATGCCTATTTCTGTCTTCGTCAGTTCACAATAGTGAAGAGCCCATAGTGGAACTGTGAAATGGCTTGCAGCGAGGTTGAAGAATTCAAGACTTCGACCTAGTCCAAATGCTGAATTTCCCCCGTGCCGTGTCATTATTTCAACTCCGAGAATAACTTATAAATGTGGGACCCAAGCAGTTTCATTTCGGCATTAGAGCTCTACAGAAGGACTAGAACAATGCGCCCATATATCGTGGAATTGGCGTGCCGGTCGACACCCTGTAAAAGTTGAAACCAACGAACGCGGAGCAGACCATACGAACCACCTCTAATTGACAAAAATATGCGTTACAGCCTTCATCCTAGCAAGCAGCCCGGCTCAGCAGCTCACATTCATGTAGGAAAAGCTTCACTTGCATGGAATTTCAGGAAGGACACCTGTAGCGTCTAGCATTTGTTATTTTTGTTTCACACAAAATTGCCGTGAATTACTTATGCAATAAAACAGCAGCAACTACGGCTTTCCAAATACAGGCGAGTGATTTTAGATACTGCATAGCATTCTGGGCATTCGCTGGTAGTATGCCAATAGAAGTGACTCGGAGCACAGTAGAAATCAGATCTGCGTCATACCTTTTCCTATGACCAGCTGTTGCTTGGTAACAGCACATACTTTGAATGCGATATGCTAAAGATCCAATTCCTCAAATGAACTCGCTACAGGCTTCGTCCCAACTGCCGGGACGCAGAAAAAAGTCACATCCCTCTGAAGAAACCAACTGGTGCATAAGACGACCCACTGCCATCTGCTCACAATTAACTAGATTGGTCGCCTGTATCCCAGGAAAACCACTACTGCCTCGGTACATTGGCAGAACCGCTGAATTTGTTCGATGCCTATGGAAATACCAAAGGTGGCTAACCCATAGAGCAATCTCTTCAGCTACTCCCTATGCAGTGGCTTAAATTGGCTAATTGTGCCTGCCAACCCAAAGTTGTATTAACAATGAAGATGACATGCTCGCCCCGTGCACATTAATGACCGTTCAATTTAGGATACAAGCTAGGCATGCATATATGTGGCCGCAATGCACCATTACAAGCAACATAATCAGCATTGCAGAAAGATTTGGGCGCTTATACAATGAGCAGCCTTGCTACTAATGTGTAGCAATTCAGAGTACGCGCAACCATGCAAAATCCCACAGATCCTCTGACTAATACACGCGAGACAGCTGTGCCTTAGACATAACTTGTGGTGCGAATAAAACACGCTGCGTGCTATGTGAAACCCGCTGGGTGGCCATCAGCTGAAGCAAGAGCAGCAGCTGAAAGCACGAAATCCCTCGAGGAAGGACTCTACGAACGTTTTCTTTAAACGGAGAAAGCATGGGCGAACGAAATACACCTGGGCACAGAGACATACATCCCAATGGTAGCCGCTGCAGCTCAAACCAATTGGAAAGCCTCCTATCCCTGCCTTACTACAATACAGTACGCGTGGACATACACATTAGCTCATGAGGAAGTCAACGCGGGTCGTTGATCCTTCGCCTCCTCCTGAACGGCAGCAACAGACGCCTCCGTCTTAGCAGTTTCTCCCTTAATATTCCCATGTTCGGATTTTCCACCCGAACTCTCATAGTCTGCTACAGAGATAAGACCCCCCTTATTCAGGTAGCGCGATAGCAACAGAAGCTGCTGAATATGCATGGCGAGTATTGATTGCAGTATCAGCAACTGCTGTTGAGTACCCTGCTGGCTGGGAAGTTTTAGGTCCTCAAGACAAGGGGCGACAATCATGAGCGACGGCTGGAGCTCTGAGGCAGAGGTGGCGTTTCCTACAAGATTAGAATGCACCATCAGCAGCTGGTCCAGCAGACGCTTTGCTGTCATTGCCGCTGCACTCTCAACAGATGACTGTTGCGGAGCTCCTGGAGATGTCCCACCTGAATTAGAGGATGCTCTAGCTGACAGGTACTGTGTCACAACGTTGCTCCTCAAGTCATCAATCACGAAAAGGATGGCCTCTTTGTACAGGCAAACTAGTGCTCGGTCGTTGTCCGAAGCAGTGTTGCGGGCAGTACTTGCGCATCCCGAAGGCGAGGAAAATTTTCCCTTGCGGCCGTCGGTGTTTGCCTGACTAGCTACAGCGGCAGCTGCTGAGGCCAACACAGCTGTGACCGACTCTGCTGAGTCTACTTTGGTCAGTGGCTGCTTGGTGGCTGCAGATCCTGTCGGGTTCCCTTGAAGTCCCGCCGCGATGAGGTGTGCGGTGTTCCCTGTGGCAGCCACTGCCGCGGCTGCTGTGGTGGCCTGCTGCCTGAATTGGACGGCTCTGCGGTAAGCCTCAATGCAGCTTTCGAAAAATTTGTCGTAGAAGTACCGCCTGTATCCTTTCCAGTAAACGGCCCAGCGCTTCTTCGTGTTGTCGCGAGACACTCCACGGACAATGGGGTACAGCCGCTGGGTGGAGTCCTCTTTGCCTGCTGCTTCACACACGCTGTAGTAACCCAAGGGCCCTCGCAGAGAAGACGCAGTAAGTGTATCCTCGTTCAAAAATGACTCGCCTGCAGCCACACGCTCTATGAACTGCAGCTCAGCCAGATACGACGGGGACGTTGGGTTCGACGGTGAATCCGCTGGAGCACCGTCCAGTCGCTGTTTGCGTTCATGACCTCCACCATCTCCAGCGGCCATGACACCCTCACGTGAGCTAGCTAGAGAAGCTGCAAGAAGTTTCAAATCACCACTTCCACTGCTGCGGCTGGAACTGGCAAAACTGCTGCGGCGCTCATCCAGTAAATGCATTTCAATAATCCGGCGCTTGTACGCACGTGCTTCTTCGCTACCATCATCCTCTCCTCCTGGGCTGCAGCTGCTAGTGCGGCGGCTGTTGCTGTTGCTGTTGCACACAGTGCTTTCTGCACTCGCTAGCAACCGCTTTGAGGTTCCTGTCTTCTCTGCTAGACGGCAAAGCTGGCGATGCTGCAGCAACGCCATCAGCTCTGGCGAAAGACCAGGGCCCCTGTCTACCGCCTCGGTTTTATGGCGCGCAGCGGGACGCTCATTGGTCAAATCAGATAGAAAGCAGCCGTTAGCCTGGCACTCTTTCAGCAACTTCGAGAACAAAGAGCTGCTAAGAATGTCCTCTTCTGAGGTAAAAGCCTTATTGCCGTGCTGAGCGTCTGCAGTGCGGGAAACGCCCCTACTAGAAGTAGAACCTCCCAAAACAGCGCTGCCACATGAAAATTCCGAGCGTTCTGCTGCAGAAAAGCCGTTCGTGGCGGTCTTCAGCGCCGAGGAGTCTGCACTGTGCTGGTGCACCGACTTATCTCCCGACTCGGACATGCCTTGCGACTCTGATGCAACCCCAGATAAACCACCACAGCCCGTCTGCGTGGCAGAGACAGCGCCAACGCCAGATACTTGGGGCTCTTCTCGAAGGCAAGAAAGGTCTACTGCTGAACACAGCAACGCCGCACTGTCTGGGGATGAGAGGGCCACTGGCTGTCTGCCCTCTACAGATGGATGCGCCGTGCGCCCAGCTTTGTACTTTTCAAATGCTGTAGCGAAATCGTCAACTGGTGTAGCAACTGCAGTGCCACCACCAGAAGACGCCACTGCTGTGCTACGAGTCGTCATTCCAGCAGCTGAAGATTCCCCTGCAGAAGTGCCTGGCTCCCGCCGGGATAAAGTCCCAGTGATATTGCTCAGCATATCCTCATCAATGTCTAAAGACATTGCGAGATCCCGAGCCAAGCGTCCCTGATGCAACTCGGCAGCTGTCTTCTGTTCTTTTTGCTTTGAGGCGATAGCCGAGGCCGGCACATGGCCCCCACCATGCGTCATGCTCGCGTGACCGTTCGCAGTTCCAACGAGCCGCCTTGGGATATATACTATTACCAAAGGCGCAAACGAGCTATATGTTCCAATAATAGGCGTAAACACCCCGGAACATCTACCTTTCGGCTAATAGCATGGAGCAAGCGAACGGCGAGCCCAGATTTACAAGGCCGCAGGTCCTCAGGTATTGAGAAGATAGCCTCCTAGGGAACAGCAAGTTGCGTTCAAACCTTCAGTCGGGGAAGCCGGCTCGTCTAAAGAGTCTATGGAAGGTTCAGTGCTGCAGCCACAACACCTCCCCTTCCGACCGCTGCGTGGGACGCAGTGTTGCCAGACACTCCACCAGCACAGGCCCCTGTCACTGAGTGAATCGGCGGGGGAACCAAACGGCTGAACATGAATATAAGATTCAATATGATTTTGTCCCCCAGAACTTCCCCTAGACTGTTGGACACGGCCGTAAGTGACCTGGGCCGCGCGGTGTTATGCGCTGACGGGCGCTTACTGAGTCACGAGAGGCGGGTACTCGTGGAATCAGCACTTCAATGCAGAGCTAGAATGAACAAGACAATGTTCCAATATAACATAAACGGGCCAAAGAGACCCAGTGTTGATATAAGGGGCCAGGCACTGCCCAGAACCAGCTGACCCACCGCGAGCGGAGCAATGCGGATGCAGCGAGCGGAAGCGTGGCTTTGCGCCCGCACGTCAAGAGGATCCTCCAGAGGCGCGAGACTCCTGCAACCAATGCAGCGTATGAAACGCTAAAAAGTCCAACTGAAGCAGCTGGATAATGTATTAGGCACACTCCACCTAAAGCTCATCAGTTTGACGCAGTGGTTGCGGATTCCCTATGTGAGAGGAACGACCGTCCTTGCAGATCGTCGTCGCCTGCCCACTACACAGTCGACCGGGTGCTGGCTTCTGCTGTCCATGGCAAAGAGAGCTTAATAAAGCACGTTTAGCATACTCGTATAGTCGTTCAGAAGGACACACTATACATAGAAGAGCGATGGACGGATGTTGCGACGCCGCCAACAGCAGCTATGGCGGGTGAACGTCAGCGACGGATGCCAGATTTCTAATCGTTCCCTGGACCGGCTTCCCAGAAGCTTTAATACATGAGCACGATTCGGGTAAATAAACCAAGATAGAAGAAGCGGAAACAAAAAACACTGCATTAGGAATCGCCTCCCGCCCCCCGTTACAGCCAACTGGTTCACTGAACAACCGGAGGAGGGCAAGTGTCACAGCTTTTGAGCAGCCACACCTTCATAGCATTTGCTTTAGGACAGCAACTTACTGTTTTATCTTCTCGTACGACTCATACACTGGTCAGAATGTTCGAAACAGGTTTGGGATCAAATCCATGCCAACACAATATGGCCCATTGGATATGGCCTCTCGTGCAGGTGTCACCCACGAGAAGTTTAGGCTCCTATGTTGGTGTGTATTTCTAAATTGTTAGCTCAACTTGTATTCATTTTGACTTGAACTGTAGCTTTTTTGTGTAGCAGTGTGTAACACTACAGCTGCAGCACTGGCAATGTGCTCTATATTCCCTTAACTACCTATTCATTTGTACTTAGCGCAAGTTTGCAGTATAAAACCATGCAGATGTTTGTTCTTGAATACAGTCACAGGAAGACTGCGAAAACTCCTGAAGCAGCCTTCTAATAGAGGCTCAGTGCCATCGCAAACTCACTTCTTTTCAAGTTTTCGGCCTTACTATCTACAGGATGCGCAATGGTACGATAACTCCAAGGTGTCAATGCTCCTCAGTTTCCAACTATTTCAGAGCTTGTATGATGATGCCTGTTGCAGTTCAGTGATGACAGGGCGGCAGTCATTTTCTTCGACGTTTTACTTAGTTACAAGGCCACTGGGCCCGCCTCATACAGGAGCCTTACGCAGTATTATATCACAATACAGTTGAATTGCCTAAAACTAACCGCTGACAGCGATTGTTGTTCTGTAGTCCACAGGTTGTTGTGCAACGCCAGATCACTGCCCTTGGTGAACCAGGACGTTTGGGACACATTTCCTCCAATGTATTTGGACGATATACAGCTACACATAGCCACATGTGTTTGTGGCAATGATCTGCAGTGTGTGTGGCAAGTGCGACAATTGTCTGAGGAGGGCATGGTACTATTTCACTTAACTCGCTAAATGTACGGCCGTTCTGCTGATGAACGGCTTCGAACAAAGCTAGGAAGAAAAAAGCTGCGCACGTTTTATCACTAAATCCAGAGCACGCACTTTTTTACGAATATCAAAAACATTTCCCATAACCATATGTTGCCAACATGGGTGGACGAGAAGCAGCCATCCAGTACGTCGGCCTTTGGCCTCGCCAACATTCCACTTCTCAGCCTTCATGAGCATTGCTTTCGCGGATGCATTTTCTAGGATATCGCTGAAATCTTTCGTTAGCTTTCGGGCTGCAAAAATCTATTAGTGATGTGAAATGTTCCACTTCGTCACTCTCAGCAAAGTGTTGTGGCATGGCATGTATGCGAAACATCCGTCTCCTCCCGCATAGTAAGATCCAAAGACAAGGCGCAAAACTGCTCATATTGACGTGCATTGTCTCTGTCACATCCTTGATGGTGTGCCCCCTTGTGTCAATGTGAATGCAAATTGTGAGCAGACGAGCATGCGCTTTCGTTTACAGGTCATGGCGTTTTATCTGAGGTCGCCGTGGGGGGACATATTTAACTCCAGATTCAATACCTACGAAAGAATATGTTAATTCTTTTCAAAAAATCCACCCCTCCATGCCAACCCCCCACAGCTTCCCCGAAAAGAATGGAGAAAGCCAGCTAGGGTGCACGTAGCTGAACTCCGAGCACTCCCAGCTAGATGCACATAGCATCTCGTGCATACGCAGATAGCAATGCCTCTATCTTGTATTGGGCTAACAGCACCCTGCAAAAATTGGGACTCACGAAGGGACAGACCAATTAGTCACTTCTTTACAGACTGCTGGTAAACTATGACTGGTAGACTAGAAACTGTGTAAGGCTATCCTAGCCCGGTACTACACAGTCCATCAAGTATAAGTGCCACCACTTGGTCAGTGCGACCGTTCTTACATCTTTTGATCCCTTGGTGGATGGTAAGCCCCAAACTAATATCCTCAGGAGCTACTGTACTGCATGTCTCCCGGCTGCGTGATTTAAAGTAATAGCTTCGTCGCCCTTCCCCCCCGCCAAAAAGCTGGGGAGAACAGCTAGGCTTATTTAAAAGCCTTGTGTCCCTTTTGGACTCTCCTTATTGAGCTTAGTGTGCGCCCATGCTATTAGATGTGACATGCTCCAGCTCAACGATATTCTGACTCACCACAGAATCGTTGTTGATAACTCCCTGAATCTCTGTATAAATGCTTGCAGGCACACACTAAAAGTGGCTCAAAGTCACGTTCCTATTCATCCCGACAGCTTATCTGTCCACAATGTGTGGAAGCAAAAGTGAGCAATTGGAACTCGTTTATATCGTAAGGCATCGTGCAGCCATTCGTGAGATTACATTTTTATCCGTGTGTTTTGACTCCACATCCTGCGGTATATTGAGGCATGTAGCGAATGTGTGTCTCCCTGATGTAGGAATTCATTCATGTATCAGGTGCCGTTAGGACGTGCCAGCCAGGATCTATAAGCTGCGTGAAGCTACCGTTTTCTGGTCCCTTGAGACTGCCGTTTGCCACTACGCCTGGCTTGTGACGCAGACTCAGTTCTTTTCGATTGCCTAGCGTGTGTGCGAAATACACGAAAATATCCTAGCAGTCATGTAGCTGGATTAGAATAGCCACAATAACCCAGGTTCGATTCCGCATTACACATGCCTTAAATGGAGCCATTTTCCAAGTGAATGCTTAGAGCGATATATGCATTATACTTTGTAGAGCATCAAGAAGACAGGACTGCTTCAACAGCTCGCAATAGTCATCACTGCTCAGGATGATTCCTTGTGCCTGCGAAAATCAGGTACAGTTTCATCAGAGAAGTACAGTGAAATTTTCTAAAAGCTGGTGGCACGCTGCGCTGAGTGCTGCGGGCTGAGCTACACTTCGACACAATTTACTGCACTAATGATCCCAAACAGAAAATTAGTAAAAGCATGACCAATTCATTTCCTTACATTTTATTCACTGCAGAGTATTATTATCTCGATAGAAGACACAATGTCGTCTGCATGTGCGCTAGATGCTACATGCATGTTAGCTGCGATACTTGGAATGCTTGGAGGGCACAGCTACGCGCAACTTAGCTGTCCCTCTCCCCTCATGTTGGGACCTTCGAGAGGCGTGAGCAGGGGAAGGCGAGAGATCTTTTGAAGCCACTCAATCACTGTCTTCTAAGTTCGTAGTAATGAGCCTAGAGGTAATATACTTCCTACCATGACTGATGGAGATTTACAGTTGGTAGCACTACAAGGTTCGATCCAGCTGTTCCCTGCTCATCAATTGCTTGTTGATACGCTGAGAGATGAGGGTTCCCTAATGCACTTGCCTGGTATCGACCAGGCTTGTCGTTAGTATAGTAATTTGAAACATTTCAGCAACGGGCTGGGGCAATAGTTCCTCTAGCGATGGAAGTAGATTGTGGAACATTGCCTGTTGAGGAGGCAGGGCCCGGCCTGCAGGTTGATGCGCGCGCACTAGCTCCACATCTCGTACAAAGGCATGGATCGTGATGAATGCTTTGATGCATGATCGGTTAGTCCTACTTTGGGCCAGTGCACCATGACGCGATCCCGTGTGTGCCGCGGGTGACCTGCCGGAAGGCGGGCATGCAACCCAGCTGCGCGCTGTGGAGTGTTTACTGGGAAGGAACAGTGTATAGTCTTCTCAACAACCATCACTTTATCTACGATGTGAAGGCTTGTGCCAGCACCTCATCAAGGTGACGTAGAGTCTCAATGCAGACCTCAGCAGCGCAGTCGTAGAAGATTATTCTGAACATGCATCCCATCCTAGTGGCTCTGCTGCAGGTTCTGTGGTAGAAAATTCGATTGCACTTTCGGCTGAGGAACAGACAGAATGGGCAAATATCAAGGAGGAGCCTGTGAATAAACTAGCTAAGGACGTGCTATCAGCAGGTTGGGCCCCTACTAGTCGTCCAAAGTATCGTGTGGACCTACTACCAGGGTCAGCTGACAAGCTATGTTTCGCTATACCGAAACCCACCAGAGCATGAAGGGGAGAATGAGAGACAGGCGAATAGCTTGTGGAATTAGGCAACATGCAAGAATCGACCAGGGCTTGTGAGCATGACCCCATGTTGGTACTGAGCGAGGACTGAAGCTAAGGCTATGCGTAAACTTGAAGGCCCTGAACAACATTCCCATGATCAAAAGCTCCCAGCGCCTCATCTTGGTGGGTTGTCTGGCGGATATCACAGGTTGACAGCCCACTTGACATTTGAACTCAAAGATCTTTCTTGTGAATCCCCATTCACCCCTGCGACAGGCACATGGCGGAGCATCGCGCTAGCATTTGAATACTCGAGCATACGGATATGCTCTGTGCCACAGCTAATCTGAAAGTGCAAGTGATGTGAAACATTAATGAGGCTTTCAAGGAGGGGTCTTTGGCTGTTTACTTGCGGCGTCTAGTCTTTTAGCCGAAAAGTTTGAGAGCACCTACAGGACCTAGAGCCTGCGCTTCGGCTATGGTAGACACGCATTGATTTGTGACGTTGTGAAAGTGTGTTTCAATTATACCAATTGTCTTTCCGAGATTTTATGTTTCATCTGTATAAATTGAGCCACATTAGGCAAAAACTCAAGCAATCGAGGCGTGGCCCCTCTACGCACCAGCAAGGACGCTACAACGTTTTGTGGGATTGCACCTTATTGAAATACCATTCCTAGATGTGATTGGAAGGCTGTCTTTTCCACTTCTTCCTTTAAAAATCACAGTGTGTGGCCTGAACAGAGGAGGATATCGCGCAGCAAAAACGCTTTTCGGCTGTTTCACAGCGCTTCTATTACTTGTGCTGTTTGACAATAATCGTCAGTTCTTCCTAAAAACCCATGCAGGTAATGTACTGGTGGGTGCTCTGCTTTCCCAACAGCATACAGGCTCTCTAAAACACCAAATTATTGCCTGTTATTCTAATCACTTGCAAAAACAGAGCAGCGGTATCACGTGCGGGGAACTAGGCTCCATGTGGTGTGACAAGGCGTCAACAGTGCCTGTGCACTTTTGATATGGGTGCCATTTGCTGTTCAGACCGATCATAAGCTTTTGTTGCACTTCAAATTTTCAGCACTTTGATAATTGGAGAGTATTTCGGTGGCTTGGGCACCTTCTGCATTTCGACTTTGCATTGGGGTCTAGTGAGGGCATGACCATCGCTGTTGCCACGCTTTGTTGCGACACCGCAACCATTCGCCATGCCGCAGTGCAGGCAATATCTGTTGATTCAAGAAATCTGTCAAAACTTTTTGACTGCTATGCTCGCGACACCTACGCATCCGCCATTATTACCACTGTACAGACTGGCGAAAGGGTGAAAGACTGCCACGTTGATGATGGCCTGCTGTGGTCTACAACAAAGCGGGGGCTCCATCGCCCTACGTCCTAATTTCGCACCGCAGTGCCTGTGCACAAAGCGCATGACCGGGTTATCTCGGGACACAATGGAATGCACAATACAAGATCGGAATTCTCATGCTCCTTCTGGTGGCCTGCAATGTGCCTCCAAAGGGGAGCAGGTACTGTCATGCGCAAATTGTGAGCAGCTGGAGCCGCTCAAAGCCTCCAAATCTGGACTTCTGGCTTCTGGAAGGAATTAGACTAATCTGAATGTAGACTTATGGGCTGCATCATCGAAACATAAGGGTAAGAATACCATCTAAGTCGTGACAACAAACAGCGAATCTGCCCATTTCATCCTATGCTCCACCTGAATCACGGTTCTCTAACTCGCTCAACCATTTTCAACTCATCTGACAGCTACATGGATTCTTCAGGAAAAACACCAAGGAAATGGATCAGAATTTTGTTGGTGGTTCCTGGTATGCATTTATAAGCTGTCTACACATTTACAATGAAATAAGTACTGCTAACCACCGACAGATAAATAGGCTGAGCGCACCAGCCACACACTTGTGCAGTATTTGCGACGCCTTACTCATTAACCCAGTATACTGGCTGAGCTTTTCCCCTATGTGGAGTACGTCTATATAAGGTAGTTCTTTAGCCTCCCTGCTGCTCACCTACATCTTTGGTATACATTGAGAAGCCACTCTCCCTTCCAGCCTTAACATGGTGTTCCAAAATCGGCCGTCACCCTTAGGACCAAGGGGATTCAGAGAAGAGTTGACAAGTGTAGGCGAGCGTATGAGCAAAGTGAAGGCGAGGAAAACACGGAATTATGATAAGCGGCGCTTACCTGTGTATTGTGAGCCTGGAGCTTTGGTCCTGTTGGATCGTCAGGCTTTACAAGGTACATTAGAAGAAGACCAGATGGAGAATTTCGCTGCTGGGTGGCTAGGACTACTTGCGATCCTCTCACGAATCAAGGATGTTTCTTGCTCTATTGACTTTCCTGGAATTTGATGGTGCCAAAAACTGATCCGTACTGACTTCCAAAGAAAGTTTCAAAAATCCCTAAATTGTTTGCGGAGCTTGCTGCGTAGACCAGTGACTCGCGTAAAGGCCGGATCTTCACACGGAGCCGGAAAGGTGCTGGATTCTGAGTAGTGAGCGCCGAGAACACACAAGGAAGATTCCTAGTGAGGTGGGTAACCCTCGGTGGCTGATGGCAGTGAGGCTGTGGGCTTCGTTGCCTGTGGGAGAATAAGTGTCTCCGTTTGGCTAGTAAAGCTAGTAACCGTCGATGCAAGTCTTCGCGTTGCTTGGTAATTGTCCTTTTACAGTGCGCGTTCTGTCTGAAAGAGCCATCTTCATCTACGGGTATTGCTTGAAAAGTTGCCTTCTATTGTTGTGTAGGTGTTCTTCACTCAGACCTATGCGCAGGATCACAAGGTATGTTGTGTCCACATTCCTCCTTATGCCTTTTTTCTGGGCTTTGAAACTTGTCTTTTGCAGTTGTCGGCAGTGGTTATAACAAGATATTGTCCAACGAGACCCAAAGGCAGAGCTGAACTACTCTACGCTTTAGATTCCTTCACAGATTTTCCTTGTCTGCTATTTTGTGGCAGCTGAAATCTTCCAGTGCTTTGATGCAACGGGCCACCGCGCCTCCTCGGTCGTGTCGGTTTGGTCATTTTCCCTCTGTTCGCTAGTGAGTGTCTTTTTTCCTTCAACTTCACTAAGGCGGCCAATGCACAAATTTTCTTATTTGTACTGTTCTCGCTTATCCGCATGGCTGGAGAGCGGGAAAAGGATGGAAACTCTTTCGTTGCTTTGCACGTAGTTGGTACTGATGCACAGAAAAGAAACAGGATGGCGTGTGTTGTGAAATGGGTGAGGGATGATGTGGCGGGTGAAGCCTTACATACATACTTTCTAATACATTAAGTACTTACTCGAGAATTATTTCAAAACTGACCAATTGGCTTGCGCGTGGGCACATGTTATTGAGTGCAGAGTAGCACTAGCTTGATGCAATAAGATGGGATGTTATCTGCCTGCTCGCTAGATGCTATCTGCATTTTGCTATGCGTGCTTGGGGTACTTAGAGGGTGCAGCTACGCGCACCGTAGTTGTCCTTCTCTCCCCATGTTGGGAAATCTGAGAGGCGTGGACAGGGAAAGGTAGAAGATCTTTTGAAAGCATTCGACAACCTCTCAAGTTTGTAGTCAGCCTGGATTAAAGTGCCTCCCTGATGGAGACCTCAGATGGAGCGTTACCCTGTGCAGCACATATCAGATTATATGAAATGGCTCAGAGTATCCGATCATGTCTAGTTAAGCTTGGACATGAGTAGAGAGAGGTCTGCACACCGACAACTACTAATATTTTGGTCTATTTTGCTACTATGCTACATACAGACTACTCTTGTGGTGCTGAAATTTGCATCGCACCTATCGCATTCCCGGAGAAGAATTCTCATGATACAAAGGGAACAAATAAAAGTCAGGCCCTAATTGTGTTTATCAGGAATCTTAAAAAGCCGCCTAAAAAACCTTTCACAGGTTATGGATCTTCACACGGAAAACTCACGACGAGCGCTATAATGGTTGCTGAGGCCATCCAACAAAGTAGCATGCACTGAGATGCATCTTTCGTCGGAATTTTCCTGTGTCTTGCTCTAAGATCCATAGCACTTGCTCTCTCCAAAAGAAAGCAGTATAGCTTTAGCTCCTTAATCTGATCACCTATACCCCCGATTTTACCGATGTGTGGTGACCTGGCCTTAAATTCCTGTACAATTGTCTGAACAAAAATAAGGTTTCCAAAGTGTGCATTACACTCGATCCAATTCAATTATCACACCTTTCATCATGAGAGAAAAATTGAGTAGCTTTTCCATTATTAAGGCTTGTCGTCGGTTTCTGATCGCGTGCTGTGGCCATAAGGCAGAGGGCAATGCTCATGCTGCCAGCTTCACAGTCGGACCAATTTATGATCAGCGAATTCATGAAATACTTCTAAGGCGCAGCTTAATATGAATTTTCGTTCTTGTTGTGGCCTGTCGTCTGCGTGTTTCTGGGCTGTAGCAACTGTCGGTGTGCAGCGAGACAGCCTGGCCTCCTGTCTCTGGGAGGGCGAGGCAACAGCCACCCCACGTCGTGCAGACTCTCGGAATGACGTCAGTCAGATTCCTTGTTTAATTGAAATTGCCTTGATCTATAGAGATTGTATATTTCATCCTTAATTAGTCCTGATTACTGATTCAGATTGTGGGAGAGCACCCTTCTTTACTGCTCCCCACCTGAGGCACTCTCCCTGGCTCTCAACAAACCCCAAGGTAATCGAGTTTAAATGGGAAATTCAGCCCAACTTTCCCCGCTTGTAGCTTTGAAAAGGTGTTTCTGAGGGTATTTATCCACCTCTGGTCTTGATCTGTGCAGAAAAATGGCAGCTCCTGCCGAGCAGACTACCCAACAAGGGGCCCAGCCCGTTACTGTCGCGCTCCCGTCGGATTGGACTGTCAACGAAAGGCAAATGTGTGACCTTGAGATGATAATTAATGGAGCCTTTGCTCCGCTTCAGGGCTTCATGTGCATATCCGATTACCAAAGGTGGGGAGCACCAGTCCCGTACTCTAAATATCCTTGTATATCGCAGCGAACGGTTCCTCAAAAGGCCAACGACTAATGAAACTAAGTTGCTCTTCTTCAGCTTGGGGTGTAGCTTGATATGTACGAAAGCTCATATACACCGCATGTGTGATTCGCTTGCGATTTCGGCGTGCAGCGTTTTAGACAAAATGACCCTGTCCAACGGCGAGGTTTTCTCCCTACCAGTTGTGCTGGCAATTCCAAAGTCCTGCTGTGGTGAAACCACAGCAACTAACGTATACTGGATGAACTCTTCGCCCACATTCGGCAAACAACATGGCCGTATGATGCTACGTGATGCCGTGAGCTTTGTATATTTGAATACACCAGTGCCAAATTCTTTGTTTTAGAGGGCTTTACAGGTTCGGGGCTTTCAGCCCACTTTTAAAAATATATCTGCGCGTTAAGCTCTAAGGAGTGGACAAGTGGTGTTATGGCGCTATTTGTCTTTGACTTTTTGACTGCAGGTTGGAACTGTAATCGCCCACCTAGAGGTTGAGAGCGTCTACCTCCCAGACCTGGAAGAGGAAATGCAGAAAGTGCTCGGGACCACTGACTCCAACCATCCTTATGTAAAATACTTGCTTGATAATCACAAAGACTGTTACTATGTGGGTGGCAAGGTTACTCCAGTGAACCCCATTACGCATTTCAACTTTGAGCAGTACCGTATATCTCCAGCCGTTTGCAAGGAGATGATAACAGAGAAGAAATACGACGTTGTAGTGGGATTTCAAACGCGCAATCCGCTACACAAGTGTCATTACGAGCTGATTAAGCATGCTCTACAACGGGCAGCTAACGACGAGAAGAAAAGGCCAATGCTGCTGCTGAGTCCTGTTGTTGGCCCAACCCAGCCAGGTGATGTGCCGTACTACCTTAGAGCGCGGTGCTATGAGCACATCATCCATCATTTCTTGCAGGATGAGGACTGCAAATTTACACACCTTTGTCCGACAACAACAACCACCCCTGACCGAAGCCCTACTAACAGCCAGCAGGGGCACAGTGTGGACTGGGCACGCAGCAGCAACAATTCAAGCAATGCAATACTTGTGCTCATTCCTTTGGCCATGAGGATGGCTGGCCCAAGGGAATGCGTCTTGCACGCACGCATCCGCAAGAATTACGGCTGTACTCATTTCATAGTTGGACGAGACCACGCAGGACCCTCAACAAGAAAGAAAGACGGGTAAAGCATATTTCAAGAACATATACGACTTGATAATTAAGATCGGTGCATTTATGTTAGAGACAGCTCCTTACTGTCAATGCCCAGATATTCTGTGCGTGATGCGAACAAACTAGGACACCCTTCTATGGCCCGTATGAAGCACATACGCTTCTCGCGTCGGTCTCTGAGAAGCTCGGTATCACCCCCATCTTCGGTGAGGAGATGATTCACGTTGGGGAGAAGCACGGGGGATATATCCCTGCCGGGAAGCTTGAAGAAATCCGAAAGACTCACCCCAACGTAACAGTTAACACCATCTCTGGCACTCAGTTCCGCAAGCTTTTGGTCTCGCGGGCCCCCATTCCAGAGTGGTTTTCCTTTTCTGACGTTATCGGGGAGCTACAGCAGTTCTACAAACAAAATCACGAACGGGGGCTTTGCGTATACTTCACAGGTCTTCCCTGCTCAGGTAATTAAACGGATGGACGCCAAGGCTAGTAGCCGCTTTACCTGTTGATTCTTATACTCTTCTGCATGCCCATTTCACCTGGCAACCTGTAGTAGCTCGCATTGTCTTGAGGGTTTGTTGGCAGCTCATGTTTCAATGGCAGACATTCTGAGGTTGCAGACTGGCAAATGATATTATCTGTACTCCAGAAACCTGACTCCTGCGCCTCTGACAGGCAAGAGCACTCTGGCAAACGCCCTGGAGGCCACTATTCTCGAGAACCGCAACGAGAAGAGAAAAGTGACCCTCTTGGATGCCGATGTTGTTCGCCAGCACCTTTCAAAGGGCCTTGGATTCAGTCGCGAAGATCGCAGGCAAGGTTTTGTAGTGTGAACAAGAACAAGAGTTAGCTGCATCGTTGAAGCTGTAGTTGATACCGGCAATCCATACCTCCTAGTGTAGAGCATGGAGACACCGCACAGGCATATGCTTGGGGCTTTGTGGCGCAGCACGAATGTCCGCCGTATTGGATACATTGCTAGTGAAATCACAAAACATGGCGGCATTTGCATTGTGGCTAACATCGCTCCGTACACCTGCGATCGCGAGTTCAATCGCAAGCTTATCGAGCAAGAAGGCGGTAGGTTCAAAGGGGAAACACCATATTTGCAGATACAACCCCAAGTTCTATAAGGTGCAGTTTTTAGCAATACCATGCGTCATATTTTTCCCTTGCATCCATCGCATCTTCCGCTTTCGGTATATGTTCCGCTGAATGTCCAGGTGTTTACGTTGAAGTGTACGTGTGCACGCCTTTATCGGTGTGCGAGGAGCGCGACATAAAACATTTGTACAAGAAGGCGCGTCAGGGCATTATCAAGCAGTTCACGGGGGTTTCAGACCCGTACGAGGCACCTGAACGCGCCGAGCTGACAATTGACTCCAGTTCTGACGTTAAGGCGAAGGCTGCACAAGTCCATCAGTATCTCAAGGACCAGGGATACATCTTGTCAGCACATCCGATATCCAAAAGCTGTTAACACTGATTGTGACACTGGCAATAGAAATAAGGTGCCAGGGGCCCTCGGCACCGTGAGAGCCACATGTTGCATTGCACGTGGCGACAGCAATTGAATAGCGAAGCTATGAACAACTTTAGTTCCATAAATGGCGGTCAATAATAGTGTTGTCCGAATACTGAATCGCAGTCAAATGTGGATGGAGGCGCAGCAATGGTACCTTCCATAGCACAGCTGACTGCTGAACGTCAACTGCATCCAAGGCTCATTGGTTTTGGATGTAGCATGAGTACCGGGTGAAGACGCCAAGAAGTATGGCGAGGTGCGCTTGCGTCATGAGTGGTGACCGCAGCATGAAGGCATCTGAAGTCTCTCGGCAGATATTTTTGTCGGCTGTACGAACGTAACTCGTGTTCTGCCTGTAGTTCCTTTCTTTGCTGACGATGCTCCCTAGTGCAAGTGAAATTGGGTCAGCACCAGGTGGTCCTTCACTTATACTCAGCCACTTCCTACGAAGCACGACCACATTATTAATCATAAAAGCATCGGGGCAGAAGGAGTTACGCAGCCTGTCGGCTTTTAGCTGCCACACTAATGGAGCTGATGAACGGAAATCGCGTCACCTTATAAAAGGCGCACCGGGAAAGATCCCTTTTCTTCTCCAGCGTAATCCAAACGTGCGCAATCATTAATGCCCAGGCACAACTAGGGGCAAGACCTACAGAGTCTAGCCACGTTTATGATTAATTCTAGCTTCAATGGTTTTAGCTTGATGCTAGCATTTCTTAGACGGCAACAGGTTAAAAACCCCAAAATTGAGCTGAGGAGTCCCTACGGTGGCTATAGCCAAACAGCTTCCAGGCGACCACTATCTTGTGAAAACATGGGAAAACCCTCAGCTGCTTGCTCGTCCACGCTTAGTGACGAGTGCGCATGTGGGGGAGAGATCAACAGTCGTCATCAAGAGACGCTAGAACAACCTTATTACTGCCCTTAGTTATGCTGATCCCCGCTGCTGCTGCGTCTGAGGCTGTCTCAGCAGCGTTGGGAGCACCAAGGGTCTCTGCAAGCCGCGCCGCTGCCGAGAGGTCCACCTTCTCCCCAGGACGGAAGGCAGGGAGGCCTGCGCACCGCGTTTAACAAGCAAAGACCATCTCTGCATGTTCTGATGAGGCCCAGCTCTACCTATCATCCATAGCAAGCAACCCCTTATTAGCACGAAAGGTGGCCCTGTAATAATCTAGTTTTACGCCGAGCCCTTACTCAGAAGCCAATGCCCTTTTGGTGTCATCTCACCTTTATATGGACAGCCTGCACATCTGAAGGCGTCTCCCAGGTAGCACTACGCAAAGGAAAGCACACAGCAAGCGATCCAAGAAAGATGGCTAGTACAAACGGATGGATCACTCAAGATCGCAATCCAGAGGTGCTTGCTTACATTTCCACACGAACTCCGGACAGCGCCCGTCTCAAGCTGCTTCTTAAATGCCTCTTTGTCTGCCGCCTCTTCCGCCTCCTTCCGTCCGCATGTGCAGTTAGCGCAGGCCTTAGGGCGCGATGCGCAGTCGCTGCGGCCTGAGGAAGCAGCAAGCGCATGTCCAACCTCCACCCTATTTGCTGAAGGCGCATGCTGCGAGACCCCAAGATCCTGCACCTGTGAAGGCGATGCTACTACTATCTAAAACACAAACCAAGCAAAGCCGCTCACCCTTGCCAAGTGGCTGGTAAGTCTGGCTAAGGTCTACTAGGGAGTCCTCGTCGACAAGGTTAGCCACTGCAGACTCCCCTACAGCAGCAGATGCCCCCACCGCCCATAGGGGCCTTCGCCAAGCACCCTGAACGCAAAGGAGCACACATCAGCTCCCAAGACCACACCCATAAGGCCCTCATACAATGCAGAAACAGTAGTGTCGTTACGCAGATAGTGACAAGGAAAGACACAGAGCGAGAGGCATTGGAGCTTTGTTGGTTGGCTTTCGGGTTACGGCTCTTACAACGCGAAGGCCTGGGTGTTTTTCTGCGGCCTGTAGCAGGGCAGGGGGCATCTCTTGATCGTCTACAGAAATGAATCCTGCATAGAGGAAGCTCTTGCCCAAGGCGACCAGGGCCTGCGAATTAAAAATGTGGTGGGCACGCACCCGGAAAGTATGCAATACAGTGAGAAGATTGGAATGCCGCGAAGCTCGTGTGGAATGCCTAACCAAAAAAAACTGGTCAGATGTGCCCCGTGTGCTAATCTACGGAGATCCCTTCGGGGGGCCCTGAATGGCCTCTACACTCCCTCTAGGGCCCCCAAAAGTGATCGGTGGATTGGCTCGCCGGCAATACCTCGAAAGCGTCTGCGCCCTCGGCGGCAACAAGTAGAAGGCCGTTAGCTTTCAAGAGAGAAAGCAGTCTGGAGGCAGCCGCGGCAGTAGTCTCTTTGTGGACCGTCTGTAGGTACACCCAAACGCTCTCTCTGGGGGGATAATCTGCCTGGGCTGCGTTCCCAAGGAACTGGGGGAGAGAAACAACCAGGGGGTTTCCCCCTGCAGCTTCCCTCAAGAGCACTTCCGCAGGCTGACCCTCCGCCGAAGAGAGCAGGAGGGGAAGTCTTGCCTCTGCCGCCATCATGCAAAAAAAGAAGTCGAAATAACGAAATTCGGGCGGAAACGAGGCGCAAAAGGAGTAAAGAGGGGGAGGGAGGGGGGAAAGCACTAAAAGGCTCCCGCAGACAAGTATGGAACGGGCTTCCGCTTGAAAGGCTCAACGTGGGAAGGAGAGAAAGGGAGTTTCAATGCCTGTATCCTGGAAGTTCGGCAAGGGGGGCCGTTTGCTGTGTGAACCTGCGAGAGGAACACTGCGTTAAACCCCAAACGAGGCACCAAGAACTGTGCAAGGAATCTCCTTATTAGGCAGCGCCAAAGCAGCTGACTGCAGATAGAGAAGGAGGGAAGGGTAAGACTAAGGTAAAGTACAGCATTTACAATGTACAGCCGTCTCTGAAGCCCCAATGGGACGCTGTGGTGCCTGCTAGAGCGTTGCAGAGCACCGGCGGCAGTATGTGCTGCCAGTACAGCGGCAGCATTGACAGCAGCCTTAGCAGAAAGAGCCCCTGTTTCTTCCCCTTTTCTTCTACTTCAGGGTCTCTTCGTGTTACAAAGCGCGCTAGAGTCTCCTTGCGCCAAATTCTTTCTAGTAAGAGGGCATTTCCACTGGGGCCCCTCGGTGTTGCCCCAGGCCCCCGGTATGCTGGCACAGTAGTCTGGCGACTAAGTCCTTCCCTTGCCCCTCAAAGCTCACTGTGCTGCCAAATCGGCATTTCGCCTCTTGCCGTGTGTCTGTACACTGCACCTGGCAGGCGCGTACGGGGCCCTCCGGGGGCCCCCTCCCGTCGGGTGTAAACGCTGTTGTCAGGAACAAGTATGCAGCACGGCGACTCCAGCCATAAGAGACAACCCTAGTCTGTACCTGGCGGCCTGCGGAGTCTTGTCTGCCCTCCCTCCTGGTGGCTGAGACGAAGATGGGAGCTTCCAGCCAATCGCACACCCCAGCTTCACCAGTTCGGAGCGGCAACAAAGGCTTGGCTTCTGATAAGGGCCCTAGGCGCCACGGCTTCTGTGGCAGATGGCGTTCTCTGGGGGCGCTCACGCTGCTGTTGCAGCTGCTACAGCAGGATGCGAGTGGCATTGTGTGCGAGATCGACGCCAAGGACGGCTTAGACGCGGCCATAGCCTCAGCGGCAGCCGTAGCCTCAGACAAGCAGCAACTGATGCACATGCTGCCTCTGTGCCGCGTCCCCTACCTCGTCAACTCTCAGCTCCCTCCCAAGGATGTTCCTCACGTCGGGATGGAAAAAGGAGGTACGTCCATTCCGCGACTGCGGGTGCGCTTGGGGTGATGATGAGGTCCCTGTTTGTTTTAGGCGTCTGCAGTCTTTTGAATGACTGCCTTCGCCACCACGCCGCGTGCTCGGTGAGCTCTCTGAATGTGTTATGTGCCGGGGAGAAGGCTTGCCACTTCTTAGGCACGCGCTGCTGCGATTGGCTTGCTCAACAGGCACGGTCACTATAGACCTGCGCCTACTCCCCTCCAATTACAAGAACAACTTGCCTTCTAGGGCCCCCCGCTACCCGAAAGCATTTCCGAAGGCGCCCCCTCAGCATGGCGAGACGCCCTCGAGGGGCAGCTACGAGGCCTTTCAGCTGCAGCAGCAAGAACTGTCTCACCGACAGGCCCACTTGCGCTACGCCGAAGAACTGAGCAGCGGCACCCCACCTAATGGGGGCTCCATGAAGCCTCCGCCTACGACTATGCTGCTGCACACCGGAGCGGACGAGGGGCCCCTGGCAGCACTGTCGTCAACTTTCCCTCTGTTGGCGCATGCGGGGCGACGCCTGTCCCACATTTTGACCTCAGCGCAAGAGGAGGCGGCGCTCCAGCAGCCTCCCGAGGAGCAGCAGAAGTCTCTTTTGAGCAGTCTGTCGGGTGTCTCAACAGCTGCAAAGATTGCGCTCGAGGGCCTCTTGGGAGCGTCTGCAAGGGGCTTTGGGGCTAGGGGGCCTCCTTTGCTGCTGTCGTCGCTTTCGAGTTCTGCCAGCACCCCGCATGCCGCTTCTGTCACCACCTCTGCTGCTGCTCCCGATGCTGAGCCGAGCGCTGCTGTCTCCTCAAGAACGGCCGCCGATGTGGCGAAGCTGTCTGAGGGAGCTCCAGCCGCAGCAGCAGCCGCAAAAGCAGCGGCAGCAGCAGAGGCAGCGGCTGACGTCTTCAGAGTGCCCACGACTCGCATGACACGAAGGCGAGACTGCAGCCGACAGCTGCGAAAAGGACTTGTTGGCTGCCCAGAGTGGGAGCGGGAACGGCCCTCTGGTATGCGCAATTCTCAAGCTCGCGAGACAATTTTTGGCGCCAGCAGTCGTACCCAGGCCAGCGGCGGTCTAGGGGGCTTGGCTCCGTTTTCTTGCCTTTATCTATTTGCTCTGCTTGCTTTAGAAGCGCACCAAAGGGAGGGAGAAAGGGAGGGAAGTCTTTCTGCTCCTCGCCTGTGGGCCCCCCACCCCCATTCCACAACGTGGAAGGAACGCGATGGGAGAGTCTTCTGCGCATGCGATTCTGCAGCTGTCCGTCAGCTCGCCAAGGTGGACGCAGAGGAAGCCCTGCAGGAGGACTTGGTGCACTCTGTCAACAATACCTCTCTGTTGCTCCTAGACCACGCTCAGCTTGTATGACTGAGCAGCAGCCGCGGCGGGGGATGGAGTGGCGGCGGGTTGAGAGTTTGCCATACGACTTCACGTAGTGCCACCCTTTCGGAATGCGATTCGGGAGGGGTTCCCTTAGAATATACATGTGCATATGTGTGTGCATGGGTGTGTATATTATGTGTGTGCATGGGTGTGTATATTGTGTGTGTGCATAGGTGTATATATTCTGTGTGTGCATAGGTGTGTGTATTATGTGTGTGCATAGGTGTGTGTATTATGTGTGTGCATAGGTGTATATATTCTGTGTGTGCATAGGTGTGTATATTATGTGTGTGCATAGGTGTGTATATTATGTGTGTGCATAGGTGTGTATATTATGTGTGTGCCTGTGTCTGTATTTGTGTGCCATGTGTGTGCAGTACTTTCTGGAAACTCATGAGTCGTGGCTGCCTTCGTTCACTGCCGAGGACGGGCTCGTCCTGAACAGCTACATGCCCTCCATGATGGTAAAACACACAGGCGCTTCCTGGCCGTTTGCTGTTTCCGTCTCGTTATATGGAGGTCAAGAAGGGGGGGAGGATTTGTCTGAGGAGGGGCTCTGAGGGCGAAGAGGGTCTCTAGCCTGTATCGCCGTGATCTCTGTGCATGGAGGAGTTTTTGTACAGGATTGGGGTTTAGAGCACGGTCCTGCGCACCTATCGGGATGCAACGTGCTTCCTGGCGCATGCCAAGTGTCATACAGGCGTATTAAGGGCCTCGAGCTCATCTTGTCACAGCTTCCCGCTTTTGTGTACCCACCTGGGGTGCTACCTGCATTTTCCCAAATACATTTGCGTGTGCAACGCGGCCTGTGCTTCAGCAACTACCTTTCACGGGCCCTAGTCTACAGGCCACAATCACCATCCCTCGCAAGGACCGCTACGCCCTAGTTTTGCTGAATGCCGATGGCTTGGATCTCAAGCTCTATGGAACCGTGTCTTTTTACGGCCCAACACAGCACCACCTCTCTCTTGAGCAGAAATATTTGCCGGAAACGGTTGCAGGTCTCATGGTGCTCAACCTGATCGCGTACGTCAGCAAACAGCGCTGTGCGCTTTACACACTGCATGCGCCCTAGATAATGCCTAGCCCGCAGGGTAGAGAGTGCCTTGCGCCTTCGCCTTGTGATAGAGGCTCCTTCATGTTCAACGCGAAAGCTTCTTGCAAAGCTGGAGAAAAAAGCGGAGCGATAGCTCGGTTTTTCGAGGCGCAAGTGATCTGATCGCGTGACGGCTGCTTCTCTGCAGAGCGTGCACCTTGGGGGTCGTCCAGCTTACCAAATGGAGAGGACAGAATCTGTTTGTTACTATGTTGTTTATGGTCAACTTCTCGCTCGCGGCTCTGGCCTTTGGCCTTGATTGGAAACAAGCAGCCATCGTAGAGGCCACTGGACGCCGCCCGGCAGCTCTCTGGTAAGGCTGCAATCCAGTGTGCTGTATATGGCTGTCCCCTTGCATGCACCCCGCATTTCAGGCGTATGCTTCGGAGACTTGTTTCGCGGGATTGGGTTTTGCAGGGCCTTAGAGGCAGGCACGGGGCGGTGCAGTTGCCCACACAAGTCCGTCGTTCGAGGGTGTAGCGGGGGTTCGAATGTGCTCTGCACGGGGGCTGGGTGGTTCGTTTTTCCTCCAGGGTTGCCTCTCGTCTGATGCGGAAGTTGCAGGATGTTTCGCAGCTGCTGGTGTTTATATTCATTTCGTTGGGTAAGAGCAGTGGCGTATGAAAGCAGGTAGATTCAGGAGGGGTCTCCTGTGGCCAACGGAGTCACCCCACAGGCCCTGTGTCTCTCGATGTCTTGCCTTTTCCCTGGAGGCTACGAGCAGCAGCATAGCCACGGCAGCTGCAGGTTCTTGGTCGCCAGAGCTCGAGGTCGAAGGGCTTGGGGTGTTGCATGCTCGTGTGCAACTGTGGATATGCAGGATTTCGCATTGTGCGGCAGCGGCTTTCTCGACTCGAGATTCAGTTTATCGCAGGCCTCGCCGTTATCTCGCTGTACCTGGGTGTCTTTGAGGTGCTCCTCGGAGGCTTTCAGGCAAGTTTGAAACGCCTAATGCAAAAGCACGTGTATTACGGGCCGTGCGTGGTTTGCTGATCACCCGGGAGGCACCGCGTGGGGTGGCGCTATTAGCGCTAGTGATGTGGTCCTGTGTGGGTGGATCATTGTGTATATATACATTTGTTTCCGCGTGGCGCAACAATGCACAGCAGGACTCTATTTTTGCATTTGCATGCACTCACAGGGAGTTGCTGGGGCAGATGCGTGTGCCTTCAGCAAACTGAGTGGCGCGTAAACAATTCAACGAGCAGTATTTTTCTGAATGTGTTTCATGCTTCTATTTGTCGTGCATTCGGGCATCGCTGTGTCTCTCTTGGCAAGCGTACATATTCGTGTACCGCGTTCGCATGGCGAGTTTTCAAAGAGGAAACATCCAGAACAGGGTGCTTGTTTGAGATCTCGGCTGTACATACACCCCGTGCAGGCGATGCTCGTGTGCTGCAGGAGACTCGGTACATCTTTCATGCTGCAGGCTACGTGCGAGTCCTTATTGCGGTGCATTCAAACATCGTCGTGCTGCATGTGAGGGGCGGATACACGCCGGGATTGTGGGATGTTATCGAATTCAGCGTTTAGGCCTGCGCTCTCGAACCTAGCAGTAAACACCGAGCAATATGGTGGTGGACAATCGCTTCGTCAACATTGGCTTTGGGGTGTTGGGGGGGTTCTTAGGAGTCCCCTCCCCCCTCCCGCTCTCCCCCTTGCACCAAAGCTCCTCATTTGCTTGTGGATGTGCACTCGCTTCTGCAGAACCAGATAGCAGACTCAAGCCTAACTCCTGCCGTGGCCAGCCTGTACCCCAAATTGGCAGCATATCAGTGAGGACGTCGTTGCTGTGGCAATTAGTCCTCGAATGCGTCCCCTAAGCATCAAGCCCCCAACTGGCCCCACACCCTATCAATGCCCCTCGCAAAAATCGCCCGTTCGTAGCGTGGGGCTTTGCATGCAGTTGGCTCTGCATGAGACAGCAGAAGCAGAAATCATTAAGACCTGGTGGACCGGCTGTAGATATCCGTCCCCAGATATCGACAATTTACCCATGCTGCCCACCTGACAACGGCACCATTTGCCAGCAGGCGGGGTCTTGCCCATTTTTCCTTCCTTTCACATCATATATTTCTCTTAAGATGCTTCAGCCGTCACCTTGGCCTAAGTGCCCGATGCTGCATGAAACAAAACCCGACCAGGGCGAATGTTTTTGGCTCCTCTGTGTCTTCAGGCGGTTCCGGTGGATCTTCTTTGCGTTTTTGCTAAAGCCCGTCTTCTCTGTGTTCTTCAAAGTCACCTTCCTCGGCCCAATCTACGAGCAGCTTCTCTCCTGGGACGAATGGATTTTCGTTATCTTCGAGAACGGCACGGACCTTCTAGTACTCGCAGCGGTGAGCGCTCATGGACTGGGGAAAGGGAAGCGGGGAGGTGTTCTCTGTTTAGCAGCCTACCCATCGGCACGCACCAGCCAAGGCTGTGGCCCTCACGTTGGCTCCAGTTCGCGGCAACAGAGCGCTCCTGCAGAGCAGAGGGTTTTACAGAGGCGCTAGGGTGTCCAGTGATGGCGCTGCGGAGAGGCAGCGTGGGATTGTTGGGCAGGAAGCGTCACCCAGGAGGCTTTAGCAGTGCAAGGCGATGCGAATGTGCACGAGAGGGCGCCTCAACGATTAGAGGAACATGCAGAGGCGCAAGCAGGTGTTTTTATACCTTCAGAGGATGTACGCAGAGAGCAGCGCTTTATGTGGTCGGTCTCGGCGTTCCTGCTGTTTGCACTTTGCAGCTCTGCTGGGATTTCTGCCCCCCGCGGTCATTCAAAGTGCTGCAGGTGCGTCTAGGCTTGGGCACCCCCCATCCCCCCCTGCCACGTGTATTCGGGGAGCTGATGCTGCATTGGTCTGCAGATTGAGCTGTCTACGTAGCGAGATGCGCGGGGAGACAGTCCCCTTAATTTTTCTGTATCCGAGTGCCTGTTGTATCCGCCGTGGATTTCGCCGCATGCTCTGTGCATGCACATGCCATTGTAGCTTCCATTGGTCGCTGTTTGAGGATGTGCTGTTTGCAGCTCGTGGTCCCGAATTCGGGGGATGCGACAGGGGAGCAGCCGGAGAGGGAGCTGGTTTGGGATGACTGAGGGCTCGAGTATACGTACGCATACAATCCGCAGCCCTTCTAACCACTAGGCTGTTTCTCTGCTCCAGCGCTTCTTCTGCGCACTCAATCCCATTTGACCACTAGGGTCGGTGAGCGGCGACGAAACCGGCAGCGCAGGGCGCAATTGCATGGTATAGCTGCACGCATTCGCGGGAGGATGAGAAGGCTATGGAGAAGCTCACAGGGCAGTTTGTCTATCGTAGTATCGGTCTTGCAGTTGAGTAGAACGCTCACAGGGGAACTGTTACAACAAACAGGGCAAAAGCACTATGATGCCCCTCGCCGATCTCATCCCTTCAAACAACTCGTAAATGTAGGATTTGGGTTTAGTGTAGCGGGTGAGGGAGACTGGTGAGCTAAACATCGGACGGGAGCTGGGGGAGTTGGAACTTTGAGAAAATAGGTGCTTTCCTGCCGTGCACCCTCTGCCCTGAACCTTCCTAGGCTCAAGCGGCTATCTGCCTTAGCTCGACCCCGCTGCAAATCGCGCAGACTCGGGAAATCCCTGCGATTTTCGGGCATCTCACCATCCCACGACAGTTGCTGAATTACCTCTACATTATATACACACACACACACAAACACATACCAAACAACAAACAAACAAACAAACAGCGCGCCGCACGGCGACATGCTTGGTGCCCTAGGTAGTCGCCAAGTGGCTGCTTTTCATAGAGTTCACCCTTGAGAAGCTGTCTCTACCTGTTCCAAATAGAACATACGACGGTGAGGGTGTTTCCGTCATGAGCCATGTGGGGGTAGGACGAATGTGCTCCACCACCACCGGCTGTGTCGTGGAGCCCCTAGAAAGCCATTTGTTGTACCCCCGCCAGTCGGAGGGCTTGCCTGGCGCAGTCCGCTCCTATCTGCAGACCTAGAGAAGCGGTGCCAGTGTGGCAACCGCATGCAACCTGCCAAATCGGGGGACAGTGCACAAGCAGTGCAGCAATGTGGCAGCAGCTGCTGACCCTGCTTCCGGAGCTGCACGCCAGAATGGCAGGAAGCTGCACGGGCAGCTGTTGCAGCGGCCTCCAAACCTAGCAGGGGGCCCACCAGGGTGCAACAGCCCCCACGCTTAGCTGTTTCCAGCCCTGAGGGGGAAAGACGACCAAACAGACCATAGCAGAGGCTGCCGCTGAGTCATCGCAAGGTGGCAAGATCTTTTCAAGAGATTTACCCGGGATGGCAAAGGCAAGAGGGACACAGGGGAAGCTCTTGGAGGCAAGGGCAGGAAGCAAAGGTGGAACCGGATTTGTAAGGCGGTACAGTGGCCCAAGGCACTGTTGCTGTGTGAGCAGAAACGAACGCAACAGAGGAGTACGTCCGTCCAATTAAAGGCTCTAGCAGCCAGCTGAAGACAAAAAAACATACTCGGACCAGACAGGTGAGACCCTCCAAAACAGCGCTGCTGCAGCAAGGGCACTATACATACACGCACACACACTTCTCCATAGGCATACACACAACATGAGGGCCTACTAAGCATGGTGGTGCTCGAGTTAAGCAGAAACTCGTAGAACTCGCAGTGCTGTGGAGATTTAGACATTTTAGGCGAAGGAGATGCTCCTGCGCGGTGTAGATGTTTAGAGGCGAGGCATCACATGACGGTAGGGACACCACAAATGCAACAGTAGTGGCAACCAGAGGGGCAAGGAGGGAAGGCGCAACCTCTTTCTAAGGACGAAAATGCATGCGCAGGGAGGGACGACAAAAGCCGGCAAACTAGCGACGAGAGAACAAGGCATATATGAAACTCCAGCAATATATACAGGCAGGCACGCTCGAAGCCCGCAGGACAAAACAAAGAGTAATAGGTAGTTGGTCAAGGACCAAGGCTTGAGTAGCAGGTAAGGTGGCGGTTTGGAGCGGCGCGACAGGTTACCTGCAGATACGCGGGAGATCGATTGTTAGCCGTATATTCGCTACCGTGCGTCTTAGGGGCCTCTGGAAGGGTGTGCTCTTACCGGAGGGCATAAAGCGAATTTTGCAAACTTTGGTCACTTTTCACAATAGCCGAATTTCCCATAAGGGAGACAATGTCTTTCTAGCACCACCTCTTGCATCAGCAGCCCTCCTGGATTACTCTAGCAACCACTGCCCCCTCTAATCAACGACTGCAACCTTACGGACCCGTCTGAAAGTTCCAGTGTCGTCCTATAGAGGGCCCGATTGCAACATAGGATTGCAGCCTTTAGGACTGGCCATGCCTCAAGGGAATCTTCTCATTCTGTACCCCAGGGGGCCTCACTACTTCAGCTGCATGCTAACGGTGCAATCCCAGACCTAAAAGCGAGCCCCTGTTGTGGGCGGCCGCCATTTCTGCAAGGCCTTTGCTGTTTACCAAACCTCAGCAGCAAGCTTGTGGGAACTCTTTGAAGGATTGCATGTGCACAGCCAGGATTTATAGGTCAGCGGCTTTGCATATGCGAGCAGCCGCTGACCAAGTGAGATGACGCAATATTCTGTCTTCTCCAAGCGTAGACACTGCACACGCGTAGCACCGGCGGCCCGTGTGCAACGTTGCACGAATACCTTGCACGCATCACTGCTATCGAGGAGGGATTTGAGGGCCGTCGAAATGGCAAGGACCATCAGCACTGGGCAACAAGCCTCCTTTACTCCGAGGAAGACCTCTTCCTCTTCGAAGTGTCCTGAAGGTGCATGCTGCTATAGAGCCTCCACAACACTTCCAAACAGGACCCCCACGTTGCTCACAGCAACACCCCGGAGCACTAGCATTTGTTTCTCTTGATAAGAAGCTGGTAGAGCTAGTGGAGGAAGCGGCCACTTTTCTGGAAGCCTGCCGCAAGACGCCCCTCCATTGCGCGAGATCCCCAGCAAGAAGCAGATGAGCGCTGAGGCCTTCTGACGTATACTTCTTGGCTGCAGCAGGCTGCCTGTCTCCCCAAACTAGTGACAACTAGCTACCTGCTCTGCGTTTGGCCGAGCCAGCATGGGGTTGAATGGTTGACTCCTAGTCTGTCCAAAAAGCGCTATTGTTTTTGTCCTTTTGCGTTCAGGTGCTTTGTCTGCCTAGGATGAGTTCGTGCACAAAGATCAAGCCTCAGCTGCACTATGTCCGCCTGCACCTCCTTCCAGAAAGCCACCGGCGTCCCTGAATAACGGCCTTATCATCTTGCCATCGTCTGTTTCGCTGTCTTAGGCGATCTTTTGTCCTCTTCTGCACGTGAGGAGAGTTGCCGCTAATTAATGCAGCAGAGGCACCATCTCCGCCGCTGTTGCCCGAGTGCAGCAGCTCTTCCCTGAAGCCTCTCTAGAAGAGCTTGATCCAGTGCCCTCGTTTCAACGCTGCATGAGTAGCTGCTGCCTGCTTCGCCTCATCCACTAGGGCCAAGTAAACGTAAGCGCGTGTCTCCGGTCTTGCTGCAGCTGCGAGGCATATTTTATTCCTTCAAGCTTTTTTGCCTCCCAGATGCTTCCAGACTCCTACGAGCGAAGGCGCCGTGACAGCTGCTGCTGACAAATCGTTGCTTGCAGACTGGCCCTTCGATGAGCCACGAAGCAGGCCTTAGTTATGGCAGGGGTCTCAATAGCTAGATAAGCAGTGAACCGGGGCTGCACTAAAAGAGGACTCCCACTAGGACCTCCGCAGCCGTTCTCCCGTCTCCATGGCAGCACAACGCTTGCAGCTTGTAGGTAGTGATGTATGGCAAGCAGGGCCAATGCCTGAACTAGCAGTGCTGTTTGCATGCAGACCGTGGCGGCAAGTCGCTTATATAGGACCCTCGCTGTGTAAGTGTTGTGCTGCCCGTCCTCCAGGCAGCAACTCGTACTGCTGTTCATTAAAAGCCAGATCCGCAGCGCAATGCTGGGATGCAGCTTGAGGCAAATACACAGCTGTACGCAGAATAGCCAAAGGGGGAAAGGAAAGCTGACGACAGGGCAAGCTTTGCCGTGGCAGCAGTAAAGGGGCGGAACGCAGCTCTTTGAAAGGACTGACAAAGCTGGCTGGCAGAGCTCTCTGAGCACATACGTTCACCGCGTCAGTGCTGCGTCAGCTTACTGAATCGGTTGGCTGCGGCGGCATTAGCGACCTCTCCATGATATTTCGAGGAATTGGTTTCAAGGAGTGAAGTGGCAGTACCAACCGGGAGGCGAAGCACAGAAGTTAGCAGCCGCTTCCCCAGAGCAGCATCCCCAAGCTGCTCCAGTGTGGCTTTTACCCTTGTCAAGCTAATGCCTTTCCGCTTTTTTGTGGCCCTTGCCTTTGCCCCTGTACGGGTATACCTGGGTCAGAGAAAAAGAAAGACACGGAGAGAGGAAGCTCTCGGGGCCTGTACAGGAGTGACTTGCGCCTGCACTTTATGATCTTTGCATGACACATTTTCCCTGCCTTACAGCGACGGTAGCTCCGGGTAGATGACCCACCTGCTTTCCTTCTCCCTTGGATGCAGCAAAATGAGAGAGAGAGAAGTAGTTTCTTTGGCGAAGAATCCGTAGGATGGACGGGGCAAACGCAAGACGATACAAGCAGAGCACGAGACCCGTCCCCTGCGCCCTCAGCGTCTATGAGCGATTTAGCAAGGCAGCGTTCCATGCTTCCGCTTACGTTGATTGCTGGAGGACATAGTACCTGTCTCCAAAGAATCAGAAAGCCGTTCCTAGATATGCACTGGCAGTCCGATCTCCGACACTCGGCAGGCGCGAATCAAACGCAGACCACTGCTTTGATGAAAGGGTGGCAGATGGAAGCATCTAGACACTTCCCAGGCCCCTGATTTTTACAAATCCTGCTGTGCATTTGAGTATACTCTTTCCCCACCTCTTCAGGAGTGCCTTCGCCCCTGTTATTCGACATCATATCACAGTACTTTCCTGCCTTCCCATTGAGCATGGCGGACATACTGTTCGCTTCTTTCTGTTCTCACCCTCATGAAAGTGTCTGTTGGTCATTATTCTTTCCACTGTATGTCGTCCCTTTTCCAACGGCAGCGCAGTGCGTGCTTATCGGAGTCGATGCACTTTTGCTTGCTGTGGCGAGTCATCAGTTTTCCAGCTCTGTCATCCCGGTCATAATATTAGTTCCCTATAAGCGCGTACGGACACTACCTGTCGAACCATCTTGGGCGAGAGGGCCCTTCAGAAGAAGCACATAGAAGGGTGCAGCTACACATTGAATAGAGAGGAACTTTGAGGGAAAGGGTCCGTGCTCTGCGTGTCCCTCTGTACCAACAAATGGGGTGGTAACCGTTCCCGAAGGTCACAGCTGCGGAACTGGAAGTTCCATTCGTACGCTGGAATATACCGCTTATATCTAATCAAGCCTTCATGAGAATTGACCATAGTTTGGTTCTGAAGTTCGTATATTTTTGCTTGTTGGAGGGTAAGGTTACTCTACTCAAGGCCATAAAATGCTGGTGTTGCGTGTCTACGCGCCACAGGTGTTGCTGCAGGGTACACCTGAAAATCGAATATATCTTGAATGCGTGCTAAGAGAAAAAGTACAAGCTTGAGAGCGGCCTACCTGTCCTTTCCCTCTCCGCTCAGGCCGGAACAGAATGGAGCAAAAGGAAGAGGGAGAAAACTCTTCTGGAAGCATTTGATAGCCTCCTACTAGATGGTGTATTGGGTTCGGGGCTAGAGGGCCTCGCTGTGGATAGAGCAGGTGCCGCGCCATAGCTACCTCCCGTCTCCCGTAGAGGCAGCCAGCGTCAAGGCCGATCACCCCAACAGACAGATATCTTCGGACATCGGGACACATGCGGGTGTGCACTACTTGTTTTCCTAAAGGAGACAGAGAATGGGGTGAATTAGTGACCACATCCATAACACTTTATCTACGTTTTCCGTAGGGAGACTTCTAACTCCAGAGTTAGTGTATGCAAACTTGATACAAAGTTGTTGAGTGTATTTCAAGACCTCCTCCCTTCCCCTGCCCACGCGCCTCATAGTTCTCTACATTAGGGCAACGAAATGAATGTGGTGCACGCAGCTGCACCGTCTTCTCACGCCGAGCCAACACAGCTTGTTGCACATAGCATCTGGAGCACACGCAGACAACATTGCTACTTCGTGTACCGAACTACTGCTCTTCTGTACTGAGGAGGAACGAACACGCGAACCGCCTGGCCAATCATGACTAAATCTCAGTTAAATATATACATATATATGCTGTGGATATTGTCCAAGTGTAGCTTAGCCCACTTAAGTGTCGTACACTTTAGGCGAAAAAAGGAAGTGCGGGGTGGCACTGAGCAGTGAGGCCACCCCACCGATCCATCTGATCTGGCCTATTCGCGTCCACGAATGCACAGCACACGATCTCTAGCTGTGACCGTCAAGTTAGAGGGTGCTACAAACAACGGCTTTTCCTCGCTTGCCTGCCACTGCCCTCCCACCGCGCATCCGACTGTCAGAGGCTGCAGAGGCTGTTCAAGTAGAGATAGGAGGTTTTTTCGCAAGCATATGTACCGGTGCATGAATCCCTTTTCGCCTACATGTACAAGAGGGGCTAACACACCATTTAGCTAGAAACAATGAGGCGTTTCCGAGGTCGGCCTAGCACAGATGGAGTACCACGGCAGGGTGCCCCCAGGGGCAAAACGCACCCAAGCGGGACCTAAATGTATGAGTGGTGTTAGTTCAAACGTTCTTCACGCATGATTATGCTCAAAGAAGTGAGAAGGGCGCCTGCAGCCTTTGTGTCTCGGGCAGCGCGTCTCTGGAGAAGTGTCGGGACCGTTTGCGCGGTGTAACGCAGCAGAGCGCACGAAGCATAAATTTTAAAAAGGACCATCGACTCTGTTTAGCTGGAAGCGTTGGTGGGAATAAATTCTTTGAGTTAGCGTGTAGGGATGCACTGCATGATTAATTCGCATCTTCGGCCACTCTAAAGGAGAGGGCCCTGGCGATACCTCTTCCCCCACATCGCCTCTTTTGGAGGGGATTTGTTGCTGACCTGTGCGAGTTGTGTTTTTTGGGAGAAGAATTAGCACAGTTCCTCAGGTTGTACTCTGCAGATTGAGAATTGGTAGGCCCCCTGCCGGAGACAAGCTATGTCCCTCTTTCGAAACCTTGCGGTACTTTGCGTGAGGCGCTCAATAGCATTTCGTGTTCCTGGGATCCGTCATTTGTCTTCAGACGGTTCAAAATCGGACTTCCAGCCCTCTGGAGGCTTTGATCAGCGTGTTTCGCCTCCCTCGTCAGGTTCACTTGGTGCACCTGCTGACTGCTCTGTTTCGTCCGCTCCCTCCGCGTGTGCGGCCGGCGTCTTCGCTCCGTTTTTCCACCCTTCTGGTTTCTCTACAATGTATACGGAGGAGCAGAAAATGGACTGGGCCAACAGCAACAACGGCGCATCTGTTTCCAAGGATCGCTGCAACTCGCTCTTCACGAGCTTCGATGGGCAGCCGGGCCGAGTGCACAACTCCTCTTCCTTCGAATTCACGCCTCCACGAGTCGTGGGATCCCTCGGTGACAGCACTTGGTTTGGGGCAGATGCGGAAGCAGCGGCAGCAGCAGCAGCAGCTGCTGCTGCTGCACCTATACCCATGAGCGCCAAGTACAGTGCCCAGTTCGCCGAAGTGCGCAAACTGATCAAGGCGAAGGGGCTATTCACAGACGCAGCTGTCGATTCACACTCCATGGAATACTACAACCATCTAGGGCTCAACGAATTCTACTTCCAAACGGCCAATCCAGCGGCTATTGCCGACAATCTGCTGGCAGTGATCGCGGCAAGGGCCCTCCACTCCGCCTCGGGAGCCGATTACTTCCCCGAAATTCGTCAGGTTGACGAAAAGACTGGAGACGTGTTCGCTCTGGCCAGAGCCTCCCTCACAAACCGAAAGGCGTCGCAAAACTACAAAGTGGAGCAGCAATTCGAACTCGAATTCTTAGACATGGGACTCTCCAGCAACAAGCAGCAGATGCGTATGCAATGCTATCGGTCAACCGGAAGCGTCTTTGGGATCGACGGAGACACCGAAAGACTCAGAACCTACTTCTTCCAAAAACCAAAATTTCCTCTCAAACCTGAAGAAGTAAGAGGCCTTCTGAGAGGCGCTCCTCGACACCGAGGGGCACAAGGAGCGGCGTTTTTTGACGTCCAGAGAGATTTTTTTTCTCACACCCTATAATCGCTCGTTTTTCGATTCAGCATGGCTGTCCGCATGTCGGCATTCAATGTCGCCTTCCTGCACATTCCCTCGCTCGTGGTCTTGTGCTGGACTCCTTCCCTCCTCGACCAAGCCTTCTGATGATGCGCGTCTTCGTTTTTACACCTTCCTGTCCTCACTTCTGCTGGTGCGCGTTCGCCTCAGCTGTCACCCAACGAAAAGGATCTCTCCAAGCTGCTTGATGTCGACTTCTACGCCAGCAAAAAGAGGACCGTCACGGCCAGCATCTTTGAAAAACTCAACTCACAGGTGCTGCCCCTGACCATCACGTGCTTGCGCCTATGGGATACTTGGCGCCATGGCCTTGCCTCTCCTGCATCTCCTACTTTCACCAATGCGTGTGTCTGTATAGATGCAGGCAGACGGGCATGCGCCTGGGTCATGTTTGCGTCCAGTTGTGTATATGTATACGTATGTATATATGTATGTATGCCCATGTGCATGTGTATGTATGTTCCCACGCCGTCGCGTGTTTTGGCCTTCGTTGCGCACAGTTCCTCGTTAAATTGCGCTCTGCTTGATGTGCCGCTATGGTCTGGAAAGGCCCCGCCGTGTGCATTGTATTGTGTGTGTCGTTTCCAAACAGGTCGTTGACGACTCGACAGGATTAGCGCTCTTTGTGAATGTGGTGGGTGCTCGTTCCTTTTTGCGGGAGCGCCTTGCTGCTCTCGCGCTGCCCTTCACTCCGCCACGTCCTTCCTCCCTCCCTCCGCTTGCTTTGCCCGTAGAGGCGTTGTCAGAGTCTCCTCCTGCAGACTCGGCTGCAAGAGGAGGGGAAGGTCTTCCAGTTCACCCGCGCCTTCATTATATTCCTTGTTGTTGAATGCTTGCTTGCCTCTACGCATATGTCGCAGGTTCCTCGCGGCACTGGTCACCGAATCGGTGGGGCATTCCCGTATCAACCGATCCCCTCCTTCTGGCAATGCACTGTCCACAGCTCTAAGTTTCAGCGGTGTCTGTTGCATATTTGCGGTGCTGCTCGCTCCAACTGTTTGTGTATCGGCATGTAGGCGTCGATGCGCGCAGTGTCGTTGTATTTGCGGCAGAGGTTCGCGATATAGAACCCGCAAGCAAGGATCGCCTGCCTTCCCCTTGCTTCTTTCTGCCATAATGCTGCCGCACCCGCGTCTGCCTCTTCTGCTGCCCGCTTTCAGACTTGGCCTTCCGCCGAGGTCCCCACACGGAAGACTTCTTTTCAAGACTTGGAGTAGGGCTTTGAGTTTCCCCCGCCTCCGTCTCCTCGCTTCCTTTCTGGCTGGCCGTCGCAGCCGTGTGCAGCGTCTTTTTTGTACCTCCTTGTTGGCGCCAGCCAGGCACATTCTTGAGTGGCAGACGTGTCTGTTTTTGTGTGGTCTGCCCTTCTTCTCGCCCCCCTAGCGTTCTACGTTTCTACGCGCTAGCCGCTACCGGCCGGCAAAGTGACTCTGTGCGTCTCGGTGCAACTTCTGCGGTTTCAGGACTGTGTGACGATGTGGGGGTTCTACAGCCAGAGGAAGTATGTGGAGCCCCTCGCCAACGGTGCCACAGTTATCACGAGCTTTATTGAAACGCTTCCTGTCAAAGAACTGGTCGATCCGGACATGGCCGAAGAGGACAGGTAGGATTTCGTCCCGCCTCGCTCTCTCCTTTTCGCTTCTGTGACCTTAGAGGTTTCTGTAACGGAGATTTGTTGCGGGATTTGCGGTGCGGTGCATCGAAGGATCGACCACCTCTTGACAGCTCTGAGGATGCAGTTTGCGATGCCGAAGAGCAAGTTCGCTGATTTCGCGCGGGTATGTGTGGGGGTACACAGTTCAAGCGTTCACGGAGTTGTGTGTTTCCAAAAGACCGGCTTTTCGGCGTTGGCTGGTGGGTTGTTCTGGATGGAGGCCTCGCCTGCTGTCAAGCCGCACGCATGCATGCGACGGTCGCGGCTGCATGAGGTGGCATGTGCGCAGGACCGCTTGCTGACGGTGCATGAGGCTGCTTACGCGATGAGCGCGTGCCAGTTTGCGCTGCACTTCTCCGGGACAGTTGGGCACAGCTTTCCGAGGCTTGAAAAGCTTGTCAAGCAGTTTGGAGGTGGGGCGAACGAGGGGCTTTGTTCAGGGAAGGGGAGGGCAGAATGGAGAAAACGAGTATTCGCGAAGCCAAGGAGGAAAGCGGGGGAAGGAAGTCTTGGCGCTGGCCAGGATCTCTTCTCGCTTGCCTCAGGACCTCGATGTGTGGTGGAGGCGGTAAGAGTGGCGGTACTTGAGGGTGTGAGCACATGTGCGCGATTCGTATTTTGCGCGAAGGAAAGAATCTGACTATGCAAGAAGTGTACGAGCTACGAACGCGGCTGAAGACGTGCCCCTTCTCCGAGGAGATGATCTTCAAGGTTGTAGAGGACAATCCGGAGATCGTGAAGCTTCTATATAAGGAGTTCGAGGTCAGGCTCAGTAACATAGACTGCGCTGCACGTGCCTGCATGGAAGGGGGACAGGGAGAGGAGCTGCCGGGGAAACGAGGGGAGCGAGTGATGATGTTTTCGCTGCCGTTGTCTCGGCGGCTTGTGCACTTTGCTACAGGGGCGTCAATATTAGGGGGAATGAGGTCGAGGGGACAGCTCTGTACCGCACCGGCTAGGCACTGCTGGTACCGCAAGGAATACGAAATCTAAAGGCGTTCTTTTCGTGAACTTTCTTGCCTGCCTGCATTTCATATGGGGTTGGTCATGTGTTGTACGCTGCAGTCGTTGCACAACCCCAGAATGAAGCGGGGCGTGTTTTCGGAGGAGTGCGAGCTAAAAGAGAAGATCCTGCGCCTCGATTCTTCCGAGGCAGTGCCAGTGTTCCTGAAATTCCGCCTCTTCAATCAGCATATTCTGCGGACGAACTTCTGGATGAACTCTAAGTGCGGCTTCGCATTTCGCTTTTCTGGGGCGTTCCTTCCAGCCTCTGACTTCCCAGTCCTGCCGTACAGCGTCTTCTTCCAAGTGGCCAGCAAGAGCGTTGGATTTCACGTGCGATTCGCGGACGTAGCGAGAGGCGGCGTTAGGGTGGTGCAGTCGGTGGGCACCGTCGCTTACGAGCGAAACAAGCGCACCGTTCTCGATGAAGTCTTCAAGCTCGCCTTCACGCAGCAATTCAAAAACAAGGACATCTCGGAAGGCGGCTCCAAAGGCATTATTCTGCTGAATAAGGCGAAGACCCTCCCGGAGGCGCAGCTGCTCACACCCATGGCCTTCAAGGCTTACGTTGACAAGTAAGCCGTTCTCGGAGCTGAAAGGAGTGATTTAGCAGCAGCGGTATACGGAGGTGACTCGGGAGACGTGCCTTATGCCCTTCACGTTGCTGATCAGACAGACGCTGAGGAGTAGGGGGAGCCGGCAACAAGCGATTTCTAGTTCCAGTCGCTCGTTTGGCGATGTTACAGGCCTCGTCCGTGGCTAGGGGGGCGCTTGGTGTGGGGTGCACGATTTGCATGCGGGCGCGGGTGCGACTGCGCTGTTCAGCATGTTGGATCTTCTTCTCCCTCATCACGATGTTGTAGATCTACTAGGCATGTCAGAAGTGTGCTTCCTGGGGCCAGACGAAAACACCGGTACGCAGGTGGATGCGCGTGCCCTCCGTTCCCGCACTCACGCTGCGCGTTCGCTGCTGCCTGCCTGTGTAGTAGGGGATTGTTCCACGGATTTAGGGAGGCATGCAACAGTCTCCTGCACGGCTACGGTTTGCCATCTTGAACGTGGCAGCTGTCTCTTCTCTTCATGTCGCTGCCACAGGAACAGGCGGCTTGGTCGACTGGGCTGCCTTGCGGGCCAAAGAGAGGGGCGCTTGGTTTTGGAAGGCTTTCACTACAGGCAAAGCCCCCAGTAAGGGCGGCATTCCTCACGATGTTTTTGGCATGACTACGGCCAGTGTAGAGACGTATGTGCGAGGTCAGTCTGCCTTCTTCTGGGGCGCATAAAGATCTGAGGGGAACCTATTTCGCACATTGGGAAAACTCCGGGGAAGGAGAAAAGGGGGGAGGAACGGTGTCTCTTGAAGGTTCTGAGTTTGCCGCGCTCCCCATGAAAGCCTTTAGTGGCCGCCGGAGAAATCCTGTTGGTTGGCTTTCGCCTGCACGGTGGTGCACCGGGCAAAGTCGAGTGCCTGCGTAGAACCAAGCCACTCGCGCCTCTCTACTGCGCTGGTTGATTCGACCGTGCAATTCTTGTAACGCTGCCCTGCCTTTAGGGATTTATGAGAAATTGAATCTGAAGGAAGAGGAGGTAACGCGTATCCAGACGGGAGGGCCAGATGGCGACTTGGGGTGCAACGCGCTACTGCAGACAAAGTCGAAAACCATTGCAGTCGTCGACGGGTCTGGAGTTGTTTACGACCCAAGAGGTTCGGCAATATACGTCCCCTGCAGCTCCTTTTCTAAGTTTACTTTTTGCACCTTCGTGTCATGCATTTGCGGTGCCTGTGGGCATTTCTGGCCCTGCCTTTCTACTGTCGTCTCTCGTTTTCATTGCTTGCACATGTGCTCCTTTTATTTGGTTGGGTTGATGGACGCTGCGTTCAGGCCTGGATGCTGCAGAGTTGAAGCGTCTTGCTCATCTGCGTTTCGAGGGGAAGCCGACGAGTGCAATGCACTACAATCCTGCTCTACTGTCTCCCGGCGGCTTTCAGGTTGACCAAGAAGCCCGAGACATCACGTAAGGCAGCTGACGGGGGCGAGGCTACAGAAGCAGCTTTCGCGTCGGGGGTGGGCTTCAGTCCGCGTCTTTAGTTTTCTTTTTCAGAAATTTCGTTTGGGATGAGCAGTTGGCTTGTAGTTCTGCTGGGTATCTGGTTTCCCTCGAGGTGTTTTAGGATGTTGCAGCTGCTGAGGCGAGGCTTGTTTGGAGGCACTTTGCCGCGTTGACTTGTGCAGAACCGTGTGAAAGCATTTGGTGTGGGCTTTGATGCTTCAAGGTGCTCCAGCTTGCCTGTCTTCTGCACGCCTACGGTCATTTTCAATCCGTGGGGATGAGTACTTTGTGTGTATTTTGTGCTCAGCTTGCCAGATGGCACTCGCGTGGCGAGCGGCTTCGAGTTCAGGAACACATTTCACCTTTCTTCATATGCGTCGGCGGACTTGTTTAATCCTTGCGGGGGACGGCCAGCCTCAATCACGCCTCAGAATGTCGACAAACTGTTCGACCCCAAAACAGGGGAAAAGAAGTTCAAGTACATTGTTGAGGGAGCAAATGTCTTCATCACCGATGACGCCCGAAGAATTCTGGAGGATAGAGGCGTTATTCTCTTTAAAGATGGTATGCATAGTCGGAGGAGAGGGAGGCCAGGCGTCTTACCGTGGGGCACCTCACTGTTTTGGGGTATTGAAGACTAGATGCAGCCGTTCTGCGTAGTGACCGGCAGTACGTTTTTCTGCATGCTTCTAAGGATGTTCTTGCAATTTGTATTTTCAATCCTGTTTGCTGCTTGAGGTTGCCCTTTGTTCAGCTTCGACAAATAAGGGTGGCGTGACTTCGAGCAGCATGGAAGTCCTTGCGGCATTGGCGCTTACAGAGGAGGAATTCAATGAACACATGCAGGTATTGCTTGCTCATCTCTATGTGGCGTCCATGATCGTGCAACTCTTTGCTTTTGTATTCGTAACTTGCACGTTCAGCCGTTTCTTCGTTACATAGGGTACAGCTGCAATGTTGTGCTTTGCTAGCCAGCTTTGTTTGACAGTGCATTGAGCGTGTGCCTGTAGGTTCGTGACATGAAAAATCCTCCAAAATTTTACCGGGAGTACGTCCAGGCAATCCTAAAGAGGATTCGAGAAAATGCGAAACTTGAATTCGAGGCACTTTGGAATGAAGCCAAGCGAACTGGTAACTGTTTAATCAAAGCATTCACTTTTTTGTGTGTGTTGCAAATGCTGACCTTCTTTAGCTTCTTGCATGCTGTAGCAGCGTATTGAACTGTGGGTGATAATGACGATATTTGGTTCAGCACTAGTGAGAACTCTGGGATGTGTGAAGTATCCCAATAGTCAAGAGTACCAGGTTGTTCAGATGATTGTAAGGATGTTGCCCCATGCTCCTTGCTGCTTCTGTTTCACCAATAAGTACTCTGGCCTTGGTCCTTTGGTTTTTAGGAATGCATCGGTGCGACCTAACGGATATTCTTTCCCAAAAGATCATCGAGCTGAAGCAGGACATCGCCAAGTCCAACGCTCTGTGGCACGACGACGTAAGTGCTTCCTTTTTTCCGCTTCCCCGCTAAATTCATGCATTTTTTCGGTTTTGTCCTATTCCTTTTTGCTTGGCATTCTGTCCTTTTGAAGCTTGGTTATGGTATTGTTTATATGTTTTCACGCCGCGTTATGCTAAGATTCAAGTGTAGGGCATTTCGTTGAGGGTTGTTGCTGCGCTCTGGGCTTTTTCCAGCGCACATATGCTCTCTACTTTCTTTTGGGACCTGCCATAGTTTATCCACATCAGCAGCTAGAGTGCGTGTTACCTTACTTCAGGTGTGTGCGGCGCTCTTGTTGCTTGTGCTTCTCAGGCTCTGGTGAATTTCGTGCTGCAGACCGCAATTCCCGATATTCTCGTCCCTGGGCTGATCAGCGTTGAAACTTTCAGGCAGAGGTACGACTTACTCGAGACTCGGCCTGCACTTTGTTTCAACTTCTTGAAATCGTGAAATGGCCCTTTGGCCAAAGGGTCTTGGACTTTACGAATGTTAGGGTGAATGCAAAATGATGAAAGCTTTGTGTACTCTATCCCAGTGGTGATACGAATTTCTGGGGTTCGCGCACTCCTGAAGCCATTCCACGTTCGTGCGATCATGGGCCATGATGCCACATGTGCTTGTATGCTTATTGGCGAACTCATTAAATGGTTAATGTATGCATTGCCGGTGTTAGAATCGTACTCGTAGTTTTAGCCGCACTCGTCTCGTTAGCGTATTGCATCCCAGCCATACACTCGTTTTATTCCTGTGGCTGCAGTTGTTTGCATATCCGCAGAAGCTTCACATTCTTCCTGCCATTTGCTGCTTTGTGTTTCGTCTCAGAGTGCCAGAGCCGTATCAGAAAGCAATTTTCACGACTTTTCTTGCTTCTCGGTTTTTTTACAAGCAACAGTTCACAGCTGACGTCTCGGCCTTCGCCTTCATCGCCTACCTGGATGAAATCAAGGAACAGATGGTGGCTGGAGACAAGAGGCAAAATTAGGAATGAAAAGTTCCAGTGGTTTGGGAAAACTTTTAGCAGTCAAGCGCGCTAGGATGCTGCTTTTGTTCTTGATACACTGCTTTGTTTGCGCCAACGAAATGAAGCTGCTCCTTTATGTTGACAATAGCCTCTGCCACCCCTCTTCATCGAAGAATATTTTTCCAGGCAGAGATTGCAGCACCACCATCAGGGGTGGGTCCCCAACGGCGTCGGATGTGCCGCCACAGCGTTTGAGCCTTGCACCCCGCTCTAGCGCTTTGCAGGGGGGGATCCAGGGAACTGTTTATATTTTGGGGGACGCCTGGGTTGTGAAGGACTAGGGGAATTGGGTATTAGCCTGTTAGGGCCCATTGTTTGCCCCCTCCTGCATGTGATAACCAACCTCTCTCAGAGCCCCCGAGCTCCTAGCATGTTTTGCGCAAGACAAATGAAAACATCCCCCCCAGCTGGTTGTTTACCTATTCATATCTCTATGCAGTAAGTATGCGTCGTTTCTGTGGCTCCTAGGAATACGGACAAAGTCCTGTTGCTTATGGGTAGGGCTCACAGAGCTTTTCCAGTGTACGTCAAAGGCTAGGACGGTTTATGTCCGAAGGCGAAAGGGCAGAAAGCTCTTAAAATGGATACACATTGTTGAACAGCTGAGAGTGAGTGAAAAACTGCAGCAAAAGGAGGATGCATAATGAAACCGTAAAACGGTTTCCTGTCCTCTCAAACTTTCCGCCTTCAACCCGCGTGTCCTGGGTTTCATTCTTTGGCGAAGTGATGGCCTGTGGGGCTTATAAAAAAGAAGCCTCTAAAGGAACCCTCCTAGACTCGAAAGAAAGCTCCGGCCAGCCTTACAGGGGGGCAGGAGAGTTTGGTGGGTGTCTATACACCTGCAGGCTGCTGCGAGCGGCTCTGCTCACGGGGTTTCAGAAGGCGCCTATTGAATCGGAGGAAATCGTCGGGCACACCCCACTCAATATTGTACAGTGGGAGGTTTGTGATAGTCGCACCGGCGGCAGCTGCCGCCCCCGCTGCTACCCCTGCCGTTGCTGTTGCTGCGCGCGTCGCTGCGGATGCAAGCGCGACGGCTGCTGCGGCTTGATCTGCTGCTGCTGCTGCCAGCTCTGTTGACTCTCTCGCCCTAGCTGCAGCTCTCTCCAGACCCTCAGAGCCATAATATACCCCGCGTGATGAACCAGCTGACGACGGTGTCTCCCGTCGGTGCTGCCATCCACTAGTTTGCTGCAGCTGCGGTAGGAATGCAGGCTCTGAGCGCAGTACCCTTCGGAGCTGATCCGGTTGGAGCGCGCATGCCCGCATCCTGCTGCTTCCTGATTCTGGAACGTCCGTGGCTTCCTTTATTAACGCCCAGGACTGCTCAGCAGGCGGCTGCTGCGGCTGCTGGAGATGAGGAGGCAAGCTCCTAACGACGTATCTGATGATGCAACGAAGTCTTGGCTGCAGATCCGACCTCGCCTCACCTCCTCTGCGTTCCCTGAGTTCGTCACTCGGCATCGGCTGCTGGGAGACAGGCAGAGACAGAGAGGCCTAATCTACTACCTGCAGTACGCCGGCCTGAGAGTAATTCCTGGCCTCAAAGAGAGCTTCCTAGAGGATTTAGGGGCCCCGGCATGCTGAGAGAAGGGAAACAACAGTATCTTAAAAGGTTACTCTAGAATTCGGGTGAGTGAAGCTGATTTGTTAAAGGCGAGGAGCCTGTGGCGGTCGGTGGCCGCGAGCTGCAGATGGCAAGAAAAGGCGAATGACAAGCGGCCATCCAAAACCTGCTCCTTCTGGCCATTGATATCACTGAGTGACAGTTGTTTTCAATTTAAAAAGCGTAAGCAGCATCCATGTGACAAACCTTTGTATTACCGCAGCGAGACTTGTCCCTTCGCCCGTCAAACTGGGCAGCCGCAGCAGCACGCCTCATAGCAGCCACAACACACGGGGGGCCCCTCCGCATGGGCTTTCGGTTCCGCAGCGGCCAGCCCCGCAGGCGCGAGGCTCATGGGATAAATTCTGTTTAATATTGGAGCGCTAGCCGCGGCAAAGAAGTATTTTGCGTTATGCATCACCAACTGCTTCGATAGCGGCAAAGGAGGCGCCACGGTCCCCTAGTGGCATATAATTCCATTCCCCCGCAAAAGTAGGAGCAAACGTAGCAGCAGCAGCCGCAGCAGCAGTACAGGCAGCAGGTCTACAGTACGCCTCTAAGGGCCCTAATTTCCTCGAGTTTTCCGTCTGCTTGTGAGCCTTTTGCGTTCTTGCAGGAAGAACACTGCTGTTGCAGCTTCTGTGGGGCCCGCCGTACTGTTGCGCGTTCCTGCGCTGCCACGCGGCATCTGTGGCGTCGTTACACGGCAAGGCCTACTGCGCCTTCGCCCCTCAAAGTCTTCCCAGTTTCCTGGGATGCAGCGCGTGCGCCGCGTGGCCTTCGCGTTTGGGGGCACGCGTCCTTTTGAATTCCGATCGCCGTTGAGCATCTAACCGTTTAGAGATGGCGCCGAATAGAAAGAAGAACGAGGAGGGGGAGGAGTCACGACTGAGGATTGCAATTGTTAATGCGGATCGATGCAAGCCTAAAAAGTGCAGGCAAGAGTGCAAAAGGAGCTGCCCCGTCGTCCGCACAGGTAGGCAGGCACTTGTATGCTCACGCATGGGGGCGGGGGTGCCTTGTGCAGCAGAGTGAAGGGCGATGCTGAGAAGAAAAGATCTCGCGTCAAACTACCATTCTTCCTGACCGATTTGGTCTTTCCCATCCCATCTTTTGTGCTCGAATAGTCTTAAGAAGCCGTGCTGAATGGCTTGCTGCGGTGTAACATAACACCGCTCACTAGGAGGCTTCTCGCGGCCCTTTTTTGCGATTTCTTGATATCACCCTTTGTTTCGTCATCGCTTTATGTCTTCGATTCCTATTGGAGCCCCGTCTTTGCTGCAAGTGGTGGGGGCGTCTTAGTTTGTGGATACCTTGTTTGCGTATCTCTTAATCATCATTGCGTCCAGCCGCCGAACTTTTTTGATATCCGTCTGCATTTTCCCTGTACGCGTGTTCCACGGAAATTTGTCTGTTCGCTTCATGGCGTGCTGGCTTTGGTGCGTATTGCGCGTTTCGGGTCGGCGCATAGTATTGTTGCGTATACCGGCGTCTGTGCCGTGTGCGTCTGCTGCGTTTCAGGCAAGCTGTGTATTGAAGTAGACCCTTCTAGCAAGCTTGCTTTCATCTCAGAGCCTCTCTGCATCGGGTGCGGCATTTGCGTGAAGAAGTGCCCGTTTGAGGCTATTGCTATTATCAACCTTCCGAAAGATTTGGGTGCCGAAGTAACGCACCGATATGGGCCGAATTCCTTCAAGCTGCACAGGCTACCAATCCCCAGGCCTGGGCAGGTAAGCACAACGAAGCTATGGCGTTTCTGCCTTTTGAATAACTACACCGCTTTATTCGCGAGTGTTCAGCCAGCCAGCTGCCGGTTACGCGTTGTCACGTACGCACGCTTGAGAAATGAAGGAAAAGGCGATGCGCACCGCGTCCTCTAGAACGCACAGCTACGGGCAGCCCCCGCTTCGAAACAAACCACCTAGGAATGCCAGATGTCTGAGGCCGTTTCTTTGTTTTGCATCACTGCTGTAGGTGTTGGGATTGGTCGGTACCAATGGAACTGGGAAATCGACTGCTCTGAAGATCCTCTCGGCCAAACTAAAGCCTAATCTTGGTAAGGCATATCTCGCAAAAAGCTGGGTTTTTCGAGCTGTACATGCACCCTCCTAGGCGCATCGCAGCCGCAGGCAGCACCTCCGCTTCCTCAAGCGCGCATGTGTTTTTTGTTGCATTCAAGGACGCTATGCGTCTCCTCCGGAATGGCGCGAAATTGTTTCGGGATTTAGGGGCTCAGAGCTCCAGAATTATTTCACAAAGGTCATTGAAGAGACTCTCAAGGCGGTCATCAAGCCGCAATACGTGGATCTCATCCCCAAACAGGTGAGCTGGGGTTCGTTTGCACGGCTTGAATTGCGCTTTCTGCAGAATCCAGGCGGCTACATGCGGAGCCTGGCGATTTCGTTTGTTCTTGCGCATTCGGTGGAGAGTGTCTTGTCTGTACGTCAGCTCTAGAATGCCATTTGCGTCTTCATGAAGCTGCGACGGCCGCTGAGTTCAGGTAAAGGGTCAGGTGGGCCAGATTCTGAAGAGCCGGGACGAAGCAGGTCGTGTTGATACGTTGATCGACGAATTGGAGCTGCGGCATTTGCTGGATCGCCAAGTGTGCGATCTTTCCGGAGGCGAGCTGCAACGCTTTTGCATTGGGGCTGCATGTGCCCAGAAGGCCGACGTTTTTATGTTTGATGAGCCGTCTTCCTATCTGGACGTGAAGCAGAGGCTACAGGCTGCCACCATCATCAGACGGACCGTCACAAGCGACAATTACGTAATCGTGGTATGCATGGCTGAGGGCTTTTTGGGGAGTGCTCGTGCAAGTGGTTGGGGGGAAGGGAAAACACTTCGCTGCGTCGGCATTACAGGGTAATGAGGCCGCCTCATTTGCATAAGAGCGAGCTACCGAGAGAGCCAGCGAGGACTGGCCAGTGGGGATGGGCAGTGAAACATGATTCTACGGAGGATAGCAGAGGGCGAGCGAGGGCACTGACATCTACATATATACATATATGTATAAACGTATACATACATACACATATGCACATACATTAACACACGTACACATATGCACATACATTAACGCACGTACACATATGCACATACACACATACTGACATACATAAATATACACACGGAGACGGAGAAGTCTGTCACCTCGGAGATTGTGTATCTGAGGCGTTAGGTGCTCCCCCGGGAGCACTGCTTCGAGGTTGCGACTGCGTTCGCGATGTGCGTGTGTGGGCGCGCTCCCTTTTCTGCATTTTTCTTCACAGGTGGAGCACGACTTGTCTGTAGTTGACTATCTTTCGGACTTCATATGTTGCTTATGGGGGAAGCCGGGGGCGTACGGTGTCGTGACAACTCCTTTTGGGGTCAGAGAGGGTATCAATCACTTTCTAGACGGCTTTATTCCGACGGAAAATCTGCGTTTTAGAGACGACAGTTTGAACTTCAAGCTTGCTGTGGACCAGGACCTCCTCCTCGAGGAAGCGCAGGTTAGACTGTAGAGACGGCCGTCGTTTCTGCGCTCCTCCGCGATGTGTTAGGTCGTCGGCGTCTGCATGCGCTGTCGATCGGGCGATGGACACGTTTGTGCGCAGCGGCTGCATTTCTACGAATACCCCGCGATGACGAAGACCTTGGGGACGTTCAAATTGGAGGTTCAGAAGGGCAGTTTCTCAGACTCCGAGATAGTTGTCATGCTTGGTCAGAACGGCACCGGAAAGTCGACTTTCATTAGGTGGGTAAACGCCGCTTCAGAATGCTGGCGTTTCAAGTAGATGATGACAGCATCCGAATTCGGCGCTTTGACGGGCTTGCAGTGTATGCGCGGTATGGCTGCAGGATGCTCGCGGGTCTGCTAGCGCCAGATGACGAATCTCAACAGCTGCCAACTTTTGCCGTTTCTTACAAGCCTCAAACCATTTCTGCAAAGTTTCAAGGCACAGTCAAGTGCGGCAGGGCAGCTTTTGGGGCTTGGACGCTTTCGAGCGGGGAGTGCAGAAAGGGAAGGCGGGCGGAGGGGGGATGATGAGGGGCCTTAAGATATAGCGGCGTGTAGTTCGCGCTCGGCTCTCTTGACGAAACTCGAGGAGAAGGGAGAATGAACCCTTCACTTAATGGCTGTTTTGTTTCTACTCTACACCCTTTCGAATGAAGGATTACTTACGTTCAAGTTGTGCATTTCCTCAGGGAGCTCTTCTATGCAAAGATCCGCGATGCGTTCAACCATCCACAGTTTCAGACGGATGTCGTGCGGCCCTTAGATCTTGACCAGGTGGGCCTTGACCCTTGAGCCTTGCAGTTTTGCCGTGCATGCGCGATCCCCTACAGAGAGCACGCCCTACGCTGTCTGATGCGAGATTTGCCTGTTGGTGATAACCGCCTGTCCGTCTCTGACTCGGTGTTTATATGAACAGGTGATGGATCAGCAGGTTCAGCTCCTTTCTGGAGGTGAGCTGCAGCGCGTGGCCCTCATCGTGGCGTTGGGTAAGTCGGCCGACATCTTCCTGATTGATGAACCCTCCGCGTATTTGGACTCGGAGCAGAGGATTGCAGCAAGCAAAGTCATCAAGAGGTAGGCGATGCAAGAAGAGCTTTTGTGCTACCTTCGGACAGATATTTCGTGTTCCCTTTCCGCTTTCTAAAGCGTGCAACTGGGCTGTAGCAACTCGCCAAACGTAGAAGCCGAGGGAAAGAAGTTCAGCTTTTTACGCTTTCGAGGGGGCGGGGCGCGTGACTTTGCATGCAGGTTTATTTTGCATGCAAAGAAAACGGCATTTGTTGTCGAGCATGACTTTATCATGGCAACATACCTCGCAGACCGAGTCATTGTCTTTGAAGGAGATCCCGGGTATGTAGTGAGAGCGGAGCGCGCTGAGGTGCCTCCACCCACCCGTCATGCTGGCTGCTGCGGGGGAATCTTTTGACGCTGAACACTCGTTTCTTTCGGATGTGCAGCGCACAAGGCGAAAGAAAAGGGCATCCGCTATTCGGTTTGGAGTGCAGGGAGCCACTTCTCTAGGAAAGATTTGCGGATGCGCTTGTGTGTCGCTTCAGCGTGAACTGCCGGGCATGCACACCGGACTCGCTGGTGAGCGGGATGAACAAATTCCTCAAGGTACTGAATATCACTTTCAGGAGGGACCCAACGAATTTCAGACCGCGCATCAATAAGCTGGAATCGTGCAAAGACAAGGAGCAGAAGTTGTCGGGCAACTTCTTCGTGCTTGAGGACAGCTGAAGCCTGCGTATCGGCGCAATCTGCACGTTCCGAGCGTGCAAACTTCCCTGGCCGGGTGTACTGATGACACTCTTGGCGTTAGACACACACGCTGTGACTGCTAGACCTCCTGCTCTGCACACGTTAGGCGGCTTGCTGGCTAGCTGTGGGCTCCAAGCCAAGCGGCCAGCCGGCGCACCGTATACCTCTTCTGAACGAAGGCAGCTTTCCCCCACGCCGAGATGTGGGGCGAGGCAGCCGTTGCTTTGACGGTGTCATCTTCGTTGCCTCACTGCCCTAAGGAAGCTCGCCTCGGCAAGTGGTGAAACAGACTACTGCGGGCCTTAGGGGGCTTCGGCGCGCAACCTTACTGGCGGAGACGTGTCTGCACATCGCGTAAAGCATGCTTTTTCTGCGTGGCGGAAAGGCTGTTGGCGATCGTCTAACGTATAAAAGGGCGACCAAGCCGCCGTACCTGGCTACCCTTACGGAGGGGAAAAGCCCCAGTTGGGGTTTCTTCCCTTAGGGGGTTTTTACAGAGCTTGAAGTAGTAGATAGATAGATAGATAGGCTGTCCACCATATATGCCAGCTTAGAGATGTTTTTGTGCGAAGGGCTTTATTGCTAGCACCAACAGTGAAAAGGCGAATTAGACGCCTTGAAGATGGAAAGGCACCCCAGGGTCCGGCGCCCTCCCTCGTTGTTTCCCCCCTCTCTCTACCCTCTGCCTCCCTTCTATGATACAGACAATCGGCGGCGTGCTGATACATACTGTAATGGCGGGGTTTCACCGAGCGCTTGTAGGTGCGAAACTCGCCCGATCTGCGAAAAAACAGCCTTTATTCTGCTCTAGAGCTCGGCACAGCAGGCGGCCGGTGACGCAGGCCGAGCCTGCCTGCGTGTCCTTTGTAGGATGCGGCTAGTTTCCCCTAGTTTTGTTTAGCCATAATAACCCGCCAGGCACTTTGTATTTCCTGAGGGGGAAATGCGGTGGCGCTCTTTCTTACTTCCGCAAGTGCTAGGCCCAAAGCGAAATCGGGCAAAGGTCTTGAATGTGCTCGGACTGTAAAAAGAGAATATGCTACGGCAGGAGGCGGAAGGACCCGACGCGAGCGCTTCACCCCCCCCCCCCCAACAACCCCCAACAACCCCCCGTCTCCGCCGCTGAGCATCCGCAGCTGCTCAGACAGCCCTTAAGGGCCGGCGTAAGCCTAGGAAAGTACAGAGTAGGCTCTCCCTGCGTGGCGTGGGCAACATGCCTCTTCACGGAAACTTATTTTTGGGGGGCGGGGGCGGTTTCGTGAAGCCTTTGGCCTCAAACAGTGCCGCCACAATGCGCTGCCGCCCCTGCAGAGATACGTAAGGGCGGCGGCTAAGCTCTCCACCATTATCTTCCCTGCGCTCACTGCCCTCAAGATCCCCCTCTGCTCTCCTCGGGGCGGTAAGCCTCTCCGGAGAAAGACCCCTGCTATGCCTAGTCGTCGCTCCCACACCTAAGGCTCCACGACGCATTCGCCCAAAGGTGCTACTATCGCCCCCATTTCTCGGTGCTCCTTCCATTGCTGGGGGCAACCGCCGGCCGCTTCGGGGGCCCCTGCCCCTTAAGGAATGCTCAGTTGGCTGGTGCGGCGCTGTGCTCCAAAAGGCAGGTGCGTGTTGATTAGCTATCCCCCCCTCTGTGCATCTAACCGCGCAGCAGCTAGCTTGCTGGCCAGCTGGGTGCTCAACCGAGTCGCTCGACCGCCGTGTATGCAGATGCAAAGCCATCTGGCTGGAGGCCGGTTGGCTGCTTGACTGGACGGCGAGTTGGCTAGCTAGCTGACTCGCTAGCTGGCTTATTGCCGTGTCGATATGTATTGGGGGATGAAGAATGACGTCCTCGAATCCGGGAGGTGGGGACGTTGGAATGCTCCCCACGATCCAGTCGGGGGGACCCTCCTGCAGAGAATGTCTGCCTGCGACACCGTCCACCTGCTCCTCTTGTTGTGCCTGCTGCATCTCCTGTCGGCGCCGCTGCAACGGCTGGTCCTGCTGATAGATTTTAGTCCTGTGTCCCCCTCCTTGCTGCTGTAATCTTTGTTGCTGCTCTTGCTGTTGGATCTGCCTGTCGTGGTGATGCGTCTGGCTGGGCTGCTGCTGCTGTCGTTGCTGCTGTGGTCGTTGCTGCTGTTGCTGCTGCCGCTGCCGTTGCTGCTGCTGCTGTTGCTGATGGTGCTGTTGTTGCGATTGTTGCTCTGGAAGCATGGACGGATGCTTTAGGAGGGGCTGCAACGTGAGGGGCTTGACTTGTCGGAAGCATTTAAGACAGCCTTGTGGCACCTCTGGATATGCGAACCCGCTGCGCCACCTGCTGCGGCAGCCGCTGCAGTAGAAGCGGCCAAAGGCCCTTTCTGCAGCCACCCCGCTCATTAAGAAGTTTAGCCGTCTTTCCAGCTGCAAAGCGAAAAAAAGGCCCCCACACAGCAGACTTTTTGACGCCAGCACGGGGAAGCCGGGCGGGAGAAGAGGTGGGCGCAAAAAGCGCTGCTCTGCTGCTTGTCAGGATGCACAGCAGGGAAAGCAAATCACACACGAAAAAAAGGAGACTGCGCTCGCCTACGGAAAGATTGGAAAGGGAGGTTCTTGAGGCGTACGTTCTTTCGGGTTTCTCTGTCGATAAGCAACTGTTGCCGCTGCAGCGCTTTAAGGATGATAGACACCCGTCTGCTGCAGCATGCATCCCCTTGTATCGAATAGACGATCGCAAATAGCGTCTTCACGGCCACCTTGTGTGCTTCCAGAGGGTCTGCCAGCCGTATGGCTGATATCCGCCGCTCTGCGAGATCCAGCAGGTCCCCCACGGGCAGCGTGCTGTTGCGATTATGCGCCATGCTGCTGCTGCTGCTGTACAGCCAAGGCGCCTCCGGCTGCTGATCCGGCTGCAGCAGACCTGTTGACCACAGACGAAAGGCTTGACTTGACGTCAATCTGCTGCTGCTGCGTGTGGTGGTTCCTGGCGAGCAGGGGGACCCTTCTTGATCAAGACGCTTCCAGGAGCCTCCAACCTGCTCAAGCAGCTGCTGCTGTTGTTGCTGCTGTGTCTCCTCGTCTTCTCTTTCCTGCGCATCTTGTTGCACCCACTCCATCAGAAGCTGCCACTCTTCCGTGCCCTCCTGAGGGCGCATGTAAGGATTAAAGGCCCCCCACTTGCTAAACTCGGGGGCGTCCCCTCCAATGACAAGCAAATCCCATCTACTCGGATTCTGTTTCAGCTCCGGCAAGAACGACAGCGCATCAGAGAGAGCAGCTACCGACAATACAGAAACCGCCAGCCCTCGCTGGCGACCCGTTGACGGCTCCCTTTCCTGCCACACGTTCTGCTGCTGCTGCTGCTGCACAAAGCGGTTTGCAAACCGCAGCAGTTCCCCGAAGCGAATCAAACGGTTTGGAGGAAAGCGTGTCAAAATCGCATCCATCAACTACGAGACACACACACATATATATGTATATATACTCATACCCATACACATACACACTCATACACATACACATACTCATACCCATACTCATACACACTCATGCACATACACACTTATACCCATACACACAGGACCCCTGTAGGATTTTATGCGCCTGAGGCTCAGCCCTTCGCTGGTGACAACGCAGAAGAGTTCTACCTCCGAATGACGCAGCAGCTCATTTTTACAAGTACGTGGACGCAAAAAGATGCCTTAAAGGAGCTAAAGTGGAGTCTTGTATTTGAGGTCTGAGCCTGCATTGAGCTTACCCGCTGCCTAGCGACCTTCTTTTGCTCAATCTGTTGTTGCTGCTGCTGCAGCTCATCAGGATTCATCAGCAGTGCCTTTGGGAAGGATCTTCGAAGTAGGACACCCCATATGTCCTCATCGGACGTGACCTATAAAACAAATAAACAAATAAACACAGACAGACTGACAGATATGAACCCACACACAAAGAAATCCACAAATACACTAACCCGCAGAAACAGAGTGTATGTACATATATATGTAGATGTATATATATATATATATATATATATATATATATATATATATATATTTGGCATGAATAATAACCGAATGACGAAATGTATATATAAATGTGCATCTACGCCCTAAATGCCCAGATAAAGGGCTTTGCACCAGACAAGCCGCGACAATCGTTGGCTGCAAACGCGCCTCCTTTGTGTTTGGGGTCAGGGGAGGCGGCTTGCTGCCCCACTGCCAGGGTTTACACTTCACAAAAATTTACTTCGGCGGTAGCTCTACAAATCAGCGCGAAGCTCAGCACGTCCTTGGCATCCAAGAAGCCGCATATGCAGCGCTGTAAAAATTTGCTGCCAAACACCAACTGAGGAGCACAAAAGCAGACCCACAGCTCTGGTTAATTGTGTAAGTCAATTAAGCCGCGCGGAGGCGAAGCTACAGGCACCAAGAATACGCACAGAAAGAGTAGAGCTGTAAGGGCCAAGTGCAAGAAATCAGCAATCCGCTTCTGCAGCAGGCAGGAGTTTACCTCTTGCGCTGGGGGCGACTGCAAAAGGACATAGATCTCGCCGTCCTCCTCCTCTTTCTCTTCTTGCTGCTGCTGCCGTTTTTGCTGGTGCTGCTGCTTCGGAAGTGGCGGTGGCCAGCACAGAGTGTCTTCATTTCTGATCTCAACCTCTTCCCAGTCTACATCCTGCTCCTCTTCCTGCTCCTGCTGCTCTGGCTGCCGCTCCCGCTGCTGCTGCTGTTGCAGGAACTGCATGCGCTCTTCGCAGGCCCTTTGGGTGCCGACAAAGAGTCGGCTGCTGTTGCTAAGAACCTCCTGAAGGCCTCGACGCAGCAGAAGTAACGTGGCCGCAACAAGCTGCTGCTGCTGCTGCAGCAGGCGTAAGGAGATGGCAGCAAGTGGCATCATCCTGGGGGCCTGCTGCTGCTGCAGCATCAGAACGACACAAAGCTGCAGCTGCTCTTCGTTGTCCTTCAGCTGTTGCAGCTCCTTCTTTCTTTTCAGCTGCTGTTGCTGCTGCCGCTTCTGCTTTACTCCTGCGTCATCGGCAAGGCCTGCTGCCGCAGTCGACGCGGCGGCAGTACCTGAAGACATTCTTCGGCAATCATTCAAGGGCCAGCAGATAGCCGGAAGGAATACTTCAAACCCCACCCTCTAAAATCGCCGGCCGAGGTCACCCTGGGCAAGCTTGCCCAGGGCAAGGCACTTTCCCGAGCAGACAAACTACATTCAGGTTATAATTTATATTTTAATACTTTTAAGTAGGCTTCGATCCAGGCATTTTGAGTCCTGACCTTGGCGCCCTCAGACGCTGGGGCCCTCTCCCTCCCATAAGCCGCCCTGCAAGCCAAGGGGGGCATAAGAGACTGCATGCACTGGGAGTCGGTGTATAACCTTTTCGCCCCTTGAAGTGCACTTTCCATTAAACTTACAATATTCTTGGTCTGAAGGAGGCTTGAAGAGGGGTTGTTATGGCCTTTGCTGGGGGGCCCCTCCAGCCACTGAAGGGCCCCCCAGGGATTCTACGGTGCACAGACTGTACGGCACAGGGGTGTACGAAGGCCGGACTCGCTTTCCGATTCAAGTATTTGGGTGCGGGGAAGTCGCAGGCGGCTCGGGGAGCCGCCTTAACCCCAAGACTGAGGCGGCGTTGTCTCGGCCTTGTACGAAGGTTCCGCAGGAATGAAGGCGCGAGGGGCGGCAGCGGGCAGCTGCCGGTGCAATGCGTTTGCATTGGCATCCTTAATAAAGGACGCCCCTCGATATCGCTTGCGTCCTTCCTTTTCCTTCCTTTGGTTCCTCCTCGTCACCTTGCCATGCTTTCAAGCCACAACACCAGCAGCTGCGTCCTGCCTCCCCGCCCTTATCCCCCAACGGATGGCTCTGTGCGGTAGCAGGTGCGCGTCCATGGCTTCACACAGCAGAGGCTCCCCAGTAGCCTGCATTGGCTTTCCCGTCGCTTCCATGCAGGACCTTTGGAGGCGACTCTGGCGGCGAGAGCCAGCAGCTGCCGTGGCTCGAGCAGCAGCAGCTACTGCAGGATCAGAGGAGAAGGCTACCGCGAAAACGAAGAAGGAAACGGAGGCGAAGCGGGGATATGCGGATCTTCTCTATGAAGACTGGCAGAGCGACGCGCCGCAAAGCAGGCAACAAGCAACACACTTCAGCAACCGAGAGGGTGAGGAAGAATCAACAGCATCATCTTCATACGCGTCTTCTGAATCGTCAGCATCGCCGGACTCTACTACAGCCGAACCATTACTCTCCGAAGGGTCGATGGGCTCGGCAGCAGCGGCGGCAGAGGAAGTTCGGGCTGCAGCACGTTGGTTTGAACATCAGCGCGGCATGTGGCGAAGCAAAACAGCGGCGAAAATCCAGGTGCAACTGGAGGCTCTTGTAAAGGCACAAGAGACCGCAAGAGAAGAGCAGAACAGGCGACAGAAGCCAAACAGAGTGCGTCGCTACTGTTTCCTTTCACCACAACGCTGCTGCAGCTCTCCGGCCCTAGTGGGTCACCGTGAAAGATGCCACGCGCCCTTCTCTTGCTGCACCTGCGTCGCCCCTCCCATCTCTCTTTGATGTCTAGCTGCAGTGCAGAGAAAATACCTATAACCCACGTGGTCGTGCCCGATCCTTGCCTCAAACGCGCCAAAGCTGCCGCGGCATTTACGGTTGCCGCTGGCGCGTTTGCACGTGTGCAACCGCGATATTATGCTTCTCTAGGGTCGAGTATACAGCGGCACCTTTTTCTGCCCCCTGTCAACGAGTGAATGAACCAAGCCCCGTATTATCGTATTTCGGCATGTGTGTGTTTGTGTGGGTCCCGTGTGTTGCGCGCTACACTGCAGCCACGGCGTCTCGTCTTCTCTCCCCCATCGCTCAAAGAGCGAGGTTGGCTGGCAGCCAGAAGCTGCAAGGCTGGGAAAAACCCTCTATCGTGCATCCTCTATGCAGCAACCCCCCCCGGGCGTCTCGCTGTTGCCCCGGCGAGCTCAATTAGTGCCGCCACCGACAAGAGCGATATTCCTTGGGTTTCCTTCTCCGGCCTGGCTCGTTTGAACCGCACAGAGCCTTTGAGGGCCAAGGCGCTTTGGTTCGGCCATCAGGCGCCAGAATTCGCCTCTTTCTACGAATCCGCGCCTCCTCATGTGGGTCTTCCGGGCTGGCGAGGCAGTTCACACGATATCAGGGGTGTTGCCCGTTTAAATGCTCAATGCCTGTAACAACCCAGCTAGCGCGACCTATGCTCCCCGGATACACAGGAGCGCCTGAAACAAGAAGGAAATACCATGCGCCTGGTGAAGGGTGTACACAAACACCGGTGGTGACTCGACTCTAGATGCCTAAAGGTTTCTTGTTTTCTGCAGTAGCCAAGCATGTGCTTGTTTCATGCCTCTACTGATGTGTCTCTGTGCGCTGCCTTAGGTGTTGCTACTGCGTTTTTTGCTGGACCAGAAGCATGCCATTCCGTGTCTACTGGCAGCAGCATGCTGCGGTTCAGCGTTTGTCGCGAGGGCCAAGTTGTCTCGCCTCTTCGTGTCCTTCATCCTCTCTTCCACTGTATGGAGTCGGTACTCCCTTTGGTCACCACTTGTGCATGCACCCCCCGCTCTAGCGCTCTTGCTGCTGCGCCTCATGCTTCAGGGCGCAGTGGCTGCTGGGGGGGCGGCAACTGCTGCTTGTAGAAGAAGTTTGGAAGAGTTGGAGGCGGCGCTTCTTGAATCTGCGATCGAAAGCAACTTTCCTAATGAAGGTCTGGACGAGATTCTGGCCACAGCTAGTCATCCAACTAGCAATAAATAACCAGCTGTAGCTCCCCATATCACATCTCCGCTCAACCAAAGAAGTAGTTTTGTTTCGCGTTCATTTTTGATGCGAACGGGACTGCAGAACTCGCTATTAACAACGCTTACTTTGAGCTGCGGTTTTAATTTGAGCGGAAGAACCGAAACCCTTGCTTGATCCATAATAAAGCCAGGCGACCGGAAACTGCGGGAGCCATTGAATCTTACGTGTACGATGTCGCGTGCCGCTGATGTCGGGACATCAGGAAAATCATGGTTGTTTGTGGGCAAGATGCACTGAAGTTGAACGGGAACAGCATCCTACTTCGTGGGAACTGGGAGGAAAGTGTCAAGAAGCACAGTCCATCAGAATGTGTTCTGAAACAAGAACGCCTAATTGCGGACGTTATTAGAATGTTCCTATAAGTAATGTTAATATACTACTACGGGTAGTACGAAGCAAAAGCTAATCGAGTTGACAGAATAAAGCGTCCTGGAAAACAGCGTAGCTAAAAACTCCAATTCGGGTGTACGCACACCGGCGCTTGAAACATAATTTTTTGAAACTGCTTGAAACATATTTGTGCGTAATATCTGATTGGCGTCCATGAATTTCGAGGAAGACAATGCGTATCCCACCCCTTTTGCCCCTTTTCTTTTTTTTCCTTCCTGGTGGGCCCGTAGTATGCACAAGAATGAAGTCGGGTGTGCGCTCTTGGGTAGCACCGTACCAAATTGCAGGACCTCGGGCGGATGATGAGCCAAGACCCCGTAAGAAATAACGAACGTGAAAATCAAATATCACAAAGAAATGTGTGTCGTTCATGAATGAAACCAGCCGCAAAACCCACCAGAGAGTGGGAATTTCCAAATATCCTTCTTTGGGGTGCCTTGCAATTCAGCGACCCATTTGTTGGTTCCTTGGCACTACTCCCCTATTCTGCTGCCCTACCTGCATGTAAGCAAACGCGTGTCATGAGCTGAAAAACTGTGGGAAGGCGGCAGGCATCATGACCAAACCAAACAGTCATTTGGCTTACCGGAACTTCTCGCAGTCCACTCATGAAAAGTTGGTACACCGGTATGTCGAATTCGGATTTTTAGAGTGAAAATGTGCTAGGATCGTTCTTACTGTGGGGACGGCGCAGCATTCAACTTGGGGTTCATGGCCTTCGGTTTTGTCCTAAAGGTGTGTACATGTCCGTAATATGCCTCAATAAATAGATTGCAAATTTGTTTAGGCCTCACTCCTGATTAAAATTTTTCCTATTGTCGCGATAATTCTGGCAGAGTTGTCTGCTGCGGTTGGAATCTACGGGTAAACCTGATAGAGAACTTCTCTAGCTGTCGTTTCCTATTATCGTTTCTATCAGGTTTCTACACCCCGACCGCTTATTTCCGTTGTGCGGCATTTTATGGGCGAGTTTCATTATCCCCAACATGATCTACGTCACTTGCCTTTCCCAAGAAAGCGTCTTGACTACAGGTCAGTCGTTCTTTTGTGATGTTCGTGATCAAGCAGAGGGCTTTGAAAACATGGAGCATGAATGTGGCGGTGTGCATTTCTACACACGCTCACACACAAAGCCATTGATTACATATCCCCTGAATTCACATGCCGTGGAATAATTCATAAACTCATATTGCACTAGCAATAGTACCATCTCCCATGGTGACCAAGCTGAAACAGCCACAAGGAGTTAACTGTACAGTTCGATTTTCAGGGTGGGGATCTCATTGGATACTGCTGGTTCTTGCTACCGGGTTTTTCTTCCTCTGCTTTTCGGGTGCGCAACGCCGCTTCCGTCGTTGGAGCCAGAATACGATTACCGCGTAAGCCGCAGCATCTGTGATGAAAAAACTTCGATAGCTACGTGCAACTGAGACTACACGATGATATTCAATTTGAAATCAAATACGCAGCAACACCCAACAAGACATACTCCTAAAATGGTGCATTTTAATATTTGCGTTTGATCCTGCAGGGTCACAAATGCGTATGGCGCAGTGGCTGCGGCTTGTTTCTGCTGGACATATTTTTCTGGTGGCAAAGAGAGTCCCTTTGACATCCTATCCTTCACGTCTTATCCTACACAGGTAAATATACTAGTCGGTTCATTTCTTTCTGTGTTCCTGCCCTCGTAATGCATGTCTTTCATGAATGTGCTATTCCTTGTTTGTAGTTCAAATGGACGGACCCCTCTGATGTTTTCTTCTTCATCCTCTTCCTGCTACTCATCATTATTGGGATGACTCTCGACTACCGCAGGGATCTCTGGCAGCAAAGCCCTGGATTCGGTGAGCGTCACTTTATGCTGCTGCCGCGGCGACTGGGGTGTGGCTGGTTCAAGCTGAACGCATGGTAGTGCTGGCACTAGGGGGCTATCAACATTGCTGCCTTTCATTGATTTCAATTCAGGGGAAGGCAAAGACGAACCAATCGCTTCTAGGCCTGTAGAGGCGGGGGCCGGGATAGATCTTCAAGCTCCATCACCTAGAGGCTCCAAGAGGCTCTCCTCCATGGTGTCTGAGTCATCCGAACCGTTTCTGATTTTCCCAAAGGGCCAGGGCCCCGAAGGTGTACGTACATATATATCTGGAAAATCATATTTAAAATTCGCTATTTACTCCCTTTCGTGCCCCAGGGAGTACGAAAGGCACACGCGACGGAGGAGTCGGACTCTGAGACGGATACCGATTCGGAAAACGCCGAGCAAGAAGGGATATTTGCCCTCAAGTGGATTGGGCCGACTTCTGTAGGTCCCCCTATTAACTACTTACTCGCCAACAGAATGCTGCCGGGTTGGGAAGCGGCAGAGTCCTCTTGCGGGGTGCCACTAGGGGTTCCTCTATCCCATCGGTTCCATTTTGACCGGCACTATGTTCCCACATTTTGCTCATACATGCATTCGCTTCAGGTGTTTCCCATAGAGTCTCGGGAGACCACAGCTGATGTCGAGAGCGATATAAGTTCCCCTTATGACGCTTCGTCGCTTCTAAAAGGGGACCCAGAGGTAAAGGCTTCAGCTGTGTCGTACTAGGAAAAACTGAAGGATTTTTGTTATAACGAGCCGTCTGCAATTTGTTCCGCATTTCTTTTCGGTATTCCACTTATTTCGTCTTTTTGCAGGAGGAAGAGCTGGAACGATGCATACAGCGAATTCGCGAAGCAGCGCGAGTTTAGGAACGCAAGCAGCGCATCTCACGAGTGTGTGGCAACCAGCATTCCTGCTTGTCTTTTCCTTGACTACATGCGCAGCCACATTTTTATTGACTGCCCATCAAGCGTTCCCCTGACCGCCACTGGAAGAACGACATGCGAGTAGAGGCAAATGTACCTTTTCCGGAGCTGCAAGCGCGACGTCAGGAGCGAGGAGCTGGATGAGCTCTCAGCTCCACACCGGCGATGTCAGCGGATTCAAGCACATAAAGTGAAAGCTTATATCTTTTAGAGGTTCTGCAACAAACATGCCGAACGCGCTTCTCTGTTGCAGGAGAGAAGCCCCCTGTAGGGGTCTCTCAAGGGGCCCCTCAAGTGACTTATGGGGTGCCCAATGTGAAATGCAATAAAATCTTTATCGTGATCACTAAAAATACATTTTGTTTCGTTTCAATCTACACTGCTAGTTTTGGCGTAGGTCCTTGTAGGTGAAGATTCGCTCTGGTAACTGCCGAGACTCTCAGACATCTGCAGAGCGAAGACCACTAGTACCCGCTTTCTCGGGGGTCTAAGGCATGCTAAGCAGCGAGTAGGGCGTTTATTCACCTCTCCAGCTGCTGCTTCTCTTGCAATGGCAGCAGCAGGCGACAACACTGGGGAGGAGCTGCGTCCACCAGGCGAAAACGCCGAGCTATCAAAGTACCCCAAAGATGCACATGACGACGACAGACTCGACTTCTGCAGTCCTAACTTTGATCCCTTGCTGCTGCTCCGGCAAAAGCCCTCCGCGGCTGGGGTAAATTGTTCAGGTGCAGAGGCTATTTTCCCTAATATCCGTGTGGCAGAGCTGCTGTTGCCGTGGGGGCATCAGCCTCAAAGCATTGCAGCAGCAGCCGCTGCAGAGGATAAAGAGCTCAAGGGGGCGGAAGCAGCGGCATCGCAAGCACCAGGACCCCAAGAAGGCGCCCAAGAAAGCAAGAAGCGCACCGCATTCGAGGCCAAGCTAAATGCAGCAAAAAACAAGCAACTCAAACTCGGTTAGCTCCTGCCAATTCGCATGCTGCCTCCAGGAGAATCGCTAAAGAGAAAGCGCATTCGGCTGCAGTCGCTACCGCTGGAATGGAATGATTTGTGCAACTGTCGCCGCTTTTGTATTGCCTACAGATCTTCTCCATGCGGCGGCCGCATCGAAACGCAGCGCAGTCTTGGCTTCCCGCATTTTAACTCTGCGGTTTACTGGTGAGTTTCGAGCTCCTCCTCCTTCGGCTCTCGTGCTCTGCTTCCGTTGCTGCCACCTAGCTTTCCCACCTGCGAGCTGCTGCCCCTCTCCGGACTGTCCGCCTCAGTGTACAGCGCATGCAACGGCGTTACACCCTAAGGCGTATGCATCCAACCCTACTTTGTTGTTGCTTCGCGAATCGCCCATTCCAGGGCATCTTCTGCCTCAGCGCGTCCTCCGCCGTCCTCCAGGGGTGCGTCAAAATGCTGCTGCTGCTGCGGGAAGCCGGGGGCTCTCTTGCGGGAGGGCCCTTGGACAGCTGCGTGTGTGGCAGCAGCAGCAGCAGCAGATCGAGGTGTGCGTACAGCCCAACGCGCTGCAGCTGCTGCGGAGCTGCGGAATGGACCCGACTAGCAGCAGCGGGGACAGCGGAAGCAGCCACACAGTCCGAGTGAGGGGCTGTTTAAGGTGGTTTGATGCGAACATGACCCTTCTCTTGCAGCCTGCCGAGCTGCTGGAGGAAGACAGTCCGCAGCCGCGGCAGCAGCAGCAGCAAGGGCATGAGCATCAACAGCGCAAACAGTATCGCCGGCTAGACTGGCTTATTATTCCGTGAGTTTCCTAGCCGCTATCTGCTGCGAGTGTCTGCTAGTGCCTCCCTTTATTGCTCATCATGTGCACGGCCTCATCTGTATGCCTCAGGTGCCGGCATGTGCTCTCTGTAGAGCCCGTCCGTCTGCGCGAGTAAAGCCGAAACAGTGCATGGGGCAGCCCCCTTTCCTTGCCACTGGCAGAAGTCTCTCTATTTGTACAAGAGGGGCGCTGCCAGGAAGTGCTGATGTAGCGATGGTTGGCGAGCCCGTTGCTAGCGCTGCTTTGCTTCTCCCTTGCCCGCCGCTCGGCACTTCGGCGTGGCAGCCACTTCCCCCCGATGCTCGTGCTGCCGCTGGCTTTGCTGCCCGTGCTGCTGTAGCTGACTCTCATCATCTTGCTGATAATGCTGCTCCGGACGCAGCCGCTTTCCTGGCTGCTGCCATCGCGGGGGAGTGGCCAGCCGCTGCTGCTGCTGCAGCTCTCCTTGCTGGTGCTTTCGCTTGGCGCCTCGAGAGCCAGCCGCAGCAGCGGCTGTGCTCTGAGTCCTCTTGGGTGCCTCTTCGCCTTCGTCAGGGGCGCCAGACGAGTGCAGTTTGTTTGAATGATTACTTTCGGTGCTACTGGAGAGAGCATAAAGGGGGGATAGCCCGTTGTTGTCCGCTGCGCTGCCACTGCTGTTGGGACTGCTCCGTTGGCTGCTGCCAGGGGCCCCTAAGGAGGTCATACTTGGGGTGCTTGCGGTCTTCTGAGGGGGCCTCCCACGGCGTTTGACGCCCTTGTTGCCGTTCCAGCTGTTGCTGAAGGCGTTGGCACCACGCCTTTGCCTCTTTGCCTCCCGTTGTTGCTGCAAAGTCTTTTTTGCGGTTCGCGGGGCATCCGTATCTGTACTTACCGCGCAAGACTGCACCTGGAGCACGCCCCCTGGTGTAGCACCTTCGGGATCAATTGCGTCAAGTGCTGTAGCTGTCTCTCCTCCTTTGCTTTTTGGACGTCCCCTGGCGCGAGGCTGCACAGCCACGGGGGTGTCATGGCAATCTGCAGCAGCTGCTGGTCCTGCGCTTTGAGAAGCTTTTGCTTCCTCGCCGGGTCGCTTGTGAGGGGGCCCCCCGGAGGGCTCCGCCCCACACCCGTCTGTTGCCCTGCCTTTTTCTGAGTCTATTTCCTGGCTACTCTTTGACCGCCCCTGACTCTGGGGCCTGTCCACAGGCGTGCTGCTGCTGCCGCATGCAGGGACTGCTGTAGCGCTAGAGTTAGTAGAATTTTCTGTAGTTTCCGAAGGCCGAGGGTCTTCTGCGTGGCGCTTCTCTGTGTTGGGCTTCCCTGTGGAGCCACGCACCGTTGTAGGGCCCCCTCCTCCTTGGAGCTCCCGCTGCTGCTGCTGCTGCTGACCCCCTGGATGCAGCTCTTTCTGAAGCCTGGCCACGAATTGCATGGCAAGGGTCTCTGCAAGGGGCCTTCCATACCGTTTGCTGCTGAACAGGCGGCAGTAGGTTCCACCAGGGATGGCGTAAGAGCAGCTCTTGAGAATCCGCAAAAACTGACTACTTGGGACGCTGCGGGGGCCCCTAAGCGCCTCTTCCGGGGCCCCCGCAGCCGGAGGGCAATGCGCTGGAAGCGCTGGATAGCCGCCCCGCACAGGATGAATGAGGAGGGAGCAGGAGGGAGGCAGCGTGAAGTGGACTATGATGCTGCGGAGCTTAGAGGAGTACACAATGCATGGGAGGGACCTGCCTGGAGGAGGGCTTGGGAGCTCTGCCCACCTCTGCCGCTGGCGCAGTGTTCCTACGGCAGCCGCAGTAGCCGCAGCCACCGTTGCAGGGGGCAGGCCTGCAGCTGCTGATGGTCTGAGCCATGGTAGAGGAAAGAGAGGATGTATTCGGGATTGTATGTAGGGCAGAATCTGCTGAATTCCCAGTCCTGGTGGGGTGACGGTGCTGCAGCGCTGGCTGCTTCTTAGGTAGTCCACCGAAGGGGGAAACGCTCGGTGGGCACATACGAAGCTGCCACTCACATGCGGAGGGGCCCCAGTAATTCCTACGCTTGGTTGCTGGCCCTGAGACGCAGCATAAAACGCAAGGGAATCTAAATGGGGACGACGTTCCGTGCTTTTCGTGGCATTTTGCCTCTTTCTCACCTGCTAAAGAGGGTTTTATACGCAATGAATGGTGTTTGTGGGCACCTCTGAGTGCGTGGGAGCAGCAACGACAGCGCAGCACGGCATAGGGGCGGCGACCTGTCGGGTGCATCCCCCGTCCTCCGCAGAGAAGAAATTCGAAGAGCCACTGGAGGTCCTTGGAAGTGTGAAGCTCAGTCTTGGAGTCTCGCCCGTAACTGTGGGTTCTTCGGCGCCGTTGCACGGTCCCACACACGTGCAGCGGGCAGCAGCAGCAGCAGCAGATGCTGCTTTTATTCCCTTAGATACAGAGGGCTCACGAAGGGCGCTAACGGGCAGTTGCCAGCTGTAACACACCGGAGGCGTTTTCTGCTGCTGACCGCTGTCACGTGCCTTTGAACATAATCCTCCCTTATCATTTGATGAGATGTAACAATGCAGCAGCAGTTGCTGGGTGTCTGATAGGTTTTTGAGGGGTTGAATAATGACGGCTTTCCGGCGCTTCGGTGGTATCCAGGGGGTCTTGTAGGCTGGCGGAAAGCCATCGGTGCTCCCTGAGGGCGCTTGCATCGTTCAAAAAAATATTTTCAAGAGTACCCTCTCACACACACGCAGGCGTTTTCCTTAAGGAGGAGGAGACTGGAGGCCTAGCCAACTGCTGGCTGTCTACTGCGTAGAGCTGGATCGGCCGTCATCCACAACACCTCGCGCTCAACGCATTTGCAGTGAATTGATGATTGCGCTCGCCTCTTGATGGCAAAAAGCCTTCCTAAGGCAGTTTTACGCAAGCATTTGGCTACGAAGACTAAGCTGAAACAGATGCATGGCGAATACGCACAAGGCACCAGTTAAATACAAGTGCTGGCCGGGGCAGTCATCTCCACACGTGTCTTTGCAAAGGCGCGCACACTGGCGCAGAGTAGGGCGCAATTTGCTAAGATTGGTATCCTTTAGCGAATACTTTACCAATGAAATGGGAATGTTATCGCAAAATACCCAACGAGGACAGGTCTGGGCTCTAGGTGGTGTAAACCTTTCAGGCACCAAACGCACCAGTGACCACGGGCTCGGCGGCCACAGTTCTAAGCTGCTTTTTCCGTTCGTGCCTTGTTTGTCCTGATATGGTTTATTTCTTTACTAAGTCCCAATATTATACAAACTCATACATATAATCCACGTTTGAAGAATATCCTTTACTCAAAAATACAGATCTACGCAAAAGGGGGGTGGGGGGAGGGAGGCAAGTAGGCAGCCAAAGTGACCCTAGCCACTCGGCCGAATGGGCGTCTTCACCACGACTGCCCGCTGCACCACTTTGCTAGTAGCCCTTTCCTCCCCCTTCCAACGGAGAAAAAGTGCTGGAAAGGTCTAATGCTACCACCCTTCATGGAAGAGACAAACAAGCGCTTGCCAGGATCAGTGAGAACTGCGAGGGTGGGTGCACTCGCTGGCTGGACAGCTGCGGTCATCTGGGGTAAACTATTGTTATTGGGGGGTGTTTGCGCGCGGCACATTGCCAGCCGCAAGTGCTCATGTTCTCATCGCCCCCTCTTCCAGGAGATAGTGCGAACCACAAGCAGTTCAGACCGTTAAATGGCGCAATTTGGTAGCTCACACTGTGTTTCAATCGTAGAACGGATGCCTTACACGTGCGCTTCTCTCGCAATAATAGCAGCACGCGGGAGCTTTTCCGCCTGGCTGGCTACGAACGCGCTCACGTGCTGTGCTGCTGTTGCTGCTTCCTCTGAGGCCGAGTTCCCTCTGAAGCTGTTTGCTGCTGTTGCCGCTGCTGCTCCTGCAAACACCTTCGACGTAGCAGGGGGAGTTGCTGCTTGAGGGAGGCGATAAAGGGGTGGGTGAGCCACGCTAACCGAGCTGCCTTGGCCACTGCAGCAGCAGCAGCGGCCTCCGACCCTTGCGTCTCTGCTGCCGTGGCTGCTGCTGCTGCAACCTCCTGAAGCAGCTGGAGCTTGAAGGCAGTATCACGCTGCAACAGAGACACCGCCGTTACACACAACCTAGCAACGCAAGTTGGTTGTGCGGATGCGTCCACATCGCCTTCCGTGCTGCTCTTATTACTGCTCCTGAAGCACTGTTTCTGCAGCTTGTCCGCTGTTGCTGCAGCTGCTTCGGCCTGCTGCACCAGCGCGAGCTGCTGCTGCTGCAAATGCCATAGCAGCGGTTCCACTGTGTCAACCAAAATATCGTCTGCTGCCGAAAGTGGTGCTGTCCTAGGTGTGGGTGTTGTTGGGGGCATCTTTGCCGCTGCCCCATCAACGCAAGAAGCGTCATGCAGGGAAGCGGCAAGGTCTGCAGCGGCTTCAGCAGAAATGGCACACAGTTGTTGGTGCTGCCGTTCGAGCGCACAGGGAGCTTCTTTGGTGGCTCGGAAAGAGCAGCGTGTGAGGGCGTTCTGCAGTTGCATTAGCTGTTTGGGCGCTGCGGCAGCCAGTGCCGCTTCAACTGCTTCCAAGACGCACTGAAGAGCCTCTAGACGCTCTGAGGTTTCGCCTGCCTGAAGCTCCCCACAGCAGCGGCAGCCAGGAGTCATTCTGGAGGGGGCTGTAAGCGCTGAGCATCACAACAGAGGGGCACCAGGCACTCGAGGAGGTGCCTGAGAATTGCACGAGTCTCCCGTTAAGACTCCTGATGGAGCTTTAGGGGCTTCGACAGCAAGGCCAGCAGTCAGTCATACACCCGGCGAGAGAGAGTCAACCAGGAAGGGTGCAAAACACGCCAGCCACGCCTTGCTCTCAAAGGCGGCATGCGTTACGGTCCAAGAGAGGGTTGCAGTCCACATGCATCCTAAGGCTCCTTAAGAGCCCGCTGGCTTGTTGCTTTCCTTCACTTCCCCAAGGAAGGCAGGAGGGCAAGCAGTCACCAGGCAGCCGGCGTACTTTGAAGGTAGCAAGCAGCACCGGGGGGCTGTCCCTGCAGCGCTTGCAGTGCAGGAAGGAGTCTTGCTGGAAATCCTGAGGCGCAAAATATAGTGAATAGTGCTGACTTGTGCAACACATAGGGCTGTTCGCCTTGCAGGGGCGGCAGCAACTGCAGAGGCATCGTAGGGCCCCCTCGCCTCCCCCCGAGCGCCGAGTCGTGGGGTTGCTGGCCTGCGTGAGACAGGCGCTCGAGTTGTCCTTTTATTGTAAAGTTCTCTGTTCCGAAACATCCGAATTGCTACATCTAGAAGGCAGTGCAGAAGGTGAGTTTGGGGTCATAAACGCACGCTGCGCCTCGAGGGCCGAAGCCGAGGACACAGCCCTCTAGACAGCTGGGAATATGCAGGTGGCGGAACGCGGCTTGATCTTTCCCATTTTAAAAATCAGCAGAGCTAGAAATTCTTTTTTGTGCATTCGTTGCGCTAGAGGTCCAGCAGGGCACTTGCGCCGAGAACCCTCGAGTCTCTCTCTGTGTCACGCGCAGCCTTAAGCACTTCTCCCCGTAATACGGCCCAAAGTGCAGTCATTGCCCCACGCGCTGCCTTTCTGTTTGCTTTGCGCGAGGATTCAGCTGCCATTGCTTTTCCTTGTGTCCTTCTGGCGCGCCTTTAGCATGCCCTCCACTGTTAACGCACCACCCAAGACGATGCAGGTGAAGGCTCTACCCCGATCCCACGCCCCCCTTACCCTCATCCAAGAAGGCTTTAGTTTCAGAGCTTAACGCATGCTTTTTTCGGTGTGCGCCAGGGCGTAAACGCGGTGGTCAGACAAGCCTTCGCGCAAGCAGTTGCTGCGGCCTTTCCCACAGTCCAACATAGGCCTATCGTTGCCACCTCCAAGTTTGGCGATTTCCAATGTACAGCTCCTCCACCTTTTCCTGGTTTTTTTAGAGCTCCGATCCTCAAAAATCCTCTAAAGAGGACCTCCTCCATTCTCCGCGCTCGCGCTTTCCTCCTCTCTCTCTAGGGGGCGCTGATTTCTTCCTCCATACGTACAGGCTTGCGCCTGCCTCCTCTTTTGCCTTCTTTTCTTCTGCGCTTTACTTGGCCCTGTCTCTCTCGTAAAGCTTTATTGAGGCTTTTGGATGCGCAGTTTGGATTGCACAGTGCATGTATGCACTGTGCAATCCAAACAGGAGCGCCCATAAGTCCTTTTGCTTACACCACTCAGCGAAGCTCGCCATCCTCTAGCGTCTCCTCTCCCCAGCGCACACCTTTGTTGGGGAAAGGAAACGGAGGGGGGGGCAAGGAAAGAGGTGCAGTCAGCTGGCTGGCGATACACTCCCTGAAGGGGGAGGGCGACAGAGGAGGGATGGCTACATATTGGCTCTCCAGGTGCTGCCCTGCTAATGGTTTTTCTGTCCTTCAGGCAATAGTGCACCTTCGCTCTTCAAGACACACAAGGCGACCCTTGGCCTCAAGTCCCCTAAGGAGGTTGCAGAAAAGATAAAGGAGAACCTTCATACCGACATCTTCGAAAAAGTCGAGACTTCACCGCAAGGTTAGGTTCGGCGAGCTTTGTGTGCGTGTACCCCCGTAATTCGTGACAAAAACTTTCAAAAGGCTAAATAACGTGTGTGTCTGTGGGGAGATGGAGAGGGGGGCAGGAGAGAGGGGCGGTGGGTGGCAAGATGCCGCTCCAATCCAGGCTTTTAGGTCTGGCCTGTCTCCTCATGATGATGTACGCAGGATTCATAACCGTCAATTTTTCTTCTGCATGGATCGAGAAGCGTCTGAAGGAAGTTCTCTCAGCCCCTATAAAGGTGGAGGCCGATAAAAGGTCTGCCAGCGCAAGTGTGAAGGCTGCTCCTGTCTCCTTTTCCCCCCTGCTTTGTCTGTTTGCGGTCCCATGATTTCTCCGTACCGGCCGCTAGTTGCCTCTTGAGCGATGTGGCTGTGGCTAGCTCCTTTGCGGCGCTGATCGCATCCCCCTTCGCCTCTCGGGTGCCACTCACTGCCCCTCGTGCAATGCTTCGAGCTACCCTTTTTCTTGCTGGCGTCCTTCAAACCGTCTTCGTCTGTCATCCCCCCTTATGCGACGTGTGTGTGCCTCGCGATCGCTGGTTTATTCAAGGTTAAAGGTCTTGGTCGACTTTTCATCTCCAAATGTAGCGAAAGAGATGCATGTTGGACACCTGAGGTCCACCATCATTGGGGAGTCTCTATGTGAGCTGCAACCTCACGGCACTGTTTGCCGGTGACTGCTTGTCGTGATGCTGCTGGTTCTTGCCACGTGTAGCCTTGTCGCGTGGGTAGCAGGCGTGCCTCTGTGCTGCCGCTGCCCTTGCTGCTGCAGTAGTTGCCTTTTGGGAAGCCTGCCTCCTGGTGTCGGTTCCATTGGATTGTGTTGGGGACGCTGCTGCCCTGGCTGGGCCTGCTGTTGCTGCAGATTTCCTTGCTGCACTGTGACTTCGCTTGTTGTGCCTGCCTTCAGCCCGCCTGTTGGAATTTGTTGGCCATGAGGTTGATAGAGTAAATCACATCGGAGATTGGGGAACGCAATTCGGGATGCTTATCCAGTACATCATGCAGGTCCGCCTCTGGTTTAGAGGGGTTTGGGGTTGTTGCGAGCTCGGCCTTCTGAGCTGTTTGCTGGAACAGACAAGAAAAAGTCTTCGCGAGAGGGCGAGCCAGCGCACTGTGTTGTGCCCAAAGAACGCTAGGATCATTCTGCATCTTTGTATGCAGGAGCACCCCGATTGTGCGACAAACACACCAGCCATCGGAGATCTGCAGGTCCTATATAGAGCGTCGAAAGAAAGATTTGATCGAGACGAGGAATTCAAGGCCAAAGCGAGGGAGGCAGTTGTGGCCTTGCAGAGTAAGGACGGTCCAGGAGGCTTAATCTCTTCTTTTGATTTCCGCATACTCTGCTTGTCTTCGTGTGCTTGCGTTTGCCGCTGTCCGACCTCTCGCCCTTTGTTCCACACTAAGGGGACTGAACGGGGTTGCGCTCCTTGTGAAGCCGTGCATGGCCCCTTTGGCGCTTGCCCCTCTGTCTCTCACCTTTGCGGCCTTCTTTCTTCGCGGCTGCTTTGCTGCTGCTGATAGGGCAGTCGCCGTGGTAGCAAGACAAGCCTGGTGGTCTGGTGCCGTCCATGCAGGCGGAGACCCCACAGCTCTCCAGTTGTGGAAGGCCATATGTGACGTGAGCCGCAAGGAGTTTGAAAAGGTGTACAGCCGGCTGGGAGTCAAACTGAGAGAGATGGGAGAGTCGGCGTATAACGAGATGCTGCCCTCGGTCTTTGAGGAGCTAAGGAAAAAGGAGTCCGTTTGTTCAACGGCGCAGAAGAGCCTACGGACGCTTGCTTGCGAGAGACCTTTTCCCTTCTTTTAATAGGGAGAGAGAGAGGGAGCAGCAGCAGCAGCATCACTCTTTGGAGTGTTTCCTCTGCGTTGCGAGCCACGCTTTGGCAACCTCCGCGAGTGGGTGTACTGCTGCACTCGTCTTTGCAGATTGCTGAAGGAGAGCGCGGGAGCGCAATGCTTGTTTACGTCAATCAACAATGTGCCGCTAATGGCAGTGAAGAGCGATGGGGGCTACGGCTACGACTCGACGGACCTTGCGTCCATTCGACACAGGTCAGTGTGCCTAAAATTGGTTCCTTCCGGGGAGATGAGGAGAGGACTGGTTGGTTGCCTTGAGTCTTGCTGCGTGGGGACTTTTGCATGGGGGCAATTCGTTCGAAGAAGAGTGCCTGTGTTGCAAGGAGTCCGTCCGGGAGATTTGGTGAAGTGGCATTTGCTGCACACGCTTTAGGAAGGCGAGAGAAAAGAGCCGTTGTGTAGGCATTTGCAGTGAAACCATCAGATGCCTCTCAGCCTTCAGATGCCGAATGACCTGTCTGGAGGACTTCGTGGGTAAGCGCTCCTTCAAGCAGGCATTCGAGTGAAAAAAAAGGGCATAGAGGTATGACTTGTACGGGGGGCGTTGCAGGCTCGTGGAGTGTCGCAACGACTGGGTGATCTACATTACTGACATGGGCCAAGAAGAGCACTTCTTGAAGCTTTTTGAGGCCGCTAGGATGGCAGGTCCGCTCTCATGCTTACAATGCACCCACTTTGTTGTATCCCTTTGCAGGGTCTTTCTGCGTTGCTTGCACTATCTGTGGGTGTTGTAGCTTTCTCCCCAGTGCCCTCCCCTCTTCCTCTATTCAGCGCGCAGGTGCTAAAGGAGACCAGCAGGAAGGGTGCTTGCTGCAGCCCGCTGCTTTGGCGGCTTTAGGTGTATAGATCAAACATGTGGGCTGTACAGGCGAAAAAGCCCGTTCCAGATTCTGTCGAAGGGGCTCTGTGGCGTTAATTTAAGGCCTTGGGTGTCCTGTGGCGTGCGTAACTGTTGCGCAGGTTGGCATACCCCTGGTCAGACTAGATGCTCGCACGCAGGCTTTGGCGTGGTGCAAGGCTCCGACGGGAAGAAGTTTAAGACCCGCAGCGGAGAGGTGGTCAGACTTGTCGATCTCTTGGATCAAGCTGTGAGCCGAGCGAAGGAGGAACTGGACAGGCGCGCACTCGAGGAAGGAGGTCCGCCCCTATGGCGTAGGGAACGTTGCGCGTTGAGCTTTCGGGAACCCACGAGCGAGGGAGACAGGGAGGGATCGAACGATTTGTTGAGCGAAAAGAACAAACAGCAGATTTGGTAGGAAGGGTCTGAGAGTCATGCTTTGCCTGTGACAGTGTGGCTTATGCGTGTTCATCACTCGGATTGCAGAAGAAGCGGCAGCGTCCTCCATTGGTGTCAACGAGCGCGCGGAAGTGATGGGGTATTCGGCCGTGAAGTACTTTGACCTGAAGCAGAACCGCACGACCGATTATCAGTTCTCATTTGACAAGATGCTAGATCCTAGAGGTAAGGAGGCTTTTTGCAACAAGGACACCAGCGGCTGCTGCTGCAGCTGCTGCGGAGGTCATGAAGAGGAGGAAGGGTATAACGAGTCAGATACAAAAGTATAAAGGGGCGAAGGAAGCGATAAGGGCTGGCCTGTTGCGCGCATTTTCTGCTATGATTCCACACGTGCCCCACATGCTCAGGAGTTGGAATCTGTTTTGGGGGTCTTTTCTTGCGCAGGCAATACGGCTGTATATCTGTTGTATGCCTACGCCCGCATTTGTTCCATCTTCAGAAAAGCCGGGATGGATCCCAAGACGCTAGAGCCAAGTAATAATTGCGCCTCTTTGCTGCTGGCTGCTCGCGCTGCTTGTCGTTGGCCTTACATGTTCTACCGCACGCATGTATGTTGGTGGTGTGTGCGGTCGTATCATGGTGGTTGTAGGCTGCCTGCGAATCGGCGAGCCGTGTGAGAGGCAGCTGGCCTTCCTCCTGCTGCAGCTTCCGGATGTCCTTTATGGAATCCTTGACGACCTCATGCTCCACAGGTACACTGGCCAACCACCACACTCGTGGCTCTTGCCTTGCCGCCCCACCCGTAGCATCAGCAACAGCGGGCGAAAAATTGCAGACTGAGCCTCACTTTCGCCGGCCTCATCGTGATATATGCTCTGGGCTGGCTGCATGCGCCTTCTCTTGTGCCCAGGTTGGCAGAATTCACATATAGGGTGACCTGCCTCTTTTCGGACTTTTACATGAACTGCAAGGTGCTGGATCAGGATGAAGAGACACGCAGCAGCCGCCTTCTTCTCTGTGAAGCTACGCGAAAGGTCATGTGTGTTGCCTTTCATATTCTTGGGATAATTCCGCTAGAAAGAATCTAGAGGAGGTTGGAAGATGCCGATTAAAATAGCCTGAAGAGCTTGTGCAGGAAAGCATCACCCATGATTCAGGCTCCAGAAAAAATGGGGGGAGGGTCCGCTTTTATCTACAGCCTACTGACCCGTATTTGAACAGCAGCGTGTATACGTCCGTGTATGGGCACAATAAACGCTGCACGCATCATCCTGAGGAGACAGGAAGCATGATGGGCAGGCTAGTTCCCAGCATGCACTAGGGAAATTACCATTTTTTGCCACTGTTAGTGCTAGGGGAGCAGCAGCACTTCCACTGAATAGGACACTCGGGGGGGTGGGACGGGCGAAGGGTGCTTAGGTCCTTTTGTTTTCTGTGGCTCAATTGCTTCTCCAGTCAGCTAATTCAGTTGCGCCCGGAACGCTTAGAGGGTTGTACGCCAGCTAGTGCGATCCAATCAACAAACGATAAGGTGCCCACCATATACGAGCTACTGTCGAGGACGCTGCGTGGGACCCTAAGCATTTTGAAGTTTTGTGCGCAAGAGAATGGGATACTTGATCATTCTCCATGTAGCGACGTGGCCTAGGGGGCTGGCAAAAGCAAGTTTGCAGGCTGGTGTACATTTGGCGAGAAGCCTTCGTGTCTGCACGCACATGGGGAGGACGACCCCATTCGTGAAGCAGGAGAGTTTTCAATGCTTTCCTAGTTGGTACAACTGGGGAGGGCCCAAAACGAGGCTTACGGTGCCCGAAAGGGGCCTCGAAGCGCTTGCATAGCCGCGTTCATGGCATGCACCCCAGTGCATCTGATGACGTTTCTCCATATTGACTAGTTCGCTAGTCTTCTTATGAGTACTCCTTGTGTGGCGCACAACGTGTCTAGGCTTTTGCTGCTATGAGGTTCTTTGCGACGCGCCTGCACGCTGTGCTCTGGAGACATGCGGTTTTGCGGGACAATAGGGAGAGACACGGGAGAGGCATGTCCCTTGAAAGGATTTTTTTTTTTGCTACCCGAAGGGCTCTCGTCAGGTAGAGGTCACATCTTTTGTAAGTGTCAGGCACTCGCCATCCGTTGCACGGTGTGCGGACAAGGAGAAGGGCCTTTTACTACGAATCTTCCTGCCTACTTCTTCTCTCTACGCATGGTCTTGAGAACTGCAGTACTGTGTGCTCGTACGTATCCGGGACCCTCTGGTCCTCGGCACTTCGCGAAAGGGGCCCCCCGGGGTCGCTTTTTGGTTTCCCCTCGGCGCAGAGCTGCCTGCACGCTGCAGCTGCCCTCTAAATGCAGCGAAAAGACGCAGGCCTTGTCATTGGTGCATCCTCAGCCCCCAACACTAATAACCGGGAAACGATTGTGCGCCCTTGGTGGTCCCTCGGAAAAAGAGGCTAACTGCGTCTTGTGAAGTCTGACAGATCGAGCTGCGCGCATTCTTACGGAACCCTATGAACAGACGGAAGGCCCCAGCAGGGCTAAGGAGCCTTGTCCTTAAAGGAATGCAGACTGAGCACCCACCTCTGGCCTGGTGTAAGCGGCAACGCTATTCTCTCTATCTGACAAACAGTTTTGCGAGGGTGTCGGATGGGACTGCTTGGGTGTGGCGAAACACGTGGAGGGTCGAAACTGGGAGAGACTATGGAGTGTGTTTCATTTTAAAGGGCCTAGGAGTACTTTTACCGGAGCGTTAGGGATTCTTTTCCTGCCTCCCAGTGAAATGCCATCATGGGGCTGCTACCCAGACACAAGAGGAAGGATGTATGTCTGTGGCGATTGACCGTGCTCGTTCGTGCTCTCCTTTGGGTGCGGCCCTTCTCAGCGTTTTGTAAGATTGAGAGGATTTCTCTACCTATTATTTCCTGTCCATCGGTGTGGTTAGCTAGTAATAGGCAGCATTCTCTGGAGGACAAACACGCCTCACGGCCGCTCTCCGCGGATGACTGCTGCGGCGCAGGCAACGACGCGCCTCTGAACCTCCGACGTATGACTTCCCCAAGTGTAGAGGATAGCAGATAGGCCAGAGTATTGCATGTTTAGGGTGCGAACTGCTGACACATTGCGAGCGATGCGGGGGGGGCCAGTGGGGCTGCTTTTCACCGCTGCAGCGCAGCATCAACAGGGGCGAAAGCGCCTGAAATGGCAGTCATGGAGTCGGGGGATCACGCGTTGCCTGCGTCCAAGTGACATCGGCAGCGTCTCCGTAGAGCTGATGGCTCCCCCTTCTCTTCTCGCGGAGGTTCTGTAAGGGGGAAGGGCCCTACCCGGGCGAAGGAAGTCGGCCGATGCGAACTCTGCATGCTGCGGTACTGCTGCCCTTTCGCTGCTGCATTCCTTCAGACGTTCTGCGGACTTAGTGCCAGCGGGAAGGCGCACTCCCCTTCGCTCCCCGTCTGGCTGGAGTTGCATCCGAAGATGTGGGATCGCATTGCCGAGTCTTTCAAGAAAGTCAAGAAGAAGGCCGATGAGGTTCGAAGACTGCATCTCGCTCCCGCTGCTGCTGGTGCTACCGCTGAGTCGTCCTGCCGAATTTAGGGGTTCGTGGGTGGGGTGCGAGCCGGCACTCATGTAGGAACGATTTCTGCCCATGTTTCCACAGGTAGCTTCCTCCGTGCAGGGCAGCACAACTTTCCTCTCGCGAGCCAGAGATGTGCTGCTGACCCTCGGAGGAGGAGGAGAAGCAGCTGCTGCAGCAGCAGCTGCTGCCGTCGTGTCTGGCTATACAGCGGAGCAGCTGCTGCTGATGCTCGAGGAACAAGCAGCCAGTGTTCGCTCTGTCGATGAGCTGCAGCACCTGCTCCACCTTTGGACGGCTCTTCTGAATCAGGAAGGTGAGGAGCACTTTTAGGGGCCTCACCAGCCCGCTGCGAACGCAGCAGGCGCGACGGCGCAGCGCGCAAGGCACCGTGGAGAGGCCACACCAGCTGTCTACACGCAAAGATGTATCTTTGATGCTGCTGCAGACGACGTGGAAGCTCCACGCTTCCCTTCTGGGGAGCTCGAGCAGCAGCTGCAGCAGCAGCAGCTGCAGCAGCAGGCAGACCAAACGCGCACAGGCAGCAACGCTGCCTCTGCCGCCTCTCCTCTCACGACGAAGCCCAGCGAGGGGAACCTCGCAGCAGCATCACCAGCAGCAGCAGCAGCAGCCCACCAGCAGCAGCAGCTGAACGGCAGCGACTTCGCCCAACAAATTCTGGTAGAGCAGCAGCTGCTGCGGGAGCTTCAGCTGCCCCAGAAGCTGTTGAGTTCCGACTTTGGATTCGGAGAGGTGAGCAGCAGCAGCAGCAGGCGGACGACAAACATCCAACTCAGCATATTCTGAAATGCGAGCACTTTGTCGAGCCTGACACAGGCAGTCGACTTGCAGCCTTGTTGTCGGTTGCGACACTCATGCACGTACACCCGCCTTGCGTTTTAGGCCTTGTGAGTAAATTTTCTTGGACTTATTCCGCCGTCTGTGCTGCTCACGCTGCTGCTGTGGGCTGTTTGCTGCAGGTTGTGTTGCGGTCTGCTGCAAGCCAGTTGCTCCTCAGATCTGTCGCTAAGAGGCCTGCGCTTCGAAATGCGATTCTCTCCAAAGTTCAGCAGCACTCACTCGTCTCTCAGCGCGTGCAGCAACAGCAACAACAAGAGAAGCAACAACAAGAGAAGCAACAACAAGAGAAGCAACAACAAGAGAAGCAACAACAAGAGAAGCAACAACAAGAGAAGCAACAAGAACAGGGGGTAGGAGGGGTGGTAGATCCTGGAAGAGCACCACCCCCTCCTCCACCAGGTATGCCTCGGGAATTTTCTCAGCAGGATCCTCAAGAAGCTCCCCAACTGCAGTGCGCTGCTTTTGAACATTTCTCTGAGGAGGATCTATGGGAAGAAGAATCGCCAGATTACCTCGAGTTAGTGTTTCGACAACTTCTTCTGCTGCTGCAGCAGACGCTGCAGGTCACCTCGCAGCAGGGACTGCGCCTCCTGCATGCGCTCCTGCTGTCTGCTGTGACAGAGGCTGAAGCTGAAGCAGCACTCAGGCGTCTTAGTGGACGTGCAGCGCTTAAGCAGCAGCAGCTGCTGCAGCAGGAGCACCCGGAGCCGCAGATAGCGTCCTCTTTCTCCTCCTCGAACAACTCAAAAAGAGAGCTAGAAGGGCAGGAAAAAGGAGAGCTGCAGCAGCAGCAGCAGAAAGGGCAAGAAGGAACGAACAAGGCTTTAGATATTGGCAGCGCTGGCGGCATTGACGCGGGGGCTGCTGCTGTTGCATCTCCTGCCGCTACTGTCGGTTCAGCGATTTCTGCTGATGCAACCGCTGAGAGTTTTCTCGCGGAAGAGGAGCCGCTGCTTCAGGAGGTGACTGTTGCTGCTGCACGGGGGGTGTCTGCCGCACTTGCTGCTGCAGCGCTGCTGCAGCGGCGACAGCCCCTCTTGCGCTTGAATCATCATCTTGCCCGACTGCAACAGGATGCGGCGACCTTGAGCAAGAAAATAGTGTCTTGCGATCTGCCTCTTGCTGAAGACGCAGATGTAGGCTGATGTAGTCTGTTGCCGGCGAGCCTTTGGGCTGCTCTTAGCAAGCGGCGATTCGCTGGTGATTCGCTTTTGCCCTGCGTCATCTCTACGCTGCTGTTGTTGTTGCTGCTGCTGCTGCACCTCGTCTGTCGATGCTTCTGCTGCTGCTGCAGGCCGAAAAGCTCCTTATTCCCCAAAATATGCGGCTGCGCGCAAGTACCCGCTTGCTGCAGCAGACGGTGCTGATACAGCACCTGAAGAAGCAGCAGCGTGAGCTGCTGCCTCGAGCAGCAGCTGAGGCAGTGGAGGGTATCAGCTTGTTGCAGCAGCAGCAACAACAACAGTTTGCCGCATGGCAACAACAGCAGCAAGCATCGGATGCTTTCCTACACAAGTTAAGAGTGAGAAAGAGAGAATAAAAACCTAGGGCTCACATTGCTGCTGCTGCTGCTGTTGTTGCTGCTGCTGCTGCTGCTGTTGTTGCTGCTGCTTCGAGAAAACGCATTCTTGCCCCGCGGCACCGTTTATTCCGTGCTGAGCGGTTAGCGTGTGCGAGTTACTTCCATGGTGTGTTGGCTGCTGATTGCTGCAGAGACACATGGAAAATTCTGCAGAGGGTCTCGCTACCCGAGCTGTCTCACTGGAGTGCCGACGTTCTGAAGCGCAGAAGGCACTTCAGCAACTGGAGGAGAGGCGTCGCTCCCTGGAGCGTCAGTTGGAGAACTGTCTGGCAGACGTATGTTCATCTGCTGCCACGGGCGGGAGCCTTTTTGGAGAGGCAGGGGAGAACTATTCTTGGCATGTTGCACTCCCGTCTGGCGAGGCCTATGTGCTGTTGCTCCTTGTACCTACGCATGCTGCGCGGAGGGGTTCCGCAAACACTGCTGCATTTTGGCGTGGTGTGTCTGTTGATGGCAGATAGAGCGCGTTAAAGAAGGCTTGCGCAGTGCGCATGCGGCGGAGGAAGAGCTTCATGTGGATGTTCAGCGGCAGCAGAGCAGCAGCAGGCGGCTCGAAAGGAGGCTGCTGCAGCAGCAGCAGCAGTGGGAGACTGCGAGGGACAGCTTGTTGCTCTTTCAACAGGCAGCGGCAGAGGCAGCAGCAGCGCAGCTGGAGGGAGCAGAGGTAGCGGCTGCAGTCGCAGACGCAGATGTAAAGGAAATCGAGAGTGAGTTATTGGCGTCAAACGTGGGCAGTAGTAGGGGCTGTGGCGATGGTGGCTGCAGCAGCAGTAAGAGCACGAAGGCCTGTTGCACATGTGATTTGGCATCTCTGCGTATTACGCGTTGAAATCTTTACGTATGCCCTAGAGGATGTGTGAGTGTAGTGTGAGTGTAGTGTGCTATGGCATTGTCGCTTACCGCTCTGTTGTTGCGCTGTTGGCGTGCCTGCACAGATTCCTTGCAAACGCTGGTGTGCCGACACTATGCCTTTGAGAAAGGACGCGTGCAGCAGCAGGCAGGGGCCTTGCGTCAGTGCATGCGGACGTTGGACCTGTTGCAGCAGCAGCAGCAGCAGCTCCCCTGTGGGGCTGCTGCCGCAGAAGATATGAGTGACTATGCGCTGCAGCTGCAGCGGGAAGAGCAGCAGCAGGAGCTCGATCATGTTCGAAAGCAGTTTCTCAAGGGCATGCAGCGGCTAGACGCCGCATTCGCAGAGTCCCAGGCCTTTCTGGAGGCGCATGCGGATACACTGCAGCAGGCGCTGCAGCAGCAGCAGCACATACTGCGCCAAAAGCAGCAACAGCACTCGCGTACACCAGGGGCTGCAACAGCAACAGCGGCGGAGGCAGCCGCCTCTTTCGCTGCTGCTGAGGATGCGGAGCATGAAGCAGAGGAAGCAGCTCTTGCGGCTCTTCGGGAGATTGCTGCTGTGTATAGGCAGGTGCAGCAGGAAGCCGCGCCGTATCTCAACGACCTCCGTAAGGCTGTCTGCCGCTGGCTCCTGCTTTCGGATAGCGTCGAGCAACAAGCACTCTAGCTAGCTGCTGCCTCTGTGTAGCTTGTAAGCAGAGCCAGCTTCTGCGTACACCAGTGCGGCGTAGCGGTAGGAACGCGACTAAGGGGTTATACCAGATGTGCCTCGCGAACTTGGGCGTATGCGTCTGTCTCTGCAGAGTCTCACCAACCACCTGCACCCCCAGAGGAGGCTCGTCCAGCAAGAGACACTTTGCCATGCATGCCAGTGGCAGCGCCAGGAGTCAAGGCATTAGCCAACCCGCAGCCTGCAGGCACATACGTTGTAGACGTGCCTCCACCACAAGCCCCACTGGCACTTGAAGCAAAGGGGAGGGAAACAGGATTTCAGTTCTTCACTCTTGACGCGGACAGCGGCCCTCCCACGCCGGCAATGGGTCCAGCCGATTTCCCAGTTCAGCCGTCCGAGCAAGCCAGTGGCGATGGCGATACTCCTGCTGCTGGTGTGGCTCTGAGAGAGCTGTAGGAGGGTTGACAGCTCTCTCAGCTTGAAATATGACTTTTTCTGTGCCCTGCTATTGTTGCTGCCCGCCCAGTTCTCGTTTTTGCAATCCTTTTTGCTGCGGCTGCTGCAGTCCCTAAACGGGTGGCTGCTGCTGCTGCATCCTTTCCCCTCCTTTTCTGTGCCACATGAAGCGACTTTGCATCTTAGCATCAGGGCCATTGAGCAACGCCCTAGGAGCACACTTCACTTTCTCCTAGAAAAACGTCGCGCTGTGTGCGCAGGAGGGGGGGAGGGGGAGGAAAGCAGGGGGTGGCTATCGGTGGCACTGCACGTCCGTCTGCCCTCCCGATCTCACTGGGAGTCACCCTGAGGTTTGCAGCGCACCTTAATTAGGAAGACGGCCCGAGCATGCGTGCTGGGAAGAGGTGGGGGGTGGGGAGGGGGCCTCTACAGGCTTCACAGAGGCTGGCAGAACTGCAGTGGGAAAGCTTTCCGTTCACGTTTGCGAATTGAAGTCAGAGGACATAGATTTCGAGTCTCACCCGACCACCCCACTGATGCATTAGCAGTGCGTTTGGAAGTCGTGGTGCAAATACTGAAAGAACGAGACCTATCGGAGGAGGCCTCGTGAACTGTCGTGCCTGAGGGTTCCAAGCAGCAGTATATTAGCCATCGCAAGGGCTTACGCCTCCATGTTGTTGCCCTCGGCCTTTTTATGTGTTTGGCCGATAGAGACGAGTCACCTCAGATGTACTTCTTTAAGAGGCCCCCGTGCCTCCTACTTTGAAATAGTTCGCAAATTTACGTGCATGAAGGTTTGCCCTCAGCACAGAGCATGCAAGTTGAGGATAGAGTCAACTCAGGCGAGCCGACGAAGCCCCCCAGCAGTTGAAGCATCAGAACGTCTCGCCTGTTTGCCGTTTGCCCGATGCTTGTGGTTCAAATAATGCACAGAGAGGGAGCACGTCTGCCCTCTACGTGCATCGGCTTCCAGCCACCGCGAGGTCTTGGAAGGCACTTGCACTAGAATTTACTGCAGCTGGTAGCAAGCCAAGCACACGCATTTACGTCTTTAGTACTGGGGGACGCACCAGGGTTTGCCCGTTTTGCGATTTAAGTCAACCCAGAAAAAATGCTGTACCTGAAAGCCAATGCGGAGGTCGAGTCCTTGCCCTATTGTGCTCGATTGTAGAGGTACCAGTGGCTCTCCTGGTAATTTCTGTCCCTCAAGTGCTCGTCCTCCGCAGCGGCAACTCGCCTCCTGCATTGACAGGGGCTTAACCCTCTTGAAAGCTAAGGTCGTCTGCTTTGTACCATGCACCTAAGTACCTTGTTCGTGGTGTCTCTTGCCTCTTTGGAGGGGCGTGTGCGCGTGGTGGTTCGCAGGCTCAGTGTGCTTTTTACCCGTAGTGGCGTAGAAGGATGTGAATGGCACGCGCCTGAGCTACCTCCTAGGGCACCAAGGAGAAGGGAGCGCTGTTGCCAGCAGCTACTTGTTACCCACGGAAGAGCTCCCACTGAGAACGTTCTGCCTGTGTGCCACTTGAGTGACTTGTGGTTTCCAGCGCTCACAAAGGGCTATGCAATGCGAGCCCAAAATGCCATAAAGGACAAGGAATAGAGAATGGCCGAACTTTTGTCCCTCAGGCTCATTAGAATGCACTGCTGCAGGAGGCGGTAGCGGTGCGAGCTTCAGGCATTACTGCAGAGGATTTGCCTCGAGGAAACAGGCAGACAGACACAGGATTCCTCCTGGTGGTTTCCTTGCTCTCTGTTCCCCTTAGAATCCCTCTAAATTGCGTACTTTTATGTGGAGAGACTGTATAATGGTGATTTGGACAGGCCGCTTGGCGGCTTTCACGGATAACACCTATGCGTGGCGTTCCATGGCGCAACAAACTGCTACCCCTCGTTTTCTCTCGGGCTTCCCTTGCGCGCCCCCCTCCCCTTCTCCTCCCGAAGCCTCCGCCTTTCACACCAATGCAATGCAAGACAATAAAGCCTGTAGGCCGAAGCCTCATTCAGCTGAGTCTCGCCTTCACCCTAGATAAGGCAGCACCGAAGGAGTGCTCTTGCAACAGATGTCTCTTTGGCTCCGCACGGTGCTACGTGGACAGCTAGGACTCATAGCGGGGGCTGTATCACCCCAGAATTACGCATGCACTGGCCTTTGGGGGCTGCAGTGCCTCTTAGAGGTGAAGACCTAGGAGATGCCATTCCACGGATGTCCAACTGCGGAAGTTGCGCTACCACGCTTAGATATCCAATCGCAGCAACTCGCTTTTTTCAGTCTACAAATTCCAATTTACTTCCATTAGCGTTCCCCCATTGATAGCATCTGAAAAGAAAAGACACGACAGACAACGGGCTGCATGCTGAGATGGCCGTAAGGACGAGTGGCTAGATAAGAGGCGGCCTCTTGCATTGGGGTGAGCTCCGCTGCGTCTCATGTCTTCCAAAACGCAAAAGCTACCCACGAAAGGTCATTTCTGAGAGCGTGGTCGGTCCCTTTCGCATTCGTGTAGCGTCGGTGTCACAGTCCTGTGAGTCGCTGCAGCCAACGCGTCCGACGGCATCAGCATTTGTGTTTTTCGCCGAACATGCAGCTGGCGCCTCCTCTTCCCGTTTTCTGAGGCACAAGTGATGCACCGGAAGGGGCTAGGAGGCTCAAGGCTGGCGAACTGCACTGCAGCGGCACCAGCTGTCCGCACAGCTCCCGAGCTGCTGCTGCTGCTGCTCTAAGGGCTCAAGATTTCCGGATGCTCCCGACGCCTTCAGGTATTTCGGGGATGCCCTTCGGCAGCGGTGGGCTCCCCTCCAGTATCCCTTTGACCAACGGCCACACGACAGCGTCCAGCAGCTGCGACTTCCGGTGTGGAAGCAGACCCCCCGCATGCACGCGATTGACGGTTGGAGGTTTCAGCGACAGCGGACTCATCACGCTCCTCACTTCAGACAGGCAGTCCTTCTCAATCCCCAGCTCTCTCATTCCCGGTCCGACGCAGCGCACACCCCTTCCTCTGCAGCTGCTCTGCTTCGCTAGATGAGGCAGTAAGGAAGGCCTCACGACTGCATGCTAATACCCTCAAGCCCGAACAGTGGTTTACTCGCGGAGGAGTTGCGGAATCCCTGCTGCTGTTGCTGCTGTCCAAATGTTCCCTCAGACACCCTCGAGGTCGGCAGTGTAGTGACGCTGTCCATTAGAAGGAATTCTTCCGAGGAGGCCGCACGGCGCAGTGCTATCCTCCAGGTGTGTAGAGTGACGGAGGCTTTCTCCCCCCCTTTCCGTGGCATTTCTTTCTTTTGAGATCTTCAGGCCACAGATATCGATCTGCCGTCTATTTTCCCTTCCTTCATCCTTAGAAATCCGCGTTTTTCCTGTGTGCGTCGTCTGCGAGGGGGTCTCAGCTACAAACCGACATACTAAGAAGCATTGACAGCCTCAGCAAGCCACGACCAAAGCGACTCACAGACCCCTTGCTGCTGCTGCCGGACGACTAGAAGCAGCGGCACTTGCAGCAGCCGCTGCAGTAGGCGTGCTGCCCCTGCAGGCGAACTCCTAGCTCCACTCAAATAGAAGCTCCTTCGTCGGCGTAGCATTCTCAAGCGTGACGACAGTCGAGATCAACACATCACCCGCAGCGCTGCAGAGCGCACGCGCATGAACTTTCGTGCGGCGACCCCAGTGATGATGGATCGGCAATCGTCTGGCAAGGAAGCAGCAGCAGCAGCAGCGGTGCCTGCTGATGCAGAAGGCCACGCTGTTGCCGCTGCAGCTGTGGCAGAAGGAGCATCAGCAACGACGGCGCAACAAGCAGCAGTATCTACGGAGAATGGCTGGGCAGAAGTGCCCGCACTCCCCCCTTTCAATTTCATCGATGTCTTGAGGCAGCAACAGATGATGCTCTCAAAGCTCATTTACTGGAGCAGCAGCACCAGCAGCAGCACCACTACCAACGGGGTTTATGCCTACCTGCATGTGGATCTGACTCACAGCAAAGGGCCGTCTTTGATGCACGATAAACGGGAACTTTCTCTGCCTTTTTCTGTCTCGCAGTCTCTCCTCGATCCTCGCGTTGCCTCAGAGCAGCAGAAGCTGTGCGACTCAGAGGCGGCCGACACCCCCGCCACGTCACAGGCAACAACTTCTGCTCCTGGCTGCTTGTTCATGTTGGAGGACTTGTACTTGTGTGAGCCATGTGGGAAGGTTTTGTCGCCTCTCGATGTACGTGAAACTCCCCCAGCAGTATTTGCCCTTTAGCAGTGGCTCCCTTCGATTGATCTACGTCTCGTGCCTTGCGAAGGGCCAAGGCTTGAGAGCTTGGCTCAATAGTGCAACTTCTGTCGGTGCAGGTTTTCGACGAGGTCGAGTGCCACATATGCCCAGGGTGCTTGGATGTTCTCCCGCCTGGAGAGGCCTCCGCTTGTGGCTTGCGCTGTGGCAAGTGCTTTACCTGCCCGAGGTGTCTGCACACCTTGTCGCTCGCTAGAAGGCGGAAGGACGAAGAAGGGCGAGGGCATCTCGGTGCGTCTCCTTTGGACGGTGCAGCTGGAGCCGCGGCAGCGTTCCCATTTGCACAGCCTGAGGACGAAGTGGAGGACCCTGCCGTTCTTGCTGCGCGCTTCGACTCTGCGGCTGCAGCGGCGGAGGTCGCCGCTAGAGCTGCTGCTGCTGCTGCCTCGGACTGCGATCGGACGTTGGAGACGCAAGCAGCGGGAGGAGGAGAAGCAGCGGCAGCGGCTGCTGCTCGGGAGGGTGAGCGCTTCGTTATTGCTGCATGCGAAGGAGACGCTGGGGAGGTCACAGAGCAACTGGAGGAAGCGGGGTGCTTCGCCAGTTTTGTCGCCCCACAGCGCTGCGACAGTCTTTTATCTGTTCCCAGCCTTGATGGAGATGCAGCTGATGACGCCGAAGGGGCAACTGCTGGAGGGGAAGATCCTATTCCTGCGCCTGCACGAGCAGCGTACTGCAGCAGGGCGCATCTCTACTTTTACTCCTGTGCCCACTGCAGTTGGACTTCCGAGGCGGCAGACATTGCGTCTTCCATACCTGCAGTGCTCCCCTTACTGGCTTCCCAGCACCAAAGAGAGGGCCTCGGCGTCATCGTCTTCGAAGAACTGATGGAAGTCTTGCAGCACAATGCTTTCGAGAAGGAAAGAAGGAGGCAGCTGCAGCAAACCGTCAAGAGCCATGCTGTCGCTGCGCTTATTGCCGCTGCAGCCAATCCGCACAGCAGGGAACCTGCGGCGCTTCCAGTAACAGCAGCAGCAGCAGCAGCAGCAGCCCCTTGGAGGCTTAAGGACGCTCAAGAAACGGAAGCACAAGGGGAAAAACAACTCAGAGAGATGAATATCTGGACGTACAGAAGACCCTCGCGGTGGGCCTTTGCCCCTCCCCAGGTGCCACTTGCTGCCATCGCGGAGGGCCAGCACTTGCAATGCAGCGTGAAAAACACTCTTGCAGCCGCTGCTGCTGCTGCTGAGCGCGTTCGAGCAGAAGATGCAAAGGAAGCGGCGGCAGAAGACGCGTCTGCCACCTACTCGCTCTCTGCCGCAGAAGATATGAGGCGTTACCCCGCATACACGGAACCTCTGCATGCAGAACAGCTGCTGATAGATACAGGACACCCAGACATAACTCCCGTATACAGTACAAGCCGTGTCTTTACTGCAGCTCGCTGCCTACGCATGCACGATAGAGTAGGGCTGCAGGAGCTGCTACAGGCTCCCGAGGCATTTGCCGCTGCCGCGGCGGGCAGTTCTTTTCTGCCCCTGAAGAGGCGCTTGCTCTTGCCACGCTGCACCAAGCGCTGCTGCGATTGTGAGCGCATTATAGTCAAGCCTCAGCTTAGTCCAGAGGCTGTGCCGCCATTTAGAATAAATCATTCGGCCGCTTTGCTGCTGCCCTCCATCGACTGCAGAGTGGTAGGCGATGTAGGCCATCTGCTGCAGGGAGAGAAGGGAGTGGTGCTCCTTGCCCTCACCAGCTGTGCAGACTCCCCCGTTACTGTCACTCTCATATCCGCTACCAAGGGCTACATGCAGCGCGGCAAACAACTGCCGCAAAAGCAACAGCTGCAGGGAGGCGAGACAGAGGGGCAGGCAGGAAAACGAGACGCCTGGTGGAATCTAGACTGGAATGGAAGCTTAACGGTCGAGCTTGGTGCCTATGACGAGCTTCTAGATGAGCTTGGGGGCGCTCAGGGGGAGGCCTCAGAGAAACCCCCGGATGGGCTGGATGAGGCTCTCACCGGCACCGGAGACGCCGTCCTCGCTCAGTGGGGCAACAGTGCCTTGCTCAGGCTTGAGGTCAGCGTACACCCCAACTGTAGCGACACAGTTGCAGTGCTACCATTTGCTGCAGAAATCTTCTCGGGCAAGAAGGATTCTGCGCCCATCTTTAGGCTGCAGTATGTGGGCATAATGGGAACAGGAGCTCGGCAGGCAGCCTCCTCGAGCGTGAAACGCACTGAAACCATCTAGCCAACAAGAACGTTATTTTTTTACTCTGCGTCCTTTCTTATGCACCGCGAAACCTGTGGTGGGTGGCCTAATGAGCGATGGGTTGTAAAAACTCAGGTGCCTCCCGTGGTTAGTGAACGGCGTTCGGTGGCGCGTCGTCCGCTGCTTAAACACTTGTTACTCTTTAGGGAGCATGGTATGTGCGATCTATCAGAGAGGCGTGAAGAGGCACTCGAAAGTCCTGTCTGCCCGATGCACATCTCTCGTGGACCTTAGTGAGAGGGTGAAGCGTTTCGTTGCTGCACGGTTGTTTTCTACAAATTTATACAGCCCTTCCCGATGTGTATGATGTTTAGGAGCCATCTAACGGCTACTAGATTTAGACGGACGACCTCGAGGCCGCAAAAAAGTGGGAAGCTCTGCTTTCCGAAGTGTCTTCTGCCTGGTCTTACCCGTGGCGTGGGGGTCGTTCCTTGCTTTTCCTCACTTTCGCTAGCTTGCTACAGCCAGAGGATACACTAAAAGCTAAAAAGAGGATGAAAAGAGGCAAGGAGGGATGGAGTGAAGGTGTCAGAGTCTTGAGGCTTGTGTCATACTACCTGGCATTTGCTCGTGCATTGCGCCAGTGACCTCTGTGCGCATTATTCACATACGGAGCCCTGCGCACGCAGCACTATCTTAATGGGTAGCATACAGTGGAAAGGCATATCAGAACAATCTTTGAAACCACCGCACCCCGTATGAATGCTAGTGGACGCACACTTCGCTGCTACCTCGGCACTCTACCACTGAGGTGTCTGGTGCCCTGCGAGTCCGGAGATGCTCCGTGGCTGTGTCTTGCCGCCGGATGCGACCCTCGTGCTGCAATTATAGCTGATCTACAGAGGAATTCGACTCTTTATATTTCTAACACTAGATAATACGGTTGTATTTGCCTTTCTCTTTCTCTTGCCAGAGGTCACTGGAGCGCCACTGGTTTGCAAGGCCTGCTGGTCCTCTTTTTGTTCGTTGCTGCACCCGCCTAGGCTTGTTGCAGTGCCTTTCTTTTGCTCACTAATATAAAATTTCCTGAATACTTTCAGCTCATAGGGGGATTCAGCCTATTTCGAACCCTGCCCTTCCAGTCGTCGGAGCCTTGGACCTCCCACTCCGGCGCCGAGGGATTTTCTGAACTCTGTTATTTCGTTCTCATGCACTCCACGAGAGCCCACTACAGCCTTTAGGGTCAAAAGTACTATTCTGGGTGTGTGGAGTGCCTTTTAAGTGCGTCTTTCTCCCCACTTCTCGTGTGTCCCTTTACGCCTCATCTTCAGCTGACGGGGACACGCACGGAGATGGGTGACCTCACGAATCAGTGGGGAAGGCTGTGGTGCGCCACCTTCATGTATATGCTTCCTGCTCTTTATGGAGGGCTGATGCTCTGGGTTGGCTTTAACGTGAGTGCCACTAGCACGACAGGCAGACTCTTTGTCTTCTGCTGCATCATCTTTGGGGTTGCCTGCTGTAGCACAGCAGCAGCGGGCCTCTTCGGAGTTTGGGGTCGAAACGAGCCTGCCATTCGCGCTACCATGGTGGTTTTTATTGTGGAAAATATATTGGCCCTCCAGGTGGCCATTATCTTGTCGGTACATATGTTAAGGGCATACTGGGGGACCCCGCAGTCCTGCACCGCTAGACCCCCCGTGCACGCCCCTGATCCGAGTTCCTTCCATGCATCCAGACCAGACTCACCAGAAGCAATTCTGGGGGGGAGCGAATCCCATGAAATAACCAAGCTAGGGGTGCACGATCTGGTTTTTCTGCTGCACTGTCCACCATGGCACGAGGCAGCGGTAGATGTTATTTGTGTAGTCTTGCTCCTCTCATGCATCATAACAACCTGCTATGTTGGGGTCTTGTCGGATCTACAATCAAACTTGGACGCCGAACTGCTACTCGAGGATTCCCAGGTGCTCAAGAAAGATTTCGATGATCCTCATATCACAAAGCCCTTCCTCCCTCCCCCGGAACCGATAAGCACACCATCCGTCAGCAGCAGCAGTAGTAGAGAAGAATTGTCTGCCAAGCCATGTGTTACACCAAGTGCCGAGACCTTCAGTGCCGGCTCCGAGCACTTGGATCCCCCGCCAGGATCAAACAGCAACGTCTAGCGCAAGCCTCAAACTCAGGACAGTCCCAAAGCAGCGAAATATGGAGGCACAGGACAGCTCCGTCTGCTCTTTTTATGACCATCGAAAGCTGAAAAACAAGGAGTTAGACAGCAGGTACTGTACAGATTTCCTATTTCAGGGCTGCTGCAATACGAGGGTATAGCTTGGGTGGAAGGTGGAATCGCGCTTTTACATTAGCCCAGACAGCTTGTATGCAGTAAAACCCCAGTGTGTCTAACTCACCTAATGGCACGAAAGCCAGAAGTCCGGGAAACAAGGCAAGGGCAGCGTCAGCTACTATTCATGCCGTACCGCCAACATTCGTTGTGGTCAAGTACTTCCTTTCAGCACCTACAGCCTAATGCAACCAAATCCATTAGAAAAGCGCATGATCTCTTTTTTATTACCACCACACGTAACTCCACTGGCCAAAGGATTCTTCCCACTCTGAGAATCTTAGATATTTTAAAAGCAGTGTGAGCGCGTGCACCCATACATTAGCATGTGCATGCTTGCATAGCAGGGTGGAGGTCCCGTAGGCAACGTGGGGAATCCAATACGCCGAACCAAGTAGAGGTTCCAAGGCAGTGGTTCAAAGTCAGCTTAGGCACATTCCCCCATAGTAGTTCTATTTATACAGGATAAAGTCATACGTTGACTGTTTGACGTGGTTGCTTTGCTTGCTTGCATAAAAGGTATACGTAGCTCCAAACTAGCAGAGTGAGTGCTGTAGTGCTGCGCTAAAAGCTACCAAGTGCTCCTGCTTTGGTTACCCAGAGTGCTTAAAGGGTGAAGCAGCACGCATCCCAGCTGTCCGCCGTCCCCTCAAGCCGTGCAAGTGTGGTGGGGGCAGAGCTTCGGGCGAGGCACGTCTTATATAAAGACACTAGGGAGCATTCCCTGTGCTCTTGAATGGGGTGTGGGGCCAGGGGCCTCCTTTTAATGGCAATAGAACAACGGCTGCGATGTGCCAGCTGAGCCCGCCAAAGCCTGGGGTTTCCTGAGCCGAGCATTCCTCCCAAAACAGTGTCTCTCCCTGAAGGCATGCCGTAGCACGCAGCTGTGCTGCAGGTCACTTAATCAAAGAAACGCTCGGGCTTTCCTGAATTCCATGCGAAAGGAACAGTGGAAGTAGGCAACGTGTTTTAAGGCTTGGCAGTAACAGTGTTACAATGGAGTATTCTGTCTTCTGGAAACAGTAGCGGGAACCAGCTCCACTACATATGCCATATACAAGCAGATTTAGCACGTATGCTTTCCACGTGGAAGCAGCAGGGGGTTCAGGTGTGCTCTCACCTGGGCTGACACTGATCTTCTATGCGGATCAAAAGATCCAACCCTCTAAACGTACAAAAAACATGAACAGAACACTGCACAACCGTGGCTGAAAGTTTCAGCTCAGTGTGCGAGCTTGCAACATGAACAACCTAACGGCTCGGATGCTTCCGACGGCTCGGAAGGGCCCACCAGCACAAATGGCAGTCAAGTGACTGACTGCCGAGCCAAGCGTACGCCACTGAGGCTGTGTAAGGAGTTTGTTGCCTCCTTTCAAGTTTATTTACTAATTAGGTAAATATTGTCGAGGTCCCATTAGAATCGCAAGGATTAACCGCTAACAGACACAGGACGCTTCCAGCCCTCCTCAAAGCAGCGCATGGCTTTCGGCAGCAGCGCTTTTTTGGAAGCTAACTCTAGACCCTGCCTCTCAATATCCAGAATCTAGGACTTGAATTAGATAGGGGCTTCGAGAAGAGGCTCTTGCACCCGGCAGGAAAAGCAACATCCGGCGCATCTACAGCAGCCCCTGCATCCGCCGAGTCCAGAATAGAAACAATCCCGACGTATCTGTAAACTTGCCCAGGGAAAGGCACTGGGTTGGGATCAGATTCGCTATCAGGGTGTTTAAATCATTTAGTTTCTCCAAACCCCGCAGACACTCATTCCGCAGGCCATCAGCTTCAATTTCGTCAGTTGCAACAGCTGCAACCGCAACTCGGCCCTAAAGGTTTGCTTGCGCTTTTGGAAGGAGGCGCGTCATGAGAGTCTCAGCGCGGTGGTCATTTGCGTCGATGTTTCCCCCGTATTCACGGAGTCTCTACACTTAAGAAACAGCTCCATCGTGTGTCTGCCCACCTCGGGGTGCTAGGAAGCACTGGACCAGGTGTTTTCGCGAAAGGTTTCTGGTCGATTTGCGCCCCCTCCCTCCTTGCATGAGCCGTTCTACCTCTATTCCCAAATGTATTTCCTTGTAAAATGGCTCTGCGTGGCGATCGTGCGCTCCTTCTTCAAGGAGGTCGCCGTCATCTACAAGGAGAGGATACCCCTTTACGGTCCAGTGCGTATTGCACACACACACAGCAACCATTCACGTTCGTACCGGAGAGTTTATTCACCCTTATCCTTCATAGAGACCTCTCGAACCCGCTCCAATGAGGCTCTCATGCGGCAGCTGATGCCCTGCTGCGTACTATGCCTTCTGCCGTGTGCAGTTTTCTCCGGTGCTCCTTGTATCGTGCCTGCCACCCCTTTCATCTCTCTCTCGTTTTCTCGCTGTTCATGAGTGTCACAGTTCATTCACGCGACTAGAAACCTCCTCGTTTCTTCAAAGAATCCGGCCGCCGTCCACTGTCTCGTTGAGTGTTCCTGCAGGTCATCTTCGTCGGAAACCATAATAACCAATTCCTCGATGCATGCGTCAGTGCACACCTCTGAGTCGCTTTTAGATTCGCTGTAGAAGCACCGTATGCAGCGCTGTTAAGGCCCGCGGAAATCCTAGAGAGCTTCCACTTGGCATTGCACTGATAGGACCTTAACGCATGGATTCAACGTACCATCGCCGTTCAGGTTATTTTTAGCCTCTATGTGCCTTCAAACATATACAAGCAGCTCTGCGTGTCTCCACATGCTTGCGTTGAATGTATACACCGCATGTGTGAAGGTGCTGATGCAGAGTGTTGCATACCATGCGCGGAATGCACGTCTGGTTTTTGAGTCTCTCTGTCTGTAGCGTTACACGCATATACTTGTATGTGTATATGATCCTTGTTTTATCACTCGGATATTCCATGCGCTTTGTTCTTGGACTGATCCGTAGCCACCCCACTTTTGCAGATGATCGAGTCCTCCATGAGCATCGATCTTTAGTGTAGGGTGGTCCATCGACAGTTCATGCTTTTAGCAAGAGCGTGAAGCTGTTGGCGTCTTGTGTATGTATATGTATATGTTTGTATGTGTATATGTATATGTACATGTTTTTATGTGTGTATGTATATGTATATGTTAATATGTATGTGTATATGTTTTTATGTGTATATGCATATGTTTTCATGTGTGTATGTTTATGTGTGTGTGTTTGCGTGTGTGTGTGTATGTATGTGGCTGCCTCAGATGCTTGTTTCCATCATTCCCCGCCAGGTTCGGTTCCTCATCGCGGCGAAGTCGCTGAAGCGACGAGTTGTTGGATGCCTTGCCAGGATGGCTGCCTGCATTGGCGTTCGCAGAGGTGAAGACGAGAGCCGCAAGGGCAGTGGAATGCTGAGAGTTATGCCGGGTACCAAAATTTTCGACGAAGGCCTCGTGGGAGCTGACACTCAGCAGCAGCAAAACCATCCGCAGCAGACACACCAGATGCAACCTCTGCAGCCTCCGCTAGGAGATGGCGAGGGCGCGACGGGTGAAGGAGCAGCCAGCGAGAACAATCAGCCCAGAACATGCCCAAGCACCAGTTTTACCAGCAACAATTCCCTTAAAAGCGTGCAGAATTCAAGTTTGAACGGCGGCGATGGACTGGAGAGGCCTCGTGCTGCGGCGGGAGCAGCAGCGGTTCAGGAGGCCAGTCGAGCGGCTCAATCGTTTTCCTCTCGTTGGATATCTCTGTGTGTGAAGGGCATAAATACGCGCTTTACAAAAGAAGTCTCCACGGGTGACACGATTATAACGCCGTCGGGGGCGTACCACGTGAAGGCCGTGTTCAGCGACACCAATATGCTCGTTAGTGCAGATCCGCAGCCATTGCCGCCCTTTTCGTCACTGCACCGCAACGAGTCGTGGGGTGTCCCTACACTCCACGCCGCTGCTGCTGCTGCTCCTCCTCATGCAGATGAGGTCGTTGTTCCCAGTGCTGCTTCCGCCACAACGGCGACAGCAGCAGACAGCGAGCTGCTCGCAGGCGCCCCCTCCGCCTCGCCAGACACCGAGCACGACGCTGCAGTTTTCGTTTGCGGCGGAAACAACAGCCACAGGGGAACTGGCGAGGGTGTCGGCGAGCTGCAGAGGGAGCAGGGGGGAGCTGCCCATGACGAGGTGCCGCTGCAGAAGGCCGTGGAAAGATCTGAGCGCGCAGCAGCAGGAGACTCCGAGGAGTTCTCGTCAGATGGCGTCTTCAGAGATATCCGTGCGACTGCCGCAGCAGACGCAACGGATGCAGCCGCTGTGGCGGATGCAGCAGCAGAAGAAGCGGCCCGCGTTGCTGCTGCTCTGGCAGCAGATGCAGCCGCAGCCGCAGCTGAAGCGTCTGCTGCAGCGGATGCTGCAGCAGACGCAGAGTATGCTGCTGCTATCGCCGAGGCAGCACTAATGTTGAATAAAAGGGGCACTGGCAGCGGAGGCAGTCTGGGGAACAGCGCGCATCACCACCACCATCACCAACAGCAGCAGGAGCAGCAGCAGCACTTTAAAAAGGCAGAAGACGACACGGGGTTGAGGCGCCGGGTCGTCTGTCAGGCGTCAAAGGAGACAGCAGCCAAGGAAGTTGCAGCTGTAGCAGCGTCTGCGGCAACAGCTGCACACGGCCGTGCAGCTAGCTCGTGCAGCAGCGCAGGTGCTGCAGCAGTCGCTGCAGCGGCTGCCGCTGCTGCGCAGGCTGCGGAGGCAGCCCTGGCAGCAGAAGCAGCAGCGCTAGAGGTGTCTGCTGGAGCAGCAGAAGACGAGGATGACGCGTTCGGACCACCCGTGGAGTATAAAGTAAGACACACACAGAGTGAGAGAGAGAGAGAGACCTTTTGAGCTGCACATGCCGTGGGAGGGGTTGCATGCGTGTCTCGCACGTGCTCTTGAGATGGGAGAGCAACAACAATGCGATGAATGGGCTGAGCGCTGAGTGCCCCCCTCGAGAGCTAAGGCACTGCCACTGGACGCAGACTAGCAACATGGGGGTGTATAGGTGGGCATGGCGGGGGAGAGATGGATCGTATACATATACATACATATATCTATATATTTTAGATGTTTCGCGTGAAAGCAACAAAGCCTCCTGTCAAGGCTTCTCCAGTCTGCCGGTGGTGGCCGATTCACCTCGTGCGTGTTTTTTTTGCAGATTGCACCGCGGATAGATCAATCCAAAGTGTACGAGTCCGTAACAGAAAGTCTCGTCGAAGGCGACACTATTGGTATTTTTCCTGAGGCAAGTTGTTCTGTGCCTGTGTGTATTTTGCGTGCGTGGGGGCGTCTTTGGTTTGTGTGCCGAGTTGCTGTTGCGGTGGCTGGCACGAGAAATGCCGTCACGAGCAGTGAATCGCTTGTTGAAGCGGTAATCTGAGCGCCCTCTTTCCCCCTCCTTCCCCCTCTTTCCCCCCCTCCTGAATGTTTGAGAAGACTCCTGTGTCGTCCCCTTCTGCAGGGGGGAAGCCACGACCGAACAACGCTGCTGCCGTTGAAGGCGGGAGTCGCTATCATGGCGCTTACGGCGATGCAGCACGGGGCAGAGGAAGTGCTTCTCGTCCCCGTCGGCTTGACTTACCACAACCCCCACAAGATGCAATCGCGAGCGAGCGTCCACATTGGCGACCCTGTGCCTGTCCGTCCTTATGCGTGTTATGCCGCGTTTTCTCCCAGAGATTCTTGCTTTTCCGTCTTGTCGAGCAAGCGATAGCCGAGTGCGTTCTGCTTCCTGCACGCATGCGCTTGCCGCTTCCACTGGTCTCGTGCTGCGTCTCCCTTCAGGTGACTCGCGAGATGGCCCTCGACTACGCCGTCGATCGGAGAGGCGCAACAGCAAAGATCCTCAACCAAGTCGAGCGAGTAAACTTGGCTGCTGCAGCGGGTGCTCGTGTTGCAGCGGGTGCTCGTGTTGCAGCGGGTGCTCGTGTTGCAGCGGGTGCTCGTGTTGCAGCGGGTGCTCGTGTCGCAGCGGGTGCTCGTGTTGCAGCGGGTGCTCGTGTTGCAGCGGGTGCTCGTGTCGCAGCGGGTGCTCGTGTTGCAGCGGGTGCTCGTGTCGCAGCGGGTGCTGCAAATCGTTTTAGCGCGGGGGGTTTCTGGGGCAGAGGCGTCTGCAGCTGCAAACAAACTCTCTAGTGTCTGCTGCAGCCTCTCTTCTGCCTCCAATCAAGCGGAAAATCTCTAGCGCTGAGTGGCGTGTTGCTGTGCGCAACAGGGCCTTCGCTCCTGCATTGTTACCGCTCAGGATTATGAAGCCATGGCACAAATTCGTCTTTGTGCAGTGAGACGAGTTCACTCTGCCCGTTGCTGGCCTTCTCCATACTTCCATCACCGTGCCTAAAGACGTTCCTCCACCAGCATCCCTGGTTGTTCGACCCTCTTCAAACGCTTGCAAAAAATATTCCCCTCTCTGCGTCCATATTTTCTCCCCACCGTGTGCCCCCGCCTCACCATTGCACACCTGCCCCTTGCATCTTATTTCTTCCCCACCCCCTCTCCCTCCCTTCTCGCTTTTTTTAATGGCTCGCCGCAACGAGTCTTTCAAACGCTCTTGGTATGCACCGGTAGCGCCCAGTGCATGCACATGCATGCATGCATGCAGCGGCCCTTTCCTCACCATTTTTTGATTGTTTGCTTTCGCCGTATTCGAGTCGCTTGAGACGCGCACTGCCACCCTCTTCTCTTGCCTTCTTAGCCAAACGCTTCTTCACACGACTCCATCTTCAGTTTGACCTGCTTGCCTGTCTGCCCCTGTCCGTTTAGAGTCTGTATCCCCCGGAGCGCCTGCGGCTGGCGGAGGCACGCTACTTCCTCTTGATGCAGCTTATCAGCAAAATCTTCTGGCGCGCTGCCCACAACCCCAGTGAGACTTGTTACGCAGAACACTGCCAGCAGCGAGACATCGGACTCCTCACGCTGCCTCTCCGTCTGCCGCCCTCTCCCCATCCTTTCCCCTTCATTCTCCTCTTGCAAAGAGAGAGAGAGAGCGAGGAAAATGCTCAAAAACACTGCGCCCGCCTCTTGCTAGCTAAGATAAACCCGCTTCAAAGTGGCATCTGGCGTTAATGGAAACAGTTCTCCAGTCCCAACATTTTCGCTTTGTCTGCTTCTCGCTCGCTTGCTCGCACGCTCACTTTCTTTCTTTCTCTCTCTCTTTGCGAGCGTCTGTCTGTCTCTCTCTGTGTGTGTATGCGCGTATTTGTCTCTCTGTGTGTTTGTCCCTCTCTCTCTGTCTCTCTTAGTGTGTATATATGTATATGTCTGCCTGTCTGTTTTTGCTCTGCCGCTCGTTGTCTTCCTGTATGTCATCTCCTGTGCATATGGCGTGTTTGTGCCCTCCCCTTTCTCCCGCCAGCCACCCGTGGAGTGCATGCGAGGCCTCATTGTGCTGGGTTCTTGTACTGCGCAGTACTGCTGGACTTGCGGCAGAGCCTCACGCATTACGCCTCTGCATTAGAGACTCGACGGCTAGCTGACCGTCAAGTTTGGTTGCTGAAGCAGTCGCCCTCTGGTGCCACACTCTGCCTAGCAGAGACGCTTGTTGCTATAGTTTACTGTGCAGCAATTGTAAGTTCTCGACAATGCAGTGTGCGTATGTATGGGTGTATACATGTATATATTGTACACATACATATATATATGTATATATTTTGGCACTGGAAATATTCTGGGAGGCTTGCTCGAGGCCTCTTCCTGCCCCCCGTCGCTGCCTTCTCGCCGCTTTGCGGAGACGCAGCTCCACACAGCGCACTGGATCCCCGATCCCTCCTCATCTGACTCTAGCCGTTGCCACGTCTTAATACAGCGAAGGCTGTCTGAAGGTTCCATGTTGGCGGTCGCTGTTTCTCTCTTTCTCTTTTTTTCTTTCTCTCTCTCTCTCTCTACGCACCCCAGTGTCTCTCTGTCTCTCTCGGTTTGTCGACAGCCAGCTGGTCGGCTGTCTGTCTGTTTGTCTGTCTGTCTCTCACGCTGTACACTATTCGGCTGCACGTCTCCGCGCGCTGCTCCTACCCTGTGCGCCACAGGGCCTCCCCCTACTGCCTCTCTGGGCCCCTCTGCGAATTATAGCCAACATCCTCGCCGATAAACAGAGACAGAAGGTTCGACGCCGCAACCCCCCTCCCCTCCACGTACTACTACCCATCACCACCCACCACTCATTTTACCTTCTCTCCCCATGAACACGCTTGTCCTCTTTTTTTCGTTCTCTTTTTCTTCTCCTCTCTTGATTCCAAGCGCTGCTGCTGGCTCTCGCCGCTCTGCCCTTGTCTCTCGAAAAGCCGCAGTCCGCCTGCAAGCATGAGCAGCTCGTCTTTTCCCATTCAACGGCTACCCTGGCACGTGTTTCCTTTCGAGTTCTAGTGCATTGTATTTTCATGCCTCTGCTGTCTCTCAGGCCGTCCGGGAGAGCCGCGTGAAGCTGAAGGGGATGGACGTCGTGGCAAGCTACAAGATCATGGTGCTCCTTGTCTTAGTCCCCTTGTTCAACCTCCTCTATGGCGCAGTCTTTGGGCTCGTCTTTTTAAAGTGCGTCCGCTGTCTGCAGTGCCGACCTTCTTGCGCTTGGCTTGCGCGCCTCGATGCGCCTGTGAAAATACTTTTCATCGTTCCCCCCCCCTTCCGCACGAGAACTCTTGACTCTGTCTAATCCTCTCACGCGATTCTCCTTGTGCTTTCCAAAGAAGCTTCCGCTTTCTGCCGTATTTCCTGGTCTCACGGGATCCGAGTCTCTTTGTTTCACGAGCTAGCACTGTATGTGTGGGTGTGGGTGTGTGCCGCATCTCGTGATAACTATGCACCTAGCTTCTCCCTCTGCCTGCCTGCTTGCTTGCCTGTCTGTCTGTCTGTCTGGACGTCAGTCAGTTTCGAGGGGCTGTTTGCCCACTCCGTACCGCCTGCGCGTAGCGCCACTTCATGCATGCTCTGTGCTGCTCCCTGAGTGTGTGTTGCGATGTTTTCGCGCATTGGCATGCAGGACGTGGCTCGACTTGGTGCTATCGATGCTCACCGCGGTAGTCCTCCTTCCAGTTCTCTACTACTGTGCGCATGCGCCTTTTCCCCTCGCTGTGTGCATCCACCCTTGCGTCTTCCCCAGTTGCTCCTCCCGTAGGCGTAGACTATACATACATATGTATATATACTGCATATACCAATGTCAACGTGCGCGTTTTCAGCGGATCTCTGTCTGTCTGTTCAGCCAGTGCTGTGGGGTGTTTCTTGTTGGCGATGCTGTGTGCTGCGGTTTTAGTTAGCATGCGCAAAGCGGAGCGCCTTTTGCCGCTTTTCCAGCAGCTGCGCATTGTCACGATGGTGGTAGTGGGGAGCGTCAATATATGGAGGCAGACGGACAAGGAGCTTATCACGCAGCGCATCCTGATGCAGATCAAGGTTGGAAGCCTTAGCCCACAGGCAGAAGAAGAAGAGGGTCCTCGACTGCTGGCGTCCTGCTCATCAGCGCTAACTGCATGACTTGCCTCTTGAGCATTGCATGTCGCTTTGCTGAAGTGCGCGGCGGCTCCCTTGCATGCGCGCTGTGTGCTGCTCAGGTCAGAGACGCAGTCCATCAACTAGGACCAGCGGTGTCTCTCACATTTGCGCAAGACATTCAAAGGGCCTTACCGACGGTATGCGTAAAAAGGCTTCTGTTAGAGAGCGCATTTGCGAACGACGGTCCTCTGCGCACCTTCGCCAAGCGGCGTAAAGGAAGCGGGGAAAGGGGCCTCGAGCAAGTCTCTAAAAGGCCACCCGATTGTATTTGCGCATGCACACCTCGTTGCCGACAGATTACGGCTCTCTAGGGGCTTGCAGAGGCTCGCGCTGCAGTGCCGCGGCGGTGTCTCGTGTTTTGGCCTCCTGCTGCTGCTAAGCGTTTCTTGCCGCTTGTTCCTTTTGGCTGTCTGTGGGGTTTTCCGAGCTACGCAAAACACCCTACAGCGCGAAGCGTTAGGGCGACAGGCCTCGACCTCACTTCCTGTACATATATATATATATATATATGTAGAGAGACAGACAGACAGAGCACGCACCAAGGAGGCTGCGCACCTGCTGCGGACTGCATGCGCAGGTACTACTCGACTTGGACACGAAGCGTCTTTTGCGTCTGCGGCGTCAGTTTGCTCCTTTGCAGATGAAGGCGCCCTTCAATGGCGTCACTGAGATCATCTGATATGTGCGACACAGGGGGAAAGGGTAAAAGGCCAGAGGGGGCGGGGAAGGGCCTCTCGAGAGAGTGTGGGTGTACTTCTGTGTCTTTTCTATCCTCGACCCTCATGTGGCGAGTTTCGCTCCTTCTCACCCTCCCCCGCACCCTTCCCCCTGATGCCCTCAGTTTCTGCGCCGCAGCGTCAGTTTCCGTCTTTTCACTTTTGTAGCGGTCACTTGGCTGTCGCAGTAAGCTGCCGGGCACCTGCTGTTTCTTTGGAAAAGTGCCTGCGGGGCACCTGAGTCTTGCTAGTTTCCTTATGGTTAACTATGCATCTAAAAAGATACGACTCTGGCAATTTGCATGCAGCCTCTGCTGCACCGCCACGGCATGTGTGCCAAATGGGCAGTGTCACTCTCCGTCTCGCTGCTTCTTGTGTGCCGCTCCGTTTCGTTGGTGCTACCTCCCCCCTCCCGCCCTTCCCTCGACCCGACTCCCAATAGAGCATGTGTATGTGCGGCACCTAACCCGCGCGGCATTTCGCGCCAAACGCGATTGTGCCTCAAATTGCGACAGTACAGCGACCATCGTAAAGAGGAAAGCCTTACACGGCGGACCTCGCAAGGTGCCTTTCGTAGGCTTCCTCCGCGTCTCTCCGACGGCTGTGGTGCCCGCACCAATGCGTCTGTCACTGTGTATGTGTTTGTGACCTTCGCGATCTGCGGCGCTGCTGCCCCTGCTGCTGCCGCCGCCCAGCAAGCAGAGCTTTGCAGCAGCATGCTGTACAGAATAGCTTGACAGCACTGGGGGCTTTGCGCGCTGCTGTCTTCCCTCCAGTGCAACGCCGAAGCTCCTGTAGCTGCTGCTGCCGTCACTCTGTGAATCACGCCAGTGCGGCTGCTCTTCCGTACGGGCAAAGAGATGCGCGCTTGACATCTTCAAGTCCTCGAGGGCCGCATCGTCCCCAGTGCCTGCTGCAGCTCCTCCAGCCTGGCCCTTAGTTTCTCCTTAATAGCCTGAGGGGCTCGTGTGTCAAAGCTGCGGCGGTGGCACACACAAAAGGACCAAAGCAGTCCCTCCTTCTCTGTCTATACCCATTCTATGGATGCGCCTTTACAGTCTAATATCCATCTATACATTCACCCTCAGTTGTACTCTGCGTGAGAGCGAGGGGGGCCAGGATCTCTCCAGAGAGCTTCTGGAGCGCATAGGTTTTAGAGCACGTGCGTGAGGGTAGTCTTTGCCTACTGAGGGCCTTGCATCCTGCGCTGGAGGTCCTCCAGCTTCCGTTGTAGCGACAGCCGGTGCCTGATGGGATGCGCTACGGGAGCCTCGGAGGTGCTTCCGCCAAAGGAAGCGGCCCTGCCTCTGAAGGAGAGGGAGACGCCCAGGGTTACTGCGCGGCATTTGCTGCCTCCGATCTCCGGCAGCAATAGAACGCGTGAGAGAAAGGAAGGCTTCTGCTCCTTCCGATTCGACAATTCCACGGTCAAGCATTCTGGCGGAATGCCGCAGAGGCCAGCCATCAGAGGAATGGACGCCTCTAACGAGTGCGAAATAGTTTCATCACTGCAGTGCAGTGAGAGGGAGCACCCGCGGAGTGCCTCTTCAGCCTCGCTGTTGGGTGTGGTGGACGCTGCAGCAGCGGCAGTAGAGCCTGCTTCGCTGTCACGCTCCTGCCGGGAGGGCTGCTGCACCGACTTGTTAGAGCCCTCCTGTAGCGCCCGTCTAATGCAGGAGACTGCAGCTTTGATAACGGAGAAGGCGGCCTCTGCGTTGGCATCCTTGCAGTCTGTGAGGAGAACAACGCAAGGAGACACGACTGTGGGGTCCACCACTACCAGCACCAAGGCGCCCCTCGAAAAAAGTAACAGTACACAGCACTATAGGCAACACGGTGAGGCAGAGAGAAGGTTTCCCATGTGGGAGGGAACACAGTGGCTTTGCATGGTGTTCGAGTCAGTGATATACCCTCTGTTGAGGAGGGCCAGGAGCTACAGAGCAACGGCCGTGCACCCCATGGATCTGCCTGGTGGTTGCTGCTGGTGCCATCGTGCTGCCCCCTGGCGAGGCTTCTCTCGTTCCAACGCGCCGTCCCGGAGGGAAAAAAATCACAGAAAAGGGCTAGCGAAAGCGCCTCGGAAATGAAGGGCGCAAACGGATGAAGAGCTCGCAGCATATCCCTAAAGATCCATCCAAGGATATGAGGCCATAGTCGCCCTTGCAGGGTAGTGCTGTCATCAGGGTGCCGCTCTTGGTGCTGCCTCTTGTTCCGGGGGTGAAGATGACGGCGTTTGCAGATCTGATCCGCCAGTTCGGTTTCGACCTGTGCTGCGGGGAGAATTCCCTCTGCGAGTTCGGACTCCCAAAACTCCCAAAGACGTGCAGCAGCGGCAGCGACGTTGCAGCCCTCGAGGTGCATGTACACTTCCTCACACATCCGACTGCAGCTACTGAGGAATGCACACGAGACAGCAGAAGCCACACGACGCGCGCGCATCGGCGGCAAATAATCCCAACGGCCGGTAGCAAAACGCGCCGAATTAGGGGCCATTTTGCCGCTATTCAGCAGACAACCTCGACCGCTTCTAGGGGCCGCAGCAGACTCAACGACTGGACCTAGAGGCTCACCTTAGGGCGCAGCGCTGAGCAACAGATAAGAACTCAGACGATGGAGCACAAAGATTTACGCTGCTGGCTGTTGCGGTGCAACGGCTGCAGCGATGCAGCTTCTCGCGCATATGCAACAAGAGCCTGAAGCGCATGAAGACGCAGCTTGTTGCCCGGTTACGTGTAGTGCCAATGCGCAGAGCAGCGGCCCACCCATGTTGCGGCATATCAAGGAGCAGTCGCATCAAAAGATGAAATTGCGGAAGGGGTGGCAGTAACAAATGGTCGGCACACGATCAAAATAATAGTGCACAGACTTAGTGATCAATGTAGCAACAGTAGCAACATCAACCACATCACCTGGCGCCGTTCCACAGCTTAATGAGGCCTCGTGCTGATCGCTGCACTTTCCGCTCTTCGATAAAGGCCATGCGGCTCGCCCCGCAGCACGCGAGCAGTGAAAGCCTGCAAAGAGGTCAAAGTGATTACAGAAGTCCAGCCTTGGATCTCCCAAAGCCAGGTGTTTTGCTCGAACCCCTGTCGCAGTCTCGCTGCCTGCTCGCTCGTCTCTCCGATGGAGTTGTGTTGGCAACAACACACGCGCGAAAGGGCGTTCCACCGCTTACCTTACTGCATCTGCCCCATACTTTTTCAGCCACTGATCCAGTTGCCCCTTGGGCGCATTTCCTCTTGATTTGCTGAGCTTGCGACCCCCGGCATCCGTTAGCAAGGGGTGGATCAGGATCCGCGAGAACGGCAAGGCGCCACACAAAGCCACACAGAGCAGCAGCTGTCTAGCCACCCAAAATGGGAGGATGTCGTGCCCTGTAACCAGGCACGTATACGGATACATTCGGGGTGCAGGGAAACAGGATAGCAACCCTTCGCCTTGTGTCTCTTCGTGCTGTCGTTGTTGACGCTTCTGGGAAGGAGGACGGAGGGCCTCCGCTGGCTGCTGCTCCTGCGGGGGCACCACTTGTCTTGGCGGCGAGTCGCTCTGCATGCCCTCACCATGTGACTCTGGTTCATCTGTTGGCGGTTGCTGTTCTTGCACTTGCTGCTGCTGAGGCGAGCGGCCTGAGAGCGAGGGCGCCTGACGGTAAAGGAGCTGCTGGGCTGTCTCTGACAGAGGGGGCTGCAGCAGCTCCTCGGCATGCGCAAAGGAGGTAAGAGGCCACAGAGCTGAAGAAAACCATGTGTCCAGCACATCTGTATCAGCTTGCAGCTTAAGCTCTGGTGGACGGAGGGGGTGACGCTGGTGGCAGGCCTGCTGCTGCTTCTGGATTAGGTCCACAGCTTTTCGTCTGGCAGACTCCTCGTCAAGAGCCGCCACTGTAAAGGTTAGTCCCTCTGCATGAGGGTCAGTTCCAGCTGCTGGGGAACGGCAGCTGCACGAAGGCGAGGGGGCGTCAACGCGAGGAGGGCGACAAGAACCACCTGAATGCTGCCGTGGCATTTCAGGGACCGTCCGCTCCAGAGGTTCGTGTTGCTCCTGCCTCTCGGCCTGCAGATTTCCCCCAATCCTGCGTTGAAAGGCCTGCAGCACAAGTTCCCTCTCAAGACTGTGGCTCTCGCGTTCTCCAGACGCATCAGAAATGTTGCCCCTCGGAGACTTAGGTAGCTTCATGACTTGGCTCTGCTGGAGAACCTGTGCTGCCGCGCGGATACGCGCACAAAGCGGCACTTCCTGCTGCACTTGCTGCAGCTGCTGCTGCAGTTGCTGCTGCTTGTGGGGCTGTTGCCGCTGCTGCTTGAACCGGACGAGGTACGCAGGGACTGGAATCCCCCACCAGCCTTGCCTGCTAATGCACCAGGAACGTCCAGCCTGTAGCTGCTCCAGAAGTTCGGAGCCATACCGCGGAGGCACTACTTCCATCCCCGTAAGCTTGACAAATGCACCGCTGGTGCTGCTGGCAGACATTCCATGGCTCCTAACAGGCGAGTCCTGAGGGGAGGAATTACTCGCAACGCCCGCAGCTACGCATACTCCTGGTCGGCCCTTCTGCTGCTGCTGCTGCTCCTGCTGCTGCTCTTGCTGCTGCTGCTTCTGGGCGTATTGAGGATTGAGGAGCTTCACGACATCGGGGGCAAGACGGTCTGCTGCAAGGATCCACTGCTCCTTTGCTCGAGTCTCCGTCTGTTGCTTGGTCAGAGAGGCGACAAGATGCCCGGGTTGCTGCTTACTAAGGTGTACGGGGTGTTTCTCTGCAAGCAGGAGAACTGTCAGCAGCGCCTTCTCCCGCGCGTCGTCCTCCTGCTGTTTCTGCTCTAGCTGCTGGTCCGCTTCTGGCTGCAAGCATCCCTGTTGCAGTGCCGCGTCCTTTCGAGACGAAGCGCCATCGATGGCGGCTGTTACACAAGGAGGCAGTTGCGGGTCGCCTGGAGTCTCGATCCACTGGAAAGCAGCGAATGCAGGCTTCAAGCGCTTCTTCGTCTTGCTGTTGCCAGAGCCGTCAGCAGCGCTGCTGCCCTTCGTGTTGCCGCACATGTCGCCGCTGGTGCTTCTATCCCCGCTGCAAGCACGCCGAGCCAGGATCTTACTGGCTGCTGCAGCGTGGGGATGCCTCCAGTCACCCCGCTCCTGCAGCAGAACAGGCACTGTGCGCTTCACAAGCGGCACGAGGGCCTTGCGGGAGTGTACTGTTCTGAATGTCTCGGCGTCATCAACCACAAGAGCCGTGATCTGCATCAGCTCACGCACTGATCCAACAGGCACAAGCAGGCCCTCAACGCTCTTTTCACCCTTAGAAATGATGTTCTTGCTGTCTCTATTCGACGGGTTTGCTGCGGATTGGCAAGACACGAGTGGCATCTCCACAAAGAGGCCTCCAGCCCACTTCCCACTCCGCAACAGCGAGGCCACAAGCGCTTCCTCCTCGTCCCCCTGTGTCTCTACCCCGCCAGCAGTCCCTTGCTGCTCGTGCTGCGGCGCTTCAGATAAAGTGTCTTTGAGCTCAATCAGGTCGTTGGGGATGACGATCGGGGAGCCCCCGTCTCCCCTTCTTCGCTTGGCAACCTGCAGGGGAATCGGCTGTCGCCTTATAAGACCCATGTCATGCAGCAGAATAAAGGCGCTTCGCGTCTGAGACACTGCATGTGCATCCAGAGTGCTGCAGGAAGCCTTCCACCAGCAACCCGCTCCCATAAGGCGCTGCTGCCGCTGAATGGCCCCTTTACAGAATCGCACCCACCGGTGCAACAGCAGCAGCTGCCTCTCACACTCGCTCTTGCTGCAGCAGCAACCAGAGATACGCCCGGCACTGTCGTCGCATCGTCGGCTGCCGTCTGACCCTCCAGAACCCCGTTCCTGCTGCTCCTCCTGCTGCTGCTTCTTCTGCAGCGGCTGGAGGCCTTGTCCATCAAGGATGGCGCTGCTAACAATTCGGCGGAGGCAGCTGGTGCAGCACTGCGAGACAGGCAGCCCCCTCAACTGTCGCTTGTTGAAGTGCCTTTCTAAAAGCATCTGGAGGCCTATGCCCGCATGATCTACCCCAGGCACCCAGTAGGGCCTGCAGTCCCGCTGCTGCTTATGCTGCTGGGGTGTTTGTGGAGTCGTGCGGAGGCTTGAAATGGATTTCTGCCTCTCAAATCGAAAAAGGGCATCTTGTAGCGTGCAGCTCAGAATGTGCCCCGCATGAAGGGTCCCTGTCAAATTTGGGGGAGCCATGCAAAAAGAACTCCCGTGGCCTGCTGCAGGTGCTGGTGCAGTTGCTGACATGTTTTGAGGTGGCGCGATGGGGTCGAACAGGCCCTGAGCCTCCCACCACTGGAGCAGCGTCGATTCCAAGTGGTTAAATGGAAATATGTGGCAGAGTTGCAGCGCCTCGCGTGCTGCCGCAGCTACAAACGTCCCGTGGCTAGAAGCGCTGTTGGTGCTACAGCCATCATGAAGGGCAGCATGTAGCCCTCGAGAGCAAAGCCTTCCTTTTGATAAAAGGTTCCCCAGCGATGCTGGGGAAAATAGGGCCCTCTGTAGGGAGTGCTGCCGTGGTAGGTCCCATCCGGCGTTCCCCCACCCCGCTGGTGGTGTAGCGACGCCTTGAGGGCCCCTTAGGGGCCCCCAGGGACGAAGAGAGATCCATACTGCCGGAGGAGCAAGGCAGCAAAAACGTGGGGCCACAGCGGTTGCAGAGGCGGTAGCTCTTCTCCCGCTGAGGAGCAGCAGTATGTACACCAGAAGCAAGGAGACGTTACGATCCCTAACGCAGCAAGGGCTCATCGAGGTAGGCTTGGCTTGCTGCAGATGCTGGAGTTGCTTCTGTTACTGCTAGGATGGCGTCGGGGTAGGGGTCCTTCAGGCTATGTCCATGAACTACTGGGCCTCCATGGTAATGGGAAGCCATGCTCTGCGTCGGCTTCGAGCCAGCCACCTCAACAAAAAGGCTTCTCCCGCAGTGTCTTTGGACGTGGCTGGGATGGCACGACAAGGAAATAAGCACCCGAAAATGCGCTTACAGTGTACGGGGGGGCCCTCTGTCTGTACACACGGGCTCCTCGACGCAGGCGTCGGCAGGGTGCCTCGGTATTCCTGCCGCAGAAAAAGACGCCTCTTAAGAAAGAAGGAGGCGTTAGTCTTTGTCTTGTTCGTTTCTTGTAAGCCTTTAGTGCTACATCCTCAAGGGACTCGTGCCCTGGGTGGTCGGGCTGGGGTCACCTCAGCGGGGGGCCTTGGCCCCCTTGAGGCCATCATGTATGCGACGGGAAGCTGGTGCAGGAAAGGAAAGAGTGTTAGCTAGCTCTCTGCTCTACTGAAAAATTGATATTTTGCAAGAGGGCAGCCGGAAGTGTAGCGGCGCCAAGGGTCATGAGCCTCTGATAACCCTCTTTTGCTTCTCTAGGGAGAACGGCGGAAGTACAGCAGGTACCCCCCACGGCTTGGTTGGCTACTCCTCAAGAATCAGCGGCACTCAGTGAGTCCTTGCCTTCTAAGCAACGACCAACGAGGGGAAGCTTGTTTCGCTCCTTTTCGCGCGCCCCTGTGCTCGCCTAACTCGGGCCAGTTCACTCTGATTCTTGAGCCTCCTCTCCTCACCGCTGCATACAGCATGTCACGCTCTCTCTCCGCTATCGGTGTACTACGCCCATGCCAGGTCGTTCCCGTTGAGCTGAACTGGCCGAGGGAGCGCCACTTGACATCTACGCCCGCCTCAGCCCTCTCCAGCCCTCGTGGGGGCAGGTTTTGAATATGCTTGAATTTGTTCGCTTCTCTCAGAGCAGCCAGCTCCGCCGCTCCCCCAGGATCTGCTAGAGCAGCTGCTACGATGCGTTCCATCATCTGTGACATTGGCACGCTTGTGGGGCCCTCTAGAAACAGCTGCAGTAGCGTGCCGTGCTCTCTCTGCGACGCAACCTACTGCTGCCTAAACTCCTTCCTATTAGCTTAACCTCAAGAGTTTCCTGCTACTTCAGTGACGCACCCCTCCAAAGCCTCTTTCTCTTAATTTGCTCGTGCTTGCTGCCCCCCTCGTGCCTTTTAGCCCGCGAAGCAGCCGATTCTTGCTAAGAAGCAGTTACTGGATGACCTTCACTACGGCCATGTGCACTCGATCCCCAATGTGCAGCTAGCCAGCCACCTAGGCTCGGGATCTCTCCAGGAAGTGCCCCCGCTAGCCTTAGCTTTAGCTCGCTCGATACGCGAAATATTGACAGAGAAGTGAATTCGCGGGCAGAGAACCTGCCGAGCCTGCCCACTGACTCACGTTTACAAGGCGTCCTCCTCGTCACTACTGTGGGGCCCCTCCTCGTAGACCCCTTCTCCCTGATCTCCTTGTCCGAGTTGCACGGGCTGAAGATCCTCAAGGGTGAGGCCCTCTAGCAGTTCACTAAGGTCCACTACTGGTCCTGCATCTGCCTCGTCCTCCTGGTCGTCATCGGTCTCTGAGTGGCAACTGCTGTCGCTGCCCTCTGCTTGCTCTTTATTGCGTTGCGCCTTCTGCTGTGCTTCCGCCAGTCGTCTCGCCTTATTGGCCTCCCGTCTCTTCTGCCCTTGCTGCTTTTGCTTCTGCTTTTTCTCGCCGCTGATGCGTATTTTCGCTGCCCCTGCGGCGGCCGGTTTGGTGGCTCTGCGGGGGTCTCTGTACAAAGCCACTTGTTTGCGCAGCTCTGCATCTTCTTCCAAGTCTCGCTTGAACTCTTCCATGTCTTCATCCTCCGCTGCGGCAGCTGCTCCCCCACGACCCGCGCCACCACGGCGTTTCCTACTGTCGCCAGCTGGTCTCCGCGGGGGAAGCCTCCCCGTTCCCTCCGATTCTTCCTCCATAGCCGTTCCGTCGTCTTCATGCTTCTGCAAGGTGCGCAACACCCACTCCCTCCTGCGGTTCGACTTCCTATTCGGAAAATGCTTCTTCACGAGCATCACCGGCCACGGGGCAGTGGCAAGGCCCACCTCCTGCTGGGGCCCTCCCCTACCACTGGTGTTGCCACTGTTTGCCTGTGGCCAGTGAAGATTGTGCTCGACGCACGAATCCGCGAAGCCGGAGAGATTTATGCGATGCAAGTCAAAGCCGGCAGCAAAATCCCCCGCTTGCAGCAGATGGCCAAGGTGCGTCATCGTGACTAGCAATTCTCCCTCCGGGACCCCACTGGCCGTGCAGCGCATGATCTCCGCTTCTGCGAGCAGCACCCCGCTGCTGTTGTTGCTGCTGTTGTTGCTGCTGTTGTTGCTGTTGCTGCTGTTGCTGTTTCCGCCACGAGTGACCGGAGCCGCAGCAGCATTCGCTGGAGCCGTCATGGAATCCACAGCCATGTCGTCACTTGCAGCAGCAGCAGTTGCAGCTTGCTGCTGTTTTTGCTGGTGGCGCTTCTTGCCGCTGCCTTGGTGATGGTGTTGCTGCTGGACTGGCGTGACAGAGAGTATCAGAAAGTAGGACAGGTGTTTGCGCGTACAAAGCGGAGGAAACGAATCCCTAAAATACACCATCGAGCTCATTTCGAGGTGCCTGGCAGAGAAAGGATCGACCAGGTGAATAGTCGACGCGATCCTGTTGCACAGGGAGAGCGAGGGGAACCCCCCAAAGTTATCCTTTGCCTTCTTTGCCGGGATAAATACCAAATCGTCCTTGCAAATAGGGGCTAGCTCTACAAAGGTCGTGTGCTTGTAGTTATACGTGTTGCTGTTACAGTCATGCGATATGAGCTGCTTGCTGCTGCGGCTGCTGCAGGGGAACCTGCTGCTACAAAAGGCAACAAAGGAAGCCGCTGCTTGTTTGTTAGGGAAGTGGAAGTCCAACCCATCCCGCCTCCGTACTGCTCTCAGCAATTTCTGCAGCAGCATCGGCTGCTGCAGCACCAGCTGCTCTAAAAGCAAAAAAGTCCTCTTGTGCTCGCAGCGCTGGCGTACCTGCACGCGAGCTCCCCAACCTGCGTGAGGCGTGAAAGCCTACAAAAAAAGAGGCAAGCATCGCACCGGATGCACAACACGCACGCTACACCATACTACACGCATAAATATGCACTAAAAAAAGACATACACATGGACAAGGGTAGACCACAGAATGCAAATATATATCCATATATGTAATATGTACCATGCATTCCCATATACATCCATCCACCTACATAGCAAGAAATACATACGCACATGCCTCCTACCTAGACGTACTGCAAAAGAATCCAATAGAGAATATATATCCATACTACATACACATATATATATATATATATACGTAGTCTTGAGTAATATGTATAGAGGCATTCCACGTGGCACGCCTTCAGTGATTGCACATGATGTGCATCGTACATTTGAGGCATGTAAGCAGTTCAGGTCTCTACACAAGACGGATCACGAGTGGAAGGCGTAAAATTTTTAAAAAAGGAACAGAATTAAGGAGTGGTAAAGACAGAAAGAGATCTCTATGGCTCTCTCTCTGAAACGACTGCCGTGCATCTGCAGTCTGATGGTGGTAGAGTCAGCCCTCTCGCCCCCCCCAAGTATGTTCCTCTAAGTGAATTCGTGTATGTTTGTCTGTGTGTTTTGTACTGCCGCACCTTCTTGCAGTCATCGCATTGCATATTGTGTAGAATCCCCTGCACATTGAAAGACTGCTCAACCTGGGCACTCCCGTCTAAGACTTCAGCCCTGGCAGTGATGCGAATGAGCAGCTTGTTGCTGTGGACCTCAGTAAAAAGCCAACGACAGTCAATAATGCGGGAGAGCGATTTCAAGCCCCGAATCTTCTTCAGGCAGAGTGCCAACAGCTCCCTGCGAGCATTCACAGAGAGAGAGACGAAAGAAACGCTGTCAGCGCTACACCCCGATAGTCCTGCTACAGCACGACGTACAGAAAATGGCCCTATTGGCTGACGCGTAAGAGGATTCAAGAGCAGGGTTGTTGAGTGGTGGGTAGGTAGGCATGAATTGAGGGATGCGAATCATATGCATGGATACGCAAGTGGAGGCAGACACGAGAAAATGGGAGGAAGAAAGGCAGATGCATGTGGAAACGCGGAGACGTAGACAGCCCCATCAACAGGTCATGATACGCACATCCACGGAAGGAGGGTGTTTATCACAAACATGTGGATGTAACCCCTCAGCCCACTCCCTCCGTGGTCTTTCAGCAGCCTCCCCGTATGCGGCAGGGGCTTGCTTGTTGCGTACGGACCTCGACTCCGGCTGGCACGGTAGCCACTTCCCCTGCGCATCTTTGTATCTGTCGCACTGTCTGCAGTGATCCACGACAAAGTTCCTGCATACGTAAGTGCTGATGTCTATCTCTTCCTGGAGGCAAGACAGGCACTTGTTTTTCGGATGCGGGGGCGTTACAGCCCCGCAGATGCAGCACAGGACATAAGCTGCGGTTAGAGGACGGCTGAGAGGCTCAGACGCTGTTGCAGTGGCATCACTCAAGGCTGCGGCTGCAGCTACACCAGGAGCTGCCCCCGCCATCCTCAGGCCGACACAGCGGGAAGAAGCAGGCAGCCAAGAAGAGAAAAGGGGAGAAAACGGATGAACTAGACCCTATATCACCCTGATAGCAGGCGGTCGGCATACAAACATATATATATGGAGCCACAGGATGCCCAGACCGACTGACAATACACGCTTGCTCTGCCCACGACCAGCGCAACGAAGGTTTCTGCGCCAAAAGCACGAAGAATCTCGCGAGGAGGAAGCCGGAGAGCTTCCGCCCTTTGCCTCACGTGGCTAGCCGAAAGAGATCTGTACAGGGCTGGCAGAGAATATTCAGCACAACGAAGGCACCTCCCCTCGCCCCGCAGGCTCCTTTCCGCTTCCGAATGTCGCGTCCGCAAGCTTCTGAACGTCAGCGGAACAGCAAACTCACACAGAGGTCACATGGAAACAGAGGCGTTGAAGGCGCCTTTCACCTCTCTTGCTGCAGAAGATCGAGTCCGTTGTGGTCCAGCAGGAAGCCCCGCAGCCCCGACCGGAAGCACTCCACGCAGGCGCAATTCATCATGAACCAAGGGAAAATGAAAGTTGACTCGAAATCTTGCGCAATTCACAATCATCAAGTGATTTCTGAGTGGATTGCTGTCGAGACTGGGGATGAAGAGCAGTGTGACATAGATATGTCAGGCAAGTGCCTCTTGGGCTTTGCGGCTATTCCTTGTAGGGACCCCTCTTGGAGGCGCATGTGAGGCTTCTTTGGTGGCTCAGATGGGCCCTTGATGGGCCTTTATAACGGTTGATCCGGGAAACGCTGAAAGGTGGTCTTGGCGGTGACAGGAATGGCATTTTCTGGAGGGCCTTTGAGTGAGCCTAAAAGGCGTCAATTGCCTGACCCCCCAAAATGCCTTTCTTCAGCTAATAAGCAATTCCCTGTACTTCGTGGAACTATTGTGCCTTCTCTTTCCAAGATGCGCAGTGATAGCCCCCCTACGAGGGGCCGTGAGCCGCTTGTCATGATGTGTCTGTTATCCACAGAGTAGCTGTCGCGGGCTAAGATACACTTGAACACTTTCCACTACACTAGTTTTTTTTCTAAGGAATAGTAGAGAACTGAACATTTGGTTGGTCTTGGTATACCTTATTCATTGCAGAATACTGGTGGCTCAACGGAAGGAGATGCAATGCTGTGTGCATGTGCGTTTTGTGTTATGTGCGACTAGCTACGAATGCTCGGAGCACTTAAAGGGTCCAACTACGCACACTCTAGCTGTCCCTCTGAGCTCATGTCAGGAACCTTGAAGGGTGAGGGGAGGAGGGGGGCCAATGAGGAAGCGTTGGTCGCTAAACACATTTTTCTATCAAGTTGCACTGAATCTGAATTTAAGTGTCTCTCTGAAGAGACTTTAGGTGGGAGCTACAGATGGTAGCACCGCATAGCTCGATGCAGCTGTTCCTTGCTGAATCTCTGGCTGGGAAAGCAGTCGGATATCAGGTTTCCTTGCCACAGTTGTCTGGTTTTGATCACGTGATTTGGCAATTCAATAACTTGATTTTCTTTGGCAATTGTCTGAGAAAACAACCCTTGTCAATGGAAGTAAACCGTGGCTTAACTTCTGTTCGGGTGGTGGGTTTCGGCCCGAATGCTGATGTGAACGCAGCTTGACAGTTGATAGAACAACATGATTCATAAGACGAGAAAGCGCTTAGGGATCTACTTGTGAGAATATTTGACCAGAAAAGAGTAACAGCCGTAAGGTTGAGCATGTACCCGAAGAGTTCATAATCCAACAGGAGACGCACCTCGCTTAGTACAACTGCTCCTTGTGGCATGTTTATTGCGGAGAAAAGCAGTTCAATGATTGCTATATTACTGTGGAAGCCGTCTGCTCCGGCCGGAATTTACTAACGTTCAAGCTTTACATAACCCCACCTCATCGGTTTTTGCCCAAATAAGCTCAACTGCAAGCTTGAGACAAGTAAGAAGGTCAAAGCCTAAAATTCCATCACCAGATTGGGAAATTGAGAGAGAAAATAAAATTTTGGCTTTCAAAAGTCACAGCACAGACGAACAGCTGCTTTGTCAGTGGTTCCTGTGAGGTCTATCCAAAGTGTTACGTCAAGTGGTCGCGAAATAGGCCGCGTCTCAGAAATTAAACCACTGCCCGGCGGAGCTTCGACAAATTAGGGACTACCTGGGAGAGTTAGGGCAAATTAGCGCAAGTCCGGCGGCTGTGGCTGAGCACGGAGGGCCAAGTCGTCATGTAGAAAGATTATATGTGGAGCGGCGTCGATTGGCCCTATCATACACATAAACCAGAAAAGGAAGCCAGAGGGGACCCGCACTCCTGAGCAGTTTCAGACAGCTCCAGCCCATCGATAGTGCACTTGCTTCTGCTGTCGGAAAATGGTTCATACAGTCCGGAACTGCAGGCAGTGAAAAAGCCAATGGAACATGAAGAACGGGACTAGGCTGAGCGGAAGCAGGAGGCTTGGAAAGCAAAGGAGATGCACCACGGAAACGACAAGCCCCCACGAAAGCTGCGCCGCAGTGATGGGGGATACAGAGGATACAGCCGGTGTTCGGAACCCACCAAAGGTCACATCTGTGCCAATGTAAACTCACACGATTGGTCCAGAATTGCTAGCGTAACTTGACACTAGATACAAAACAAACTTGTTATTCTATGGGGCTACGAAGAAGTGCAGTGTTTGCTCCACGTTAGAGCAGTCCTAAGGACCCGAATTCGCTGGAGTGTGGCAGAACGCAAAAACCGACAAGAAACTTGCATTGAAATGCTAAGTTGAATTAGAATTTGGTCCAACCAGCATGGAAAGTGAATCTCAACGATCGGCCCGTGTACCAGCACGTAATTCTGAGGATGCCCTGGGTGGCCTAATGGAAAGCGCCCATGCGAACACAGCTGCGCGCTGGGCTGGTCGCTGTGCCAGTAAGCACTAAGCAGAAGCAACTGCTGGTCTCCTTGATAATTCTCAGTTCATCTATGGTAAGCGGTGTAGAGTCGCTGCCTTAGCAAGGTGGGGCAGAGTCGCCATGCAGGCGGCTGAGCAGCGTAGTACTGGAAAACGGTTTAGAACACCCCTTCTATCTCGCTGACTCTGCAACTTATTCGTCAGCAAAAAAGTCGATCACGCATCCAGCCAAGGAGCACCAGGAATAGGCAAATCTCAAGGCAGAGTCACCGATGTGCGATAACGACGAGCTGCTAGCAGACTGGCCACCAGCAAGTCGCCTACCTTATTGTATTATGCTAATGAGTCAGCCCCGAGCTGTGTCGTGGTATGGGAAGGCCACACAACATGAAGAGCAGGAATGAGCAGCAGGCCAATGACCAATTGAAAGAAGTAAATAGCTAGAGTAGATCAGCGCCCGTGGGCATGACCGGGTGTTGGAGCCCGAAACAGACGGAAAGTGGCGCCTGTGCATTCGTTTGAAGCCCGTGAACAACATTAAAAAGCAAAAATTCCCGATGCCTAAAGTTGGCTAACTACTTGACAAGCTACATAGATCGACAATGCACTCGGCATTTGACTTCACGGACGCCTCCTGACCAATCTTAATTCACGCTGCTTTCGGGCAGATAATGGCGCTCCATACTCCTACTCGCTAACTCGAGGACACCGCCCGTACACCGACTGGGCTCGCTAATGTCCTAGCGGAAGTGCAGCCCTCTTTCTAGTGGGAAATTTTATGGAGGCATCAACGAAACGTCCATGACCGTCTACATGGAAGACGCCTTAGTGTTCAGCCGAAGCTTTCAAAGCACCTATTGCACCAACGGTGGCGCTTCAGATGTGACGGGACAAGCACTGGTATGCAAAGCGACGAGCGTGCTTGGTTCCGTAAGGACAGCTGTATTTCTCACATTCTGTACTTTTGTTTGACATATTGAGCAAATCCAGCCAAATTCATAGCAGTGAACGCGTAGCTTTTACTTTTTCACGCACCCACAAAAACGTTCCAGAGTTCTCTGCGCTTGCAGCTCGTGATGAAATTTTTTCCCTGGGATTATGCGGATCACCGCTCCTTTCACTGATATATATATTAAAGCGGTGCATGTGACTTGCATATAGGAGGCTAATATCGCAGCAATGACGCTCATCAGCCGCCGTAGAACCTCTCCGGCACTGGAATTGCCTTGCTATAAGGGTCATTTCTTCCGATCAACCGATACTTCTCACGGAGAGGTGCGTTATGATTTTCCGCCAGGCTACGAGTTCCCTAAATCACCAAATTACAGCTTATTGTTTTCATCGCACCATCGAGGCCGAGCAGGGATGCATAGTGCGGGGAAGGGAGCCCCATGAGCTGTGGTGGGGAGTGAACAAAATGGCGGCACCATTAATGTGGACCTCATTTCAATGTCCAGATCGACTCTCGGCCTTTAATGCGTCACTCGAGGAATTTCAAGGACCTGGGTAACCTTATAGTTGTTAACTCGCTTCGGGAGACTCGTCCAATACGACATTACAGAAAAGTATACGAAGGGTTTTACCAACCTACGTGCCTACACGCTCTCGCGAAGCCCCAACAGTGCGCTAATGTGTAATGCAGACGCTTCTGTTCATGATGAATTGCAGCTCTATTGACATCACGTAGGTCCTATGCTTTCAGCTTCCGTATATCCTCTTCTATTCAACATCCAGAATGTCTAGAAGGTGAAGTATTGTCACGTCGAGGATGGTTGAATGTAGTTCAGAGAAAGCGAATATTCCGTCGCCTCTAGATCTCGACTCTGCTTCGCAGTGTCATCTTGCGCAAAACGCAGGTTCATGTTTTTTCGACCATGGTGAAATTCACAATACACTGGAAAAGCTCCCACGGTCCTAGAGTCCTGGAAAGCGCCCGTCAGCAGAGGAGTATAGACTGTCATGCCAATACTGTAAGCAGCTAAGGCGTCATGACGCTCCGAAACCTGCTCTCTGCAAAATCTTCCGATTCTCCAAGACTTTGGATGGTCTGACAGAAACCAGACAACTCTTGCAAGGGAACCTGACTTTCCACTGCATTCACAGCAAGTAGATGAGCGACGGGCGGTAGCATAGAGCCCTGGTGTGCTACTAACTGTACTGGTCCATCTAAGTTCTCCATGGCGAAGCAGCACTGTGATCCATACTCGATACAAAGCCAATAGAAAGCTAGCGAGTGTTTCTCAAAAGAGCTCCCTTTTTCCGCTCCCCATGCATCCCCAGAGTTCGCTACATGACTTTCACATCATCGTGCGTCTTCCTGGATCGAGGTAGCAGTGCCTTTGCAGCAAACAAAAAACATAGAAACAGGTAAAGCAGTGAACTCATCAGAACGCCTTACCAAAATGTAATCTGAGCAGTACTATTTTGTCTCACCATGGCTTAACCCGTTTCAACCTGCCGGCTGCAGCGGCTGTGAATGTGAAGATTGTGGAGTTGTACCGTCCTGTGACCTCGCAGCAGACACCCATAGTATTCTTTCGCTCCTTACACATAGCAGAAGGAGAACTGAATGAACAAAGCGGCGTACCACTCCTGGCATGACGACTGCATCAATAGAGCCAGTGTCGATGGGTGCCACTGCAGAACAACACGGCGTGCTGTCAAAGAGCCAGAGCGTCGGCTTTCCGTATCTTGTTCTCTTGTTATCATTAAACCACTGCGTATTTTCGTACTACATTTCAGTGCATGTTGCATTGCTCCGTGAGCGGCTGCAGCTACTGGGACTGAGTGGGCAGGGAGCGCCATGCAGGGCCCTGGGAGCTGTAGTAGCGTGAGCGTTTTTACCCACCGCATATCCATCATATAAACCTTTTCTGTATTGACCGACCTCTGGAGCAGCTCCGTCGTCGCCTTGTTTGATTCCATGAGCTCCAGGGACTGCTTCCAGCCGCAACCGCACTGGCAAGAACAGCAGCAACAGCGGCCGCTGGGCAACAGGCACATAGCGTTAACAGTAGCAGCTGCATCAGCAGTAACCATTGACAGAACAGTGTTAAGGGGGCTGCAGCACGTGGTTGCATTTAGTCCCTTTTCACTTACAGGAGGGAGTCCCAGCTGCCCGAATGCAACGGCCAGCAGTGAAGGTATGAGAAATCCACGTTTTGTAGGGATCTTTTGGCGGCGTTAGCAGCACCGCGAACAGGAGCTGCTACAGTAGCAGATCTCCAGTTGCTACGCGTCATGCCGCCTTCCGCCGCGAGCTGATGAGGGCTCTCACCAAGTCTTGTATCTTTGTTTTCGTGGCATTCTTTGTTGGCCTCCATGGCGTCGGTGGTCGTCAGGCCATCTATGAGGAGTCACCTCGTTTTCGGGTGTTTGCCGTCCCCGTGAGCGGTGTGGCAGCTCGAAAGCACGATGACGCCATCAAGCGCACCCGTACAGTGGGACCAGAGTGTGAGGGCAACCCCCCTGACTGCGTTGGTGGAGAAAGTTTAGGATATCGGAAGGCCCTACGTAGCCAGAAGAGCTACATGGATCCTGAGGAGTCTGGCGATGCAGGTCATGTCGACGTTCTCCCCGTCTCTAACGAAAGGCTTCCCGCTGAACCGGCCCAGCAGACCAAGGAATTTTCCACGGGGAAGCAGTTGCAGCCTCAAAAGCAGCGCCACTTGTTGCTCCCAGAAATATCCGTCGGGGGCGTCTCCGAGCTGCTTTTGAAGGATTTTCCGCCCGTGACATTTCCGAAGCCGCCAATGGACTTGGTTCGCTTGACGGCCGCTTTGGCCCCGCCTGTGCTGTCTACTTACAAGGCAAGAAACGTAGAAACTATATGGACTTTTAAAAAGTATTCCCGCTTACGCAGTGATGGCGCCCTCCTAGGTTCCTCCTCCCACCCCGATATTGCTATTAGTTGAATATCCCCGCACACCGTGTGCCCGCTAGTTGGGAGGCCCTGTCCACTGTACCTTTTCTTAGAAGCCTACTGCGTAGTTGCCTCCTCTCGAACTCACGCATTCTGTATTTCCCGCTGCACGGCAGCTCGATATCTTGGGAGTTAGGGCGTTTAGCGGTACCTGCTTGTGTACAGGAAAAAATAAAGGCGGTGTATCCGTTCGGAGTGCCTATCGAGGTGCGCAACCTGGCGACTGGCGCTAAGCTTCGGATCGTCTTGCAGTCCGTTCTTGGATCGGGAGGGCAGGGCATTGTCTTGCTGGTAAGCTTACCTTTTTGCTGGAAGCGAGCACGATAGATGCCTAGCTATCAGCTGGGTCGATACGCAAGAAGCTTTTTAGCTGCCTCCAGAGAGACTCTGTGGGACTGTGTAATCAGACTCATTTGCTGCCGTTGTTGCGGCAAAAGAAGTCCGCCCCAACTCCTTAGTGAAGTGCATTGCAGTGGACGGCAGGGGGGGGGAGGCCGCTTAGTGTTGCGTGTTCAGAGGCCGCTTCTTCTCTGATCTCACGGGTAGCTACAGCTGCTTTGTGGATCCTCTGTAGGCTTCAAGTGCAGCCAGCCTTGTGGTCTATAGTCTGGTCGCGTGTGTTGGGGTCCTTGTTGAGAGGGCCTGCTAGCTGTTGATACCAGGCTTGCATCTCGTGAACTGTGGATAGTTCATTTAGGCGTGATGCAGTTTGTCCGAGCTGCTAGCCTGTCACTGCGTGTATGTATGTATGTGTATGTATGTATGTGTATGTATGTATGTATGTGTATCTATGTATGTGTATGTATATGTATGTATGTGTATGTATGTATATGTATGTACGCATATGTATGTATGTGTATGTATGTGTGTGTGTGTACGTCTATTGGCCTGCCTGTTGTGTAGGGTCGTGTGGATGGTGCGCCACATGCGGAGTTTGCTGTGAAAGTGTTTTGTATTCACGAGAAGCACCAGCGGGGATTTGCCAAAGATATGGATCGTCTTAAGCGTCGCGTACGCCTGGAGGTGGCGATCGCTAAGGCGGCCCCTGCAGATCTTCCTCTGGGAGTTTGGTCGCACTTGTCACACGTTGTAATGCCCCTTGATGTCGTTGAGCCTACTGCAAATTTTGCTCCCCCACCCGAAGACCGAACGAGGTACTGGCCGCAATGGGTTGTCTTCGAGCGATTTGCAGGTGTGTCAATGTTGAGCCTAGCGCTGCTGATGGGAACGGCGCTTCCTGGTTTCGTGCTGCTATTCTCTTTTTGAGAAGAGAATGAAGAGTGCGATTTCCGCAGCTTCGCTTGTGTGTCGATGCGTCTTTCTTACCCCCTTGTGTGGGCCTCTCGTCGGGCCGGTTCAAACAAGGATTCCGCCTCTTGAGCTTTTCGTGATCGGATCTTGAAGAAGGGTTTTTCTTACCAGAGATGTTTTCTTCTGATGCTTGCGGCGCTTGCTGCAGGGGACGTCGCGATGCTTCGAGGCCTCCCCTCTGCGTCGGCCTCTGCGAAGCTCTCTGCCACAAAGCAAATGCTGCTGTGAGCTTTCTATGGCGTGTTTCTCGAGAAAGCAACGCGCATGCCGGGATGTATATCGCTCTATTGAGCCACCGATTTCCTCACGTGGGAAGAGCGGCAGGGGCAGAAGCTCCGCATACGCAAGGATTAGGAGGACAAACGTTGCGGGCTCCCTGTGGGTTTGCTGCTGGTGCACAGGGCAGTGGTGCGGATGCATGATATGGGGATGGTTCACTCGGACGTGAAGACGCAGAACTTTTTCGTGAAAGCAGATGGCCGCATCTTTTTAGGAGACTATTCGCTTGCACACGTGGGCTTGCTGTTTTTAGCAGCGTGCTGGCATGCTTCCCGAATACACGGCTGTTCTTCCGGCTGTCTCGCTAGGTCCTTGCGTCTAGATATGCGCGTTTTACCCCTCTGTATAGCAGTGACACTTTGTTCTCTAGTATAAGCCTTGAGGGACTCGTTTTTTGGGGCATCTTTCTAGCTGGTTTTCAGACTATTTTTGAGATTTGCGCTGTCATGCTTTGCAGCCTGTGGGCTACGTGGCGTCCTGCATGGAAGGCACTGCGACATACTTGCCTCCAGAGAATTTGAGGTGTATGCGGGAGAAAGAGCGCACCCTGAAGGTTACGGAAATGAAGGATTCTTGGGCCCTTGGTGTTGTATTTTATAGAGTCTGGTGTTTCCATTCACGCCCCTACGGAGCGGATGATGCGCTGTATGAGGAGCTTCTGGGTAGGACCTGGCAGGAATGAGCATTTGGCAGCCTTGGCACCTCGGCTTCTCTGTAGTTGTTGCTGTTGAAGTTGCATGCCAGCCACAACTCCTCTGTAAAAGAGCGCTGCTGGTTCCAAATACAGGAGTGATCGCGGGTGCTGCCGCATTTATTCTTACGGCTTACACATGTATTGGACATAGCTTTGGTGAGGGTGTGCGCGTCTGTGAGTCGTTCTTTGCAGACAAGACTGCTTACGCGCACATTGAAGACTTGGATTTTAGCCACTGCAGTCCGGACACCCCGCTGGCCGTTCTTGTAAGCGAAACTTGTAGTTTGATTTCAGCTTGTTCTGCTTCCGGTGCTCCTGCCGCTGCGTACGCTTGTGTTCGCGTGTGCACGCTTGCGTAGTGTTAATTCGGTTGTGAGTCGCTATCGAGATGCTGCGTACAGCATATGATTCGCCTATTGCTCGAACCAAACCCCTTGCGCCGGCCCAAGCCCCGCGACATTTATGAAAGGCATCCAGTCTTCCAAATGGAGGTGAAAGACATTCTTTCGGATACACTGGCAGGATTTATTCTCTCATATCACCTTGGTGCCGCCAAGTCTCCCTGATTACGGCCACTAAACACGCACGCCCGATCTTTGGCTGCCCTTCATGCGCAGTCTGCGGAGACAGCAGGAAGCATCTGTCGTGCCATCTAACCTGAGCGGGCAATAGTGAAGCCCTAAAGCCACATAAGGTCCCCCCTTTCACTAGTGCTCCCGCGGGGCCCCCCTTTTTGCAATTCGCGCCAGCCACGGCCTCCACGGGGGATCCTCCTTCTGCATGCTAACTGTTCAATATTGGGATTCCTTTTTGTTGGGGGCGGAGGGTGACGCTTGGGTGGGGGGGGGGACGGGGCGCAGTGAGACTCGAGATGCGGCTGCAATACTCATCAGTCCATGGGTGCTTCTTCCAGCCGCACTTCATGCTGCAGCGGCTAGGGAGACGCCTACATGGGTGTGCCATTCGCCGCAGGGCGATGAGCATGTGCGTATTACGCTTGGTGTTTTTGCCGGTGCCAAGAAGGCACGAGTGAAAATGCAAAGCATGCCCTTTATACAGTTCCCAAATTGGCACAGTGACTATGTATTTAAATGGGCGCACGGTGTTGGAGTGCCTACGATTTTCTGTTTGGCGATGATGACACGGGTGTTTGACACTACCACTAGCGAAGTCCGGCTTGTAGAGATAGTTGCTTGGACACCGACCCCTCTGCCGCTGCTGCTAGCAGGCTACTGAGAGGCAGACTACGTGTATATGCGTGGTTCAGAAAGCGCATAGCGCCGCCGCTTGTGTGTTTTGACTTGATGAGGCTGAAGGGCCAGACCGAGCGGTGCAAATCAGCAGGCGGCAGCACTAGGAGTGAAGAACGGTGTGTGGTCTTTTTTGCTATCGCAGCAGTGCGACTGTACGCGGCAAGCCGCACACCCATCCAGTGGCCATGGCCGCGGCACCACTGCCAAACACTCCGCCTGCATCAGGGGGCGCTTCTTTTGTGGTTAGTGCGATTGTGAAGGGTTTTGAACTGACACACTACAGCAATTTTCGTCGTCTACCGAGTCGTAGGATTGTCAGGGTTGTGCACCTGAGTGAGGGGCGCAGCAACGAGGACAGCAAATTTAAGAACTGAAGATACTGTAGGGGAAGCTAGCGCTGCAGCGGGATTAATTCTCACGTTCACTGCGAGGAGGGGCAAGAGTAGGGGGGGTGATCCACATCACATACGCATGCAAAACTTTGCATCGGCGAGTAGGGCTTCGAGCTGGCCTGCGTCTTTGGGCTTCCGGGAGGCTTGCACAACGCTGGAAGCCGCCAAAAGTGAGTTTCCAACGCGATACGGTTGAGGCTTTGCTGCAGAAGCCAGGGCAACAATTGCGCAACAGAAGAGACCCCACAGAGCAATCGGCACTTGGGAAAATATCACGAACGGAGGGGGCAGGAGCAGCAGCAGAGAGGCGAAGTTCAAAGGCGACTCGGCGTGCTCCACAACATAGACACAATCATGCGAGCCTTTCCCTGCACGCTGGGGGCCCCGGTGCCGCGAGGCCCCTGTATCAGCACACGCTGAGCAGAGGGAAGTCAGGAAGAGTGGAGAGCAACCATGACGAGACAGCAGAGCGGCTCTGTCTTCCAGCTTTTTCAAGGGAGTAAATGGAAAGCAAAGTTGAATCAAAGACACCCAGCAAGCAGCTTGCGACGGTGGCTGCTGCAGCAGCAGGCGTTCAGAGAGGCGCCCGAAGGCAAGTGCACGAGAGGAACACACGGGGGGGAGGGGGGGAAGAGAAATGAAGGTGCGTGCATGGTTTTCTCGTGGCTTACGCGTCTCCCCATCAAAGGCTTGCATTAACCCCTCGAGAGACTTGTTGAATGCACTGACTCTTGCAAAAAGCTCTCGGGGGGAGGGCTCAAATCGCCTTGTGGCGGCAAGCCGGCCGTACGCTGCACGGGTAGAGGCCTCTGCGGAGTCGCTGGCTAGGCCGCTCATAGCCTCCAACACTGCGCACGCATGCGCACTCACACGACACTGGGAAAGCCTTAAAGAAGGCGTATATGCCTTGCCTATTACTTGTCGATGAGTGTCAATAGGAAAGGGCAGGAGCAGGCGAACTTCCGAAGGCAGCATGAAGCCTGAAAATGCAGGTTGCCTCTCAGCCAAGATGCGTTACTGGTGACAGAAGCCGCAGAGAGCCGTGGTGTCTGCTGATTTCTTCTTAAGATACACAAAGAGAGTCTCTGCCTTCTAGTGAGGAGAGGCAAGGTAAGGAATTCTAGCAGGGGCCCCTCAGGGGCCCCTGCGAAGTCCTCCTTCGCCACGCCTCCCGTGGGTGTAAGGGGCAAACTGGGGAGGTTCTGGTGGCTCACAGCAATCGATGTCTTCCTTTCGTCCCGTGAAAGGATTAACGGGAAGGCTGTTGCAAGGGGCCAGCGCGAAGGAGGCAAGGTGTGCCTCCCCGGTGCTCCTCGCCAAATCGAAACCCCTAATTCCAGCAGCGAGCGCCAACCAATCCGAGACCAGTTTGCCCCTGAGAAGACGCACATAGACGCGCGTGGAGAGAGCAGCTGTCTTTTCAATCCCCCGAAGTGGCAGCCATGTTCAGCTGAGCGGTGCGCAGCAAAGCGGTGGGGTCGGCACACGACGCCTGACGGGTGGCACAGGGCGAGAGAAAAAGCGGCGAGACTAAACTTTAAAGACACAGATTGACACACGTGCCGAAGGCATGAGCCTACACATAGGGGGTGACTGGCTGGGTTGAGCACACATGGTCCTAATCGACACTAAGAAACGCCTATACAGGGAAGGGGCCACCGCTACAGACGGAGACTCATGCGCGCACTGCGGGAGGTTATTGCGGAGAGCGAAATTATCGTTGAGCTGCTCGCAGACGACGCAATTCAGGTCCGAGAACGCCGATCCCAAAGAGCTCAGCAGAGAGTCCATCTGCACACAAACAGAGAGCTCTGCGTGTAGAAGATCCACACAAAAATTTCGAGCAGGCGCATTGGCAGAGGGCATACGTCTCGAAACACCCACCCATTTCTCTGTGTCCTTCGGCTCCTGTTCCTGGTGGATCAGGCCCTCCATTTTCAGCCACAGGAAAATCTGCCGGGCAGAAACAGGAAATCGAGACCACTGAATTCATGCCATGGGGGAGCTTCTCTCCGTTGAGAAGGATCCTTCTCGGTGCCTCCGACGATCGAAGAGGTCTTTGGAGGCTGCTTTGGACCAGCTTTGCCTACAGTGGACAGACAGGCACGATCACGGCCTAGCGACGGTTGCCAACGAGAATCTTGGATTTCACGACGGTGACGCCGATGCAGTTCTATTCGGATGGACGCTGCCGAGACAGTGTCGACCTAGAATCGTAGGCCTTCTTCTGCCGAGATGCCTCACACAAACCTAATGTCGGTTCTCGGAGCATAGGGGATGAGTGCCGTTGCATACCACTCGACAAAAAATACCGAAATGACCACTTACTGAACCCGCGTTTCAGGCTTTACGCTCCAGACTTTTGACTCCACATCACAAGGAAGGAAGATAAAAGGCCCTTAAAGAAGTGTCGATATGGAGGGCTGTCCGGAAAATACGGGATATTTAGGCTATTGTGCTCTTTAGGGGGTTTCCAATTTCGACGCCGGGGGGCCCCATACCCACCGGGGGGCCCCCAAGGTTTCACCCTCCCGTTACCCCTGTTGCATGGTGTTAGTGACTCATCACTCTTTTTATTTGCCCTAATGCCTTGCATGTACAATTAAATTTGTCGGTCTTGAGTTGGGGTTGAAAGAGAGAGGCAGCATGCAGTGTGGCTATGGCTCATTCAAAACCCAGTAGGTGATAATTTGCAATAAGCTGCAGCTCTCCTCAGAGAGCATGAAATCTTCTGACCGCTGCCGTTTCTTGGGCTGCCTTTGACGCCTTCTGCAGCTGCAGCGACCTTTTGGATTTACTCGCTCCCCGCGAGGATGACAAACAACCCTAGAGGAGTGTATTGCCAGCGACACCGACTCGTGCGTGCACACGGAAGGAGAACTGGTTGTCCAAACAACGCAGAGTGATCGTGTAGTCACTGGTAGATATGCTCGCTGGATTTTGGAAATCTTGCGCAGTAACTTGTATTCCGGGAAAAGGCACAAGATAGCGACCCAGTGCTCCCTCCCATAGTATGCGGTTTTAGCGCCCTTTAGGACCATCCGTCGAACTCCACAGGCTTCCCTGTACTCTCTCTACGAGCACTTCCCTTTAGCTACCTTCTGCACCTATGTTCAGAGCGCCCATTCCGGGCAGCACCGCCATGTGCCCTTTTCAGCCACAAATGTGCTGTAGGTAGCTTGGACGTGAGTTGCAGCTTCAGGCAATACATGAGATTATCGCGTGAGCTCTTTCAGACCCGAAAAAAAAAGACTCCCCTGTAACGGGCTGAAACCTGGCCTTCTGTCACGTCGAAGAAAAATGGTGTCTTTAGGAGCCGAACTAAAAGCCAGCAAAAGCCGTTAAAGGGGAGCGCATAAAACCACAAGCTGATACCGCACAGCTCGCACCAAGACACATCGATCGTTATCAGCTAGGTTCCCCCAGCTAGTAAGCCGCTTCTAGCGCTGTCGCTACAGCTCAGGAGCACGCGATCCTACTGCCAGCATCCTTTGGCTTCTGAGCAGGTCCTCGGTTCCCACACATCCGTGGTGTGTAGCCAATAAGGGGCCTCACGCATGCAAAAGAGCAGGGTGAGTAGGAGTGCAGTGGTGCACTACGCACCTTTGAGCACAGCAATGTGGAGACCTGATCCGCGGAGTGTTTTGCGAACCGCAGGGTGCCTCCCTGGAGGCTTTACATGAGATCCCCACATGAACCGTCAAGAGAGCGATTCATTGAGCTAGAGAGATTCCTTGCCTTCACAAATACGGCGGAGTCTGTCATCGCCATTCATGTAGACGAGCACCAAATCGTGTCGGTGTGCGACCTCCTGATCTGCAGCGTATCCAAGAAGGCTTTCAAATTCCCTACTGCGGTGTCCTACGCAAACAGCCATCGATGAAGCGCGCAAGCAGTCCCCATCCAACCTTCCCGCCGATGATAGCATAGAAGCAACCACGCTCCGGTTGCACATGCACAAAGAGACGCACGCACCCCTCTTCGAGAAGGAGTGGGGAAGGCTTCGATCACGGGGAAGAAAGCTCGAGAGGATGCGTGCTGGCAGACAAGGTGGAACAGATCCCATCAGTTGTCAGTGACACCAATACGGAAGACCGCACTGGCTGCCAAGGTGATGGTCCTGCCACAGAGTCTAGCCAGCGGTGAAAAAGTAGGGAGCTATCTACAATCATCGTCGGCTCACGCACCCTTCACGACGTGAAGTTCTTCACTTGAAAAGCCGGTGACGCAGCGGCCTATCTCAGCCCCCATGACGCCGCTGGAGCTCTGATATCCATGCAGAAAGATACTGAGACACTCTCCAGCAACAAAGGTCCCCCTCACAGCCTTGACGCCTAAGAAAAAAAGATACTCTAGAGCGACTCATCGCTACCACGAGGCCATACGTCTTGTGGCAAAAGCCTTCGCACGTCCATAGGAGCCCACAGAGTACGACGAAAAGCAAAGACGCTGCGAACACTGCGAGACAGTCTTTGCAACAACAACAACGAGCACTCACCAGCGGCGAAGAGGCTCTTGCGATGCAGCACTAGGCTGCGGGCGCACCCGACATCCACGTCCACCTCTCCCCGCACTGGCAACGAAAGAATCCAGCGTCGCACCAGACGAACCGACTGAGATGGACCCGTAGGGGCATTCGAGATAAATATGGTGCCTGCGACAGCCATGGCGGCAGCAGCAGCAGCAGTGGCTACAGAAGCGTGAAGCTCAAGGATAGAGCTTGACGAGAAGACACGCGAGTGAGTGCACAAGGCAGGGAGGCCGTATCGCACCTTCAAAGGACGGGGGAGAGCCTTGACTATCCTCCTCTGATGGAATTGCGAATCGGATGCTTTCTTGCTTAGGCCAGCAGCATTCGTAGCTGGGTGGCTGCTGGGGGAAATTGTGATGCTGTATCGGTTGCTGCTGCAGCGGACGGCCTTGCCTGTGCCAGCGTTTATGGAAGCCCACGGCTGCACACGCCAGCTGATTGCCTGTGGCTTCCGTTGTTGTTGCTGCAGGCGTCGGTAGTGGCGCTATCTCGGGTGCGACTCCACCGGTAAGTTGCTCCGCAGTGCAGGTGCAGTTGAGGGGAGAGGCCACTGGGAGATTGCCCGTGTTCGTATCTGCTTCCGCGGTAGGCGAATCATCCTCCAAAACGCTTTTCTTGCTGCTGCAGCTACTCTCTGACTCGACACCCGCCTCCACGACGAGCGAAGACGAGAGTCTGCGTCGCGGGGAATGCTCAGCACCCGCGACATCGGCTGCGAGGTCGGTGGAAAGCGCAGCGGCACTAGGCTCTGGGGGGGAGCTACACCACTGTGCAGGCAGCACCCGCAAGTCTGAGACTGGGGCAGAAGATTGCGCATTGAGAGCGAGACTCCCCTGAACACCACTCCGCCCGCTTGCGCGCCAGGCGCTCTGCGTCTGCTCATAGATCCCTGTCATTTCGGAATTTTTCGAGCAGGAGGAGGCCTCTGCTGCCGTTCGGTGAAAGGCTCTGTCCATAGTCTCCTGCCCGCTCACGTCTCCCGTGCTGTCCAACGACAAGCGCGGATTTGGTGGCTGCTGCAGGGAGTCGTTTGCAAAAGTGTCGCCTCTTTCTGCTCCTCCTGGAGGTGCCCCTGCCGCTGCAGCTGCCGCTGCGTGGCTCTGCAGCAGCGGTGCTGACGGGCAGTGCAGGAGGGGTAAGGGATGCAGAATCCTGTGCTCGGCAACAAACTGAAGCATGTCCAACACCCTATCCGGATGTGCGCCATTAACAATGCCCACATGCACGCCGAGGTTTGTTGCAATCTTGCTGGCAACGACCTTGGTATACATCCCGCCAGTCCCCCATGCGCCACCACCTCCCTGGAGGGAGAGGTACGAATACACATCCGTGAAGCGATCCACAAACCACACTGGACAAGCGTCTGAGGCATCACGAAAAAAAAACCACAGAAAAACCCAAAGAGGCCACTGCAGTCTCGCACACGCAGGGAGATCTCTGCCAAACGAGGGAACGCGCGGAAGGACAGATCATACACACTACAATAAACACACGCATGCCTGCACGTAATGCATGTATATTTGTATATATTATATATACAGTACATGCAATACATGCATTGTACGCATTTATAGCACATGCAACACATGCATTGTACGCATTTATAGCACATGCAATACATGCATTGTACGCATTTATAGAACATGCAATACATGCATTGTACGCATTTATAGCACAGGCAATACATGCATTCAGTTTTGCACGGCCATACCTACACAGATAAGCAGGGGAGGGGAAAAGGAGAAGTAGCAAAGAAACAAGCGCAAGGAAAGGAGAGGACCCCAATTGCGAGGTTTCTCGACAATAAGCACTAAAAGGGGTAGACAGTGCTTAGGTGTTACACACGCGAATTGCGAGGCATACCCGCATGCGCTTTTGGATTTTTTGTGTAAAGGCAGTCCACGTCGGTGAGGATGAAGAGAAAGTCTGCCTCGAGGGCAACAGCGCAGTGCGCAGCCAGCGTATCGTTATCTCCAAATCGCAGCTCCTCGGTACAAATGGAATCGTTCTCATTCAGAATAGGCACCACCTGCATGCAAAGAAGCGCACAAAGGGAGGAAGGGGAAGGAGGAGGCACATGAAGGAGGCGTTGCATTGCGAATACAAGTCTCGCATCGCAGCAATCAAAATTGCGGGTTTACGCAGATGCACGACCTCTTGGGAGTCGTCACGCCTGGCTAAAAGCCGAACGCACAGCCAAGGCAGAGAAGTAAGACCAGAGGAGAAGTCCAGCAGCAGCAGTTAAATTAGTGCATGCACACGCGGGTGCTGAGAAAGTTGCAGTGAGAAGGACAGACATGCAGATCCAACAGAGAGCGCAGGCAGCTCCTGAAATTGCCGTAGGTTCTCTGCCGTAGAAAGTCGTTGCGGCTGACCAACAGCTGAGCCACTCGCACTTCTCGCACACTGCGCCAACAAACGCAAGCGCAGTATATCCCTGGCGTCGATACTACTGTGGACAGCACTTTGATAAGGGGTGTCTCTAAAAGAAGGCTGCCTGCCTGCTGCTGCCTGTGCCCCTTCGCCTGCACGAAGCCACCTTTGCTGCTGAGAGCCATCCGCTGCGCAACGAACGTGATGGGGGAACGATACAAGCCTCAGGTGCTGCCTTGCCTGAACAAATCCTCGTAAAGTCGCATGAGGCGACACTGGCCCACTGCAGCAAGAGCCTGTTTCTCTCGGATAGCCTCTGGCCGCTTTTGCAGGTGCAAAGCCACACAACCTGCCCCCACTGCTCCGCTGGTTACCAACAGAACAGACACACCCTTCGAGCGCAAGAGGCAAATCTGAGAAAGCACAGCGCACAAGGAGGATGACTGCTCAGCATTCCGCTAAACAGCTCGAAGCAAAGAAGCTGCAAGCCTCCAGACATCGAGTCGGGGACGGCAACAACCACAGCACTGGCGCCTTCGGAGACTCCCGAAACGCGCAGAGGGCAGACCAAACAAAAGGTACTGCGAGACGCGGCTGGCGACGATTCGGAAGACAAGACGGCAAGCGGGGAAAAGGCGGAAAAGGCCTTATTTTGCGAAGGGAGGGTTGGCATTACTAGTGTAGAGAGAAGACACAGGAGGAAGCTATCGACGTCCACACAAGCGGGAGGGGCCAGGCAATACAGGAGGACCCTCAAACAGAGGTGAGAAGATGAGCAAAGAAGCGAACTGGGAGGGTGGGGTGAGGAATAGTCGCCCTTTACACAGTAGGGCAGCAATTGTGCAGCTTTCTGATGAACTGGAATTCGGGAGCTACGACGTAGAATGGGAAGAGGAGCAAGAGAGTGGCAGCCTCGGCTTACCGTATCAACGAGCTTGCCAATATTCGAGAGGGAAAAGCTGGGAGTGTGCAGCCGCTCATCCATGAGCGTCGAGGTTCCCACCTTGATAACCACTGTCAGCCTCTCCCGACCAAAGGCCCTCAACAGGTCGCCTGCTGGCGAGAGCAAACGTCTATTTGCAGACGGCTTCCCACCGCTATTGCTGCTGCAATTCTGGCAGTCCAAACATGTTTCAGCCGTCATGCACGTGGCGTTGCTGCAATAGTTGTGCCTCATCCCGCTGTCAGCGGTGCTGCTTTTGAGCGCGTTGCTGCTTGCGACGCTATCGCTGCCGGCAGCGACGGCTGTCTTGGTACTGCTGCGCCCTTTGCATCTGGGAGATCCTCCTTGTGCTGACGCTTCCATCATGGGAATTAGAAGGAGGTGGAACCATGCGTGTGCGCGGCCGGTGAATAGGAAGAAACGGCGATCCTAAGATGTTCAAGGCAGCCACAACAGAATACACCTCCGAAGGCAGTCACAGCAGGCGGCCTTACAGGAGCTTTCGAACATTGCTTGTTAACAAAGAGATCGGAGGACGGGCCGAGGGGGGTGGCCCGAAAGCCTTTAAAGGAAAATTCCGGAGCATTAACAAGATCGCGGAGGGGGGAGAGCTGCTTCTCTTTCGCGGAGGAAACAAACCTCGGCAACACCTTTCAAACCATTAATAAAGTTAAAGAGGAGCTTTTCTAGCGTACACAAGAGTAGAGGCCAGGCTGGCCAGACATGGCAGCTGCTGAAACCCTTGACACAGTTCAACAGTCCTCTGGCGGTTGCACGCCTCTAGGGAGGCTTCCAAGTAGGGTCTTCTTATTCCCATCCTATTCCACGCCTCATTTTTCCGGCAACAACTCTCTTCTGCCCCTTAACTCGTGTCTTTTTTTGTTACTGCCCCTATTTTCCTCCTGCTGGTGTTCCAGCACAGCCAGCACACGATGATGGACATGTACGAAGAGAGACTGCTCATTTCGCTACACCGAACTTCTTCTCCAGAGAGGAGCCTGACACTCCGTAGCTGACCTCCTAACAAATTCGCTGCACGAAGACTTGTAGCTTTTGATCTCACATGGGGGCTATCCAAACACCGCTCCCACGATGCGCTGTGTGGTGTTCGGCTAGAGCAAAAATTTCTTCGAAGGCCTTCTTGGCTGACTTCTCGCATCGTCTCACCCGACGATGCTGTCGCTAGTTCGGTGTGGCATGAGCAATAGCTCGTAGAACGCATCAGGGGAGCATGACACTTGAGCACGCCCATCTAGCCATACTACCGTCTTGTGCAGGGCAGCTTCTCCGTAAAGCTTGCAGCAGGAAGCCTGCGCCAGACCCTCAGACACTCCATTCGGGAGACATGAGGAATCGCAGCCTTTATTTAGAGTGATTTTGGAGTAGTACCAAGCCTGAAAGGTGGCTGGAAACGCCATGGGCAGGGGCCGAGGCCAGCGTGCCGCCCTCCAGCCGCTATTGAACGCTGTAGTTCACAGCACCTCATGGAGTAACAGAGTACGCACACTTGACTAAGCCGGCGTACTAGTAGGGCTGGTGGTTCGCAGAGCTAGAAATTGTATTACTCCTGGCGCAACTCTTTTCGCTGTTCCAGAGTGCTCGCATCGTAGGACGAGCACATGGCGCGTTCTGGCAGTTCCCGGAACACATCTGTCAAATGCAAAGGGATTAGTGCCTTGCACATGCATACTGCGTACGAAGTGCCTTGAAATCTACAGAACCATTGGGTTGGCAGTACATAATATGCTCCCCGCCCAAAACCATCATGAGCTGCTTCAATATAACTGTTGGAGGGTACGTGTATCTGTGAGGCATTATCAGTTCAGCTGGCAAGAGGCTCCTGGTTTGTGCATTTTCCTCAAAAGATATACTTCTTCCTTCCGTTGGTGTATTCCACACATACGCACTCTTCAGGGAGCCCCAAGGGCAACACAGAACTTGGCAGGTTCTGGTGTCTGTCTCTCCGAAGCAGCCCCCTCCTTCCTCCGTTTGCCTTCATGTGTTGGGGATTCGGCAGGGAGGGGATGATGCACCGGTAGGCTGCGTGGGCACTGCTGCGAGGGCTGATGTGCACTAGTTTTCAGCCAGTTGCGCATAGCAAACAATTCATACCGCGCAGGTGAACCCAGTTGACTTGTACATTGTTGAGCTGAGTGACTCCAGGAACAATGGTATGTGCGGATTCTGGACGGAATAATTGTCAGTTCTTGACCAATTTCTGTGGAATATATGACGTAGTCTAAACCGTGCCTAGGTAGGCCTTCCGTCCGCTACGCACATGCGTTTTAGCTTCTGAATCGCTGGTGCCCGAGCGTAACGAGCCAGCGTGTTGAGCTGCCAACGCACTTGAGGCACAAATCGATTGTAACAGAGTGTATGAGGATCTCAAGAGGTCCATTCGACCTTCAAAATTTCCTCCTGGGAAGCAGATGCAGGAGGCAAATGTTGAGTGCTCACGACTTCTGTTATTAGCATGCTTTTCGGATGTGAATCGTACGCATGTGTACAAATAATGAACTTATCCGAAACGACATTTTTATTACATGTTCTGGCTACACCTGGGTCGTCTGGGGTGGCTGGCTTAGGCCGGGTAAGCAAGAATCAAGGCTAGCAGGCATCTCACGTGCGAACGCTCTGCAGAACTCTGCAGCAGTATGAATTAAAAGAGGAACGAAATATTTGCTGTTCACGCTTCAGCCCAGCCAATCAGCTAACCGCCTACCAATGCAGCTAGCTATGTGCGAGAGTCAGTCATCTCGTCGTTGACCAGTGTGGCAAAGGGAGAGTCCGCGTGTTTATGTGTGGTGGCCGCCGCTCACCCGAATGCACTGCGTATACTACTTGCTCCGTTAAAACAGACATGCATGCACACAGAGACTCCATGTGTTGGTATGCATCAGTATCCAAAACTAGCCGTATTCTGGCCTTCTTTACAAGCGCGAGACGTGGGGATAGCAGCAGCCGCCGCTTTTCCAATCACAGCATAGCTGAGACAGCAGCCTGCACCCACAAGAGAGCAGCCCATCTTTCAAGGCTGCCGCTGCAAGTCGGAGTACAGCTGTGGCTCAGCTAGACCTGTCGCCGCTGCCTCCGATTTTACAGCATTCCAGGAGTATCCTGGAGCAAGAGAGGAAGTCCATCCTGTGTAGCAGGATTGGGTTGTAGTTGCTGCTGCTGATCTTGGGGCGTCTCCGATCCTTGCAGTGTATCCACAGACTGGAGTGCCTCCGGCTCCTGCGTTCCGTGGTGCAGCGGTAGTAGCTGATTTTGCTGCTGCTGCTGCCCTGTTTCCTTTGCCGCTTTGCGGGGAGCTCGCCTAGACTCCTTTCTAGCCTTTGGGCGAGGCGTCTTCTGTTGTTGTTGCAGCTGTGATGGTACCGCTATTGGGGGCTTCGTTGGACAGTGCATAAGCAGCTGCTGCTGCTGCTGTAGGTGCTGGTCCAAGCCTTGTGCCATCATGAACATCATCTGTTGCTGCTGCTGCTGTTGCTGTTGCTGCTGTTGTTGCAGCAGCAGCAACTGCTGCTGCTGCTGCAGCAAGTGTGACTGCTGTTGCACTCCTGACATCGACAGCATGCGCTGGAGCACCAGCTGCTGCTGCTGCTGGTCGGCTCCACTGGCCAAAAGCAACCGCTGCTGCTGCAGAGGCGCTATCATTTGATGCAGATTCTGTGGCGTTTCCTGGCCAGAAAAGCGTCGCAGAAGCTGCTGCATGAGCTGCACCTGCTGCTGCTGCCCCTCTCCTGATTCGAGGGGCACCTTCTCCAGTTGCGCGCTCAGGCGCCGAGCCTGCTGCAGCAGCTGCAACTTGGAGTGCTCGATCATTTGTCGCTCTTGAATCAGTAACAGCCGCTGCAGCAGACAGCCGTACACCAGCAGCGGGAGCGCGCACGGCGGGCACATGGAGGCAGGAGCGAACTTTGCATTGGACGCAACAACAAGCAGCAAGTACAACTCAGCAACTCGAGGGCTCTGCCGGCAGGAAGCTGCATGGTTGGCAACATCAACAGCAAAAGAGCCATGAAGGGTACCTGCTGCATCTGGCGGTAGATATGGAGAATCTGGTGCTCTTGAGCGGTGACTTCCCCCAGCATATTGGAGTGCTGCGTACACACCACAAGCACCCAAAGATAGATGCAAGTGGGGCCTTCCCGTGTCGCTATTAAAATCCCTGCTCTGCAAGCGTGAACGCTCCTCTTCGCAGAAACGGCACACAGCAACGCAGAAAGAGCAGCAGTGACAGCAGCACTGGCACCGTGTATACCTCCGGGCAGAAGAACAATGGCTCGGCGGGGTCTCCTATAGTGGCTTCTCCGCAGCTGCTAAAACAAACGCGTGCTCCGCAAAGCAGTGCACAGAGGGGGTGCATGCGCTTTTTGCAGTAGGCGCTGTCTCTTTGGGCGGCTTCAAGGGCTCGTGCAACGGCAGGCCCCTCCGCAGCTAGCTGCCCCCCCTCTGCAGCGGAGTGCGTGAGGAGCGCTAGCTGCTGCACCCAGGCAGCCGCCTCCGCTGCTGCCGTGGAGGGGGCTGTGGCTGTCGTCAGACGGCAGCAGCAGCGGAAGAGCAGCCCGCCTCGCCTGTTGCAGATACAGCAGAAATTTCTGGTGCTGCGGCTGCCACGAAGGGCCAGCGCAGCACCGGCTCCGGCACCAGAAGCTGCTGCTGCTGCTACGGCTGCATCGCATGCATCCACGACCCCCAGTGCAGCAGCCAGCAAGTCGCAACCCCACACCGGAGAAAGCTCGGGTGTATGCGCAATCTTTACGGGTGGAGAAGGCGAAACCAGGGCGCAAAAGGCATGCACGAAAGATGGAGAAAAGGCTCCTCCCGAACGCCACCCCGCTCCCGCACCAGGCATCATACACAAGCCCTGCTGCTGCTGCTGCTGCTGCTGCTGTAGATACACTCGAAAGTCCTGCGCTGTACGCCAGAAGGCTGCACTCGCAGCAAACGGCTGGGCAGCCTTGAAGGCGCCCCCCCGACGAGGACACAGCAGACAGGTTACCTGCATGCACACACATTACACACACACACACATTACACACACATTACACACACACACATTACACACACATTACACACACATTACACACACACACACACATTACACACATTACACACACACACACATTACACACATTACACACACATTACACACATTACACACACATTACACACACACACACATTACACACATTACACACACATTTGCGCGCGCGCTCATGCATGGGGTAGAAATGTGCCCTTGAAACATGAAAGGAACGCTTGCAAAGGAGGCAGGCGGGAGGAGGCCATTAGGGAGCGCAGACGACGCCGTTCGCATTCTTCCTACCCGTTTCGGATTGACACCCCAAAGGCAGGGGTCACACAGGAAGCGACGACGGGGGGCGTCGTCGCCTCCTGTACCCGACTCGCCCAAGGAGAAGCCTCCGTAGCAGTCGAGATGTACGCAGATACCGCATCCGACGCAACACTCGAGGCTTGCGCTCTCATTAGCGTCCTGCATGCAGAAAGCGGCACCGCATCACACCCTCCTGACATCTGCAGACGCTCAGATGCGGGTTACAAGGAACGGCTGAACAGCACTGCCACAATACGACACAAGCCAGCAAATAACCCTTAGACAGGCGGGGTGTCAGCAGCGCGCTGGATATTCGAACGCAGAGGCATACGCGCGTGCAAACAGCGCAGATGTCATCGCCATAAAGATCTTCCTCGATGGCCACCTCGGCATGTGGCGTATCTAGAGCTGCAGAGGCGCTCTTGTGATCAGTCACTGCAGCCTGCGACGCTGTTGCTGCTGGCGTCATACCGGAGGCCGTTGCTGCTGCTGACTCAGCCTCCGCGCGGCGCTGCTCGGGATGGCTGCTGTTTCCAGACTTGTTCTTACTGCTGCTGCTGCTGCTGCTGCTGCTGCCGCTCCGCTTGGCACTGCTGCTGCTGCCCGCCTCCGCTACTGCAGCAGCAGCAGCTGGCTGCTCGCTGGGAGTTGCTCCATACGGTGGCTTGCAGAGAGTGAGGCCCCCCGAGAGCGCCGCTCGCTCCTCACGGATTCTCTGCTGCTGCGCTTGCTGTCTGCAGGAGAACACAAGCATCAGCAGAGAGGGGAGGGATGGGAAGGCGCAGCAGCATACGACCATTCACACACCTTGGGGATTCCTGGAGGTGCCACAGCATGCACTGGGTGCTTGGAATCGCGCATGCGGGCAGAAACAACAGCGGAACCAAACGCGCAATTCAGAGGGGGGCGGGAGCCACGATAAATGAGGGCGGCGCGGAAGTTACAAAAGGGTAAATAGTGGCGCGTGCATGCACGCAGAAGCCACACAGTATCGAGGCCAAGCGGTCGAGTGGCATACCTGTGAGCTGCATATGCAGGCGTGTGCTGCGGGCAGAAGATTTCGATGGCAACCTGCTGCAGCAAGGCATCGGCTGTGAGTCCGATGCGCTTCATACTGTTGGCGGCATTGTTGTGGGAGGTGCCGCTAAGGCCTTTAGAGTCGAAGCCTTCAATCTCCCCCGCCGCAGTGCTCTGCTCCTCATCGGCATCCACGACAGAGCCCCCTCCCCCCCCCTGCTTCTGTTGGTGCGGGGGGTGCAGCTGCTGCTGCTGCTGCTCGCAAGAGGAGAAAGGCCTTGCGCTGTTGCGCACTCTCACGAAGAAGCCGTTCAGCCATGCACAATAGGGATGAAAGAATGTGAGGCAGCCATCGCATGCACATCCCCGGACGACCCCCACATCCACCAGACAAATACAGCAGAGCGCAGTGGGGGCTTCCGACCAGCAGACAAGGCCCTCTCTCAGCCACCGCACGGGAGAGACGCCCTCCTTTCCGCAATCGTCCCCTTCGTGGCGCTCCATAACACCTTCTTGCCGGCTCAAAGAAGCCTTCCGCTGCTGCAGGGCTTCGGCAGCAGTCGGAATTTCGGAGAGACACCACGGCTCTAGCCGCAGAACGTCGAAGCACTTGGCGGCAGGTAGCAGCCACAGCGCGCACTGGAGGTGCAGCATTTCCACGCTGTCGCTCTTTGCGGCGGCTTCAGCGTCCCACACGCCTCCGGGAGCCCCCTGCTGATGCGGCGGGTGAAGCTGCAGACATCGAGCGCGACGCAGCGAGATGGCCCTTTTGAACGCCCCTCCTTTGCGCCCACAGACGCAGCAGACAGCCGTCGAGAGGCTGAAGCTGCTGCGCTGCTGCTGAAGACCAACGAGGCGTTTTTCCCAGTCGCAGCGCATGCAGAGCCAACCCTCAGCGCTCGGGGCTGCTGCCGCGGCGGGAGCTGCGCCTCTAGGATGCGCCGCACTGAACGGGATCGAACAATAGCAGTGGCGATGTACAACCACCTGGCAGCAATTGCACCGCAACATGCGATTCAGAGGGCTGCAGCTGGATCCCCAGCAAACGCAGCAACAAGCGCCGCTCTCGCCAAGACCGTCAATGTCGCTCGAGGGTCCAACACTCCCTCCCTGAGCCCCCTCGCTGCTGATCTGCTGCTGCGTCTGGCTGCTGCGGTTGGTGCTGCGTCCAGTCCCCTCAGCCGCTGCCGCTGCTGCTGCTGCCGCTGCTGCTCCTCCCCCTCCTGTCGCAGCCGCCGCCCCTGCAGCAGAGGGACGCTGACCAACGCGCTTGGTGTTGCCAGGAGGCCTACTCGCGTGTGTGGAGGCGGATGCCGCCGCCGCGCTGCTGCCAGTGCCTCCGCCGCCGCTGCCGTTGCTGCTGCTGCTGCTACACGGCTTGCTCGGCGTGCAGTCGCCGCTGCACGAAAAACAACACAGATCTCGGTGCCCTCGGATCAGACACTCCACAAGGTGACCCCAACGCGCGCTGGCAAAATAACGGAGCAGCAGTTTGGCTTCTTCCGCCGGCCTTTCCACGAGTCTGAAGGGAGTGAGGAGGCACTGCTGCTCCAATCTATCCAGCAGCAATGCGCGGTGCTCAGTCAGCTGCTCCTGCAGCACCAGGGCGCCGCATGCGGTTGCGGCGTGATTCGCCGCCACCAAGTCCATGCTATCACCGTGCGGCAGCAGCGCTTCGACGTCCGCAGGCGCTAAGCCTCCCCCAACGATCCCCTGCTCTACCGCCGCCGCAGCAGCAGCAGACGCAGTCTCGGCAGGCAGCAACAACAAGCCAGCTAGCTGCACTGTTCCCCTGCTGCTCGCGGGAGCAGTGGCGCTCCCAGCAGCAGCAGGAGGACTCAACACCCCTGCAACTGTCAGTGCTAAGGCTCCTTTGCTGCTGCTCCCTCCGACTCCGCGAGAGTTGCCAAGAGCAGCTTCGGGTGTAGATACAGCGGCTGCACCCCCAGCCCCCCGTGCTGCTGCTGCGGCTCCAGCGGCGGGATCCGCAGCGGGGGAAGGCGACGCTGCGCTCAGCGAGGCGCAGACCTCCTGCATTTCCTGCTTCTGCTTGCGCTGCTGCTGAGCACCATCCCCCTCAACCTGCGTCTCCTTCACGAGATCCCCTACAGTCTTCATGCTCATGAAGTCTACGGACAGCCCACGGCTGCTCGCGCTGCTGCCTCCCTCGTGGGAGTATGTTGCCGCCCTCCGCCTTAGGAAGGCGGCAACGTACTTGCTGATAGCTTCAATGGACTCCACTTCGATGTCGATCGGCTCCTCGTACGCCGCGGCAGATGACGATGCTGTGGCAGTGCCCATCATGGGCACGTCTGCTGCTGCACCCGCAGTTTGCTGCTGCTGCTGTTTTTGCTGCTGCTGCTGTTGCTGTTGGAGCCTCTTCTCGTCCTGCCGCAATAGCGCATCGTAAACCCGCACTACCGCCTGCATGGAAGCAGATTCTTTGCTTACTGCTGCGCTCGCGGCATATGCATCTATCATTTCTCTCTCTTCTGCCAGTCTTGCAGCCCTTTCGAGCAAGCCTGCCTCCGAGTTCCCTCTTCGGCAGCGCACCGTCGCGCAAGCCTGCGAGAACCCCCAGTCCAGCAGCACAACTGCTCTCTCTCCTGCTGCAGCCTCGCTTCCCTCTCCTGCCCGTCCAGTAGCAAAGCTCCCTGGATCGCCTCCTCCAGAAAACGCCGCTGCACCCGCCCCCTGCGCAGTTTGCTGCTGCTGCTGCTGCTGCTCATCGAGCTCGCCGCTCGGAGTCTGACGGCGACGTTTGCTGTTTCGAGGTGCTGCACCATCTGCAGCCGCTGCAGGGCTCAAATTGCTGCTGCTGCTGCTGCTGCTGCTGCTGCTGCTGCTGCTGCTCTGCGTCGGGGGAACATTTGGGAGCTTCCGTTTTTTAGCCTTCGCTGCCCGCTGCACTGCGACGGCAGGCAGAGCGCCCTCGGCTTCCGGTGTGACAGTTTTCGGTGCAGCTGCTGCTGCTGCACCTGCTGCTGCTGCACCTGCTGCACCTGCTGCTGCTGCACCTGCTGCAGCTGCTGCTGCTGCCTCGGAGGCCTCTTCCATCAAAGCAGGAGGAGAGGCTGCAGAAGGCAGTGCCGCAACACGAGAGGTCAGGAAATCGTCAATCGTCTGCAGCAAGTGCTGCAGCTGCGGTGGCAATTTTAATCTTGTTTCACAGGGAGAGCTGCCCGCACTCGCGTTGCAGTATGCAGCTGCAATGCGCTGCAGCACACGGCACTCTCCTGGGGGGGGGAGTCCAGGGTGAAGTCGGAGCAGAATGCCTAGGGGGGAGCTTCCTGCAGCAGTAGCGAGTTGCTGCTGTGTGGGAGGAATCGCAGGGGTCTTGTTGCAGCTGCTGCTGCTGCTGCTCTCCCCATTTAGCACGCGATACTTCTGCGCCTTGCCTCCGCCTGCTGCCGTTGGTGCTGCTGCTGCTGCAACGGATGACACCCCCAGGCTGCTCGAGAAGAAGCAAAGCGTCGAAGGCGCTGCTGCTGCTGCTGCCTGCCCTTCCACCACCGAGGCAGCAGCGGCTGCTACTCGTGCTGCTCCTGCTGCTCCTGCTGCTCCTGCTGCTCCTGCTGCTCCTGCTGCGTCGCTACTTGTCGAAAGACAAGCAGCGGCGACTGCGGCAAAGGTGGGTCGGCAGTCCATGGGGTCGAAGAGGATGCGCTGCAGCAGCTGCGCCTCTGCCGCTGCTTTTGTGGCGTCGGCGGAAGGAAGGCACTGCATCAGCTGCTGCTGCAGCTGCTGCGCATACACCCCAATAGACAGTCGCTTGAAACGCGAATCGAAGCGGGACCATTGCAAGGAGAGGCCTCTGACTGCCGCTGCATGCACATTGGTGTTGGCGGCTTCGCCTGCGTCTGCTGCTGCTGAGGAGGCTGGGGAGGAGGAACCTGCAGCAGATGCTCCTTGAACACTGGCCTTCACGTCTCCACAACTGCCATCCGCAGCCTTGAGCTGCCCTGCAGCACAGACTCCCGCGTCTGCGACTGCAGCAGCGGCTGCAGCGGCGCAAGAGGGGGCTGCGGCAGCAGCAGAGCTGCTAACATGGCTGGAGTCAGGAGAAGCAGCAGCTGCCCACGAGGCAGCAGATTCGCAAGGCGATGTGCACGCCGCAGCTCCTGCTGCAGGCATGCCATCGAAAGCCTGTGGTGTAGCGGCAGCCGTCGCAGCTCCTGCTTTGGGAAGGGCAGCAGCAGCTGCGGCTGCTCCCACGGATGCCACAGGCTGCTCCTCCTCGGCAAGCGCAGCAGCTACAGCCGCAGCGAGCCGCCTTTGGGCAGCTCCGCAGAGACGCTGCACAGCTGCATCGCGAGCAGCAGCGGCAGCTCCTGCATGAGCGTGCTGCGGACAGAGCAGCCCACGCCAGATATACACGGCTTGCTGCGATGGCTGCAACTTGTGCGCTTGCGGCTGCAGTGCGAAATCGCCGTCCGCGATATAGAGGGCAGTGCCTCCTCCCGACGTCGCACTGTTGAGCGATTCTGTTTCGCTGCTGTTGCTGCTGCAGCAGTCGTAGGAGGACGCTGGACAGGGTGTGTCTGGCGCGGCTGTTTGCACCACGTGCTCACAGTCCTCCTGCTTCAGCTTCTGCTGCACAGGCACCAGCAGCCGCTGCTGTGTACTGCCACCCAAGGAGAACGCACAAGTCGCATGGAGACGCAACTTGCAGCCAGGAAAGCTGCATGCTGCAGCATAGCCACCTGGTGCCCCTTTGCTCGAGGACCCCCTCCCGCAAATGCAGCACAAGAAACTCCTGCAGTCGGCGAGCAACAGCGCCTGCTGCAACCTCATTTGCTTCCGAAGGCTACAGGCAGGCGTCAGAGAAGCAGCTGGAGTATGTATGCCTGAGTACAGCAGGCAGCCTCGATGAGCTAGGAGGGCGCTGCTGTCTGCCTGTGCGAACTCCAGCAAACCTGCGCTGCTGCCGCATAAGGCACAGCGCTGCGCTGCCCTCAACGCGGAGGCAGCGAGAGCAACACCGTCGCCCCCCTTGGCGTCGCCGTCGCTGTTACTGGTGTTGTTTTGAGGCTTAGCGGCAGCCACCACTTTGCATGCATCGCACTGGAAATCCCTTAAGAGGGCCCCCTGCACGGCAGGGGTGACCGCTGCTGCCGAAGCGGCTGTGACCCCTCTACCGGCGCGTCGCCGCTCTCGCGGAGAGATCGCTGCCTCTGTGCTTCCAGATTCTGCTGCTGGCTGCAAAGGAGTGCAGTATGCAGGACCAAGGCAGGTGTCGTGTGCGCATGCCCCGCAGGTGCTGCACACCACTATGGCTGCAGCGACTCCCGCAGTGGCGGCAAGTGCGTTCGCCGAAGACTCGCGTTGCAGGCAGATGCAGCAGCTCTCCGCCAACACCTTATCTCTCTGGGCAAGGCAGTCAGCCTCGAGTCGTATTACCCGCGGAGACGTTTCCTCTGCATGCGCAGTCTTCGGGGCCCCCCGGGGGCCCTTGCTGCTGCGCGAAGACGAAGCAGACAACGCCATCTCCCCGCTCCATGCAAAGAGAACGGCGGTGCCACGCTTCCCCGCTCCTCAGTTGCTGCTGGTGTGGCCGCTTCGAGGGAGAGGCACCTCTGCACACGTGGATTCGGCTATTAAGCTCTGAGCCCCCTGTCACAGCCGCTGCTGTGGACGTGGTGGCTCTATAAAACAACAGCTGAGAGACAGCTGCTCGGCTGCGAAACCGACAGCAGCAGCTGCGCTCTTATGGGGGCCCCCAGGGGCCTCGGAACCTCACACATGTGCCTTCTTGGCGGGACAGGCTCAAGAGGCCTCCTTTCTTCGCAAATTGTACGCGTAAAATAAAACCCTAAAATCTCGCTTTAATTGTCTACAGGGAACTGCTTTGGCAGCCTCGGGGAAACCCCTTATCTAGAGGCCGCCGCAGCTGCATGCACCGCTCGCACTGCCCTGTCTGAATACCATTGCCTGCGTTCCTCGAACCAAGCTCACCCTCCAAATGGTAATTAAGTAGCCACACAGGTAAACTGAGAGGGCCCATGAACTGGGGGCAAGCACGCGCCTCAAAAGCAAACAGGCAGGCCACCTAAGAGTATTCTACCAGCCACACTCTGGAGCAAAAGAACAGCTCTGCACAGTAAACGGAGGAACACACATTATCAGTAACATTACCCAAATGCGGTGGGCGAGCGTTGGCTTACTTTAAGGACACTGATCACCCAAATATTGGAATGACAGGCATGATGTGCACACACATACACACACTACCGTGCCAAGCTACACAAATCGCTTTCTCTGATATATGCTACATCTAGCCTAAAAGGAATCAGCAGCGGAGCCATTATTTTGCTGCTCGTATATATTACTTGGTGTGGACTACTGGAAGTCTCTGCTTAGAGACCGTGCCAGACTCGATACGAAGCTGACAGAAAGTCTTAAGTGCTCCTCAACTAAGACTCCTCCCTTTCTCTGACCGCAACCCTCAGAGTACTTGACATGAGGAAAGAGGGATGGCTGCAGCGCGCGTTTCTGTACCGCCTAACCAATCCGAGCATCAACAGCTACTTCCCCGTAATATCCAAGGGACAAACAGAGAACATTGCGCTGTAGGGTATCAAGGTAGCAGTACTCTGCAACAAAGAATTAAAACCAATAGATAACCTAACTAGTCGATTTTTTACGACTAGTTAAATTTACTTAGCGTAATGGAAAGTGCCTCGCGTAGCGTCGCCCGCCACAACCCACGTGGATCCATACGTTCTAACGGGATGCACAGAAGCCCTCAGCAAGCAGTGCATAACGCTGGGTAAAGATGATGGAGCAGAAAAAGAGATGATACAGAGATGCAGTAAGCGATGTTTAGACAAGAGAAGACCCAGCATGTGAGCACCAGCAGCTAGGTGTTTCAGAGATACAGAGGATGGAAGATATAGCTATGAAGCATGACTATGCCCACGTATAGAGAGGATGGGCCAATCGTTTCCTGTATGGTACACTCTTACGGGCTGGCTCATCCATGTTTTTTTCTGTCTCAAGTAAGAAAAAGCACACCCTCTTTTCTACCGGTTCCATTCGACTAAATTTCAGTACTCGAGCGTACATGTACATACAAAGCTAGGAGAGGAGACGATGTAATTACACGCTGTACCGTAACTGGCTACTGCAGCTAGTCGATGGGTGTGGCATTCAGATATGAAGTGCTGCATCTGCTCCAGCGATTCCAGCAAATGTAGTTAGGGGGTAAGGCCGCATACTACGGTGTATCTCTGTAAATCCCGGCAGTGTATTAACTCAAAGGCAGGGTCTCTGAAAATGCGCAGCTGATGCTATCTGTGATAGCCATGGAGGCGCTACCCCGAGAAGATGCAGCCAACAATTAAAGTTAGCCTTCCGGGCGCATGCAGCGCAAAGTGAAGACAGAGGCTGCGACGGCCTAGAACCTCTCTAGGATAACTGATACAGCAATGGGCCTACTAACCCTTGATTGCCGCCTACAAAAGCCGCATACGGAGCAAGGTACACAAAGACCCTTCACAGAGCACGTGCAGTGCGCAATAGATACACTCGTAGATTAAAAAATATGCACACATGCATTCTCGCAGCCATGCCGGTTTTACAAACAACTACAGCATGGCATGTATGCTTAACCGGACTTCTGGAGACTTCACGATGAAAACGTCATAAAATGCTCATGTATGAACACACCCGATCGACACAACAAAGCACATAGAGCACATGCACGCATAGATGCATACACTAATTACATATATTTTTGCATCCCTCTCTAAACAGGGGCTCGCAGACTGTGGAGGTTTCTAATAGAAAGACGCCTTCATAGAACCAACCTTTTGGAGAACAATCCTCGGTCCGACTTCCTCCCACTCAGCCTTGCTGATCCACAAGTGATCCTGATACAATGTAGTGGCACAAAGAATCCATGGATGCATTTGCACATATGTACAAACGCACCCATCTCCAATTCATAGGAGGGCTGCTTCGGCGGGCATACGGGCGCACAACTGCGTGACTCATATGATGCGCATTCAAGCACCCTCTACTAGTGACTGCTCTGCACGCTTCGTATGCATGCAGACATTTTCCCACGAATGCCTCGCTTCTGGCACGGGAACCTTTCTCTCACCTGCATGGGCCTCATGGAAGGATCACAAAAGCAGCGGGCTCCCTGCCATACAAGGAACTGCCTATTTGGAGGGGCATCCACATGCACGATGGACCGTGCCTGGGGAGGAGAGGTGTTTTTCAGCTCCAGCTCCATACTGAGACCGCAACAAAGCAAACGAAAGGCCTCAAACCTACATATTTACACACACAGCCTGCAGCCGTCCGCGGGGTTGCTTGCTGGACATCTGAGAAGTTGCAGCTCAAGGAGGCGCTAGGTATTTTGCCACGCAAGAGCTGCAGAAGCCAACTCCTAGTGTGAATGGCGCCATGGCAAGCTACCGCTCGGGAAATCCTGAGAACATCGAAGAGCCGCCGCAAAGGACGACATTCGCCACGAGGCTCTTCCGGCTCTCTATGGGGCATGCCTGCAACGCACCAGCAGGAGAAAGAGCAGAAGAAGCAGAAAGTGAGCGAAAGGCGAAATCGCGTCCTGTCCAGCCCGACTGTTTTAAAAGACTAAGGCTCTGGTGTGGCGGCAGAGCGGTGGTGATCCCCTCATCCAGGAGCAGCCCATAAGAGTATCCGCGAGGAAAGCACAGCAGGCCCAAGGCTCTAGGGCTTCCGAGAAGATGAAACGATTGCAGAACAACGAGGGGAGCACGCCACAGCAAGGCGGTGTGGTGTAGAGGCGTTCACGGGAAGGATCTGCTGCGCTTTTAGAGAGATAGGAGAAACGAACCCTGACTGAGGACCAGACGAGGTCAGTAAGAGACGGATTATCTCTGCCACATAGCTGGGGATTAAAAAGAGCTTCCGCTGGGTAAAAGCGTTCAGGGCCCAGAGTCACTTCCCTGCAGCACACGCCGTAGAGACACCCCCAAGCGTAAATGGTTCTGCCTGGGCCAAACGTATTGCAGAAAACCTCTCAACACCTCGCAGGCACGAATAAAGGATCTGGGAGCTTGAGGGCGGGCTAGCTGAGGGTTAGAGAGAATCAAGCGAAAAAGAATGATCTACAGGAAGCACAGTCCAGCGTATAATGCGGCCGCCGCCCCCCCCCCCAAAAAAAATTCAACAATCAAGGCTCAGAACACGGGGTGTACATACGTGGTTTCGCCGTCTCGGAGAGTCAGGCCGTCAGGCAAGTGATACGACTTCTCCAGATCCGTTCTCTGCTGCTCCGCTGCAGAAATACCACACGTCCCAAAGCACAATGCTCCGCCGTGGAAGGACGCGCCTTATCCTAGATGGAAAACAGAGCTACGCTAGCACCAGAGGCAATCGTTTGAGGTGGACGTACACGCGGGGTCGAGGGAGCAGAAGCAGAGGGTTTCCTTGATGACGCGAACGTGTTCCTGCAAACACAACATACCTGCAAACATGCATGCCTACATACGCACACCACAAGGATCCATGCATGCGTGAAAAAGCAACTCTACTCGGCTGCATGCAGCGCGGCCACAAGAAGCGACGGAGAAAGCGTGCCCATGCAGAGAGGCCCTACACAGGATGAATACCGCACATGCATGCACATGCTTGCCTCATCCAGAGAAACGAGAGGCTTTGGGAAATCGGATTGCATATCATACTGTGAAAATTCGCTCTGCGCATTAAAGTCTCATGACCGTTTATATACGGTGCAATGAGGGCTCCGCATTCCCAAAGAACTCACAAAGTCGTCCCGGGTTGTCATGGCATATCCCATGTCACATAGAATCTTTTGCAAATACATCTGTAGCTCCTCTCCCCCGAAGTCGCTCCGCTTCAAGGAGGAGGCCTCGAGGTACCCTGTGAGCAAGGTGAAAGCTCCAGACGTCTCCGTGTGAACAGCCCCTTCGCACTGGTGGACGGCTCGATCCGTGTATCCCCCAGGCCCCCACATGTGCATTTGCCATCCACTGCCCTCTTCCAGTTCTCAAAACTAGACCCTGAAAAAAAACTGAAGATGCTCACCGTCGAAAACAGGGACGCACTGCGTTACGCCCTCCCCAATATCCACCACCAAGCCCGTGGTCTTCCCAGTGCTGCGTCGCACTCAAACAAACACGCTCCCCGCCTTAGACCTCACCCTGCTCAGTTACGACAAGCCGCTCTAGCAGCGAGAAGCCACGGGCGAGCTAGCTGCTTAGTTAGCTGCATCGGGAGCAGCGGCAGACAACGAAGGGCGATTGCAAAGAAGTGCTGCCGGTGGAAACCGCTACGACGCAGAAAGTTTTGGACGGGGAGAAAGATAAAAGCGCTGAGGAATGCGCATGGATACGAATACACAGGCAGATCTACAGAAGACCCCGCCACTGAGACGGCCATGAAGTAAGACTCACGCACCCGTAGATGGCCATCAGCCCTGTGACGGAAAGATTGAGCTCGGGAACTTGGAAGCTTTCAAGAAAGTGCTCTGCCAGGCGGTTCCTATGGGAGACTGAGCAGTTTGGGGGCTCCGTTATTAGTGCTGGAGAGGTGGACGGTTCGATTCCCAGCGTGTCGTAAACGTGCTGCCACACAAACATCATCTGCAAGAAACCCCGCACGCACAGGCTCAGGCAGTGACAGATACTCAGAGTGAGAGACAGACAGACAGACAAACAGACACAGACAAGCAAGCCTTGCAAGCGCAGACAAAGCGCCGAAGGACGTGGCATTTAGAAAGTGCAGAAAATTCTGGCTTCTAGGCAGGCACAAGGAAGAACTCTCGCGAGAGTGTAAGCCATGAAACCTGAATACCAAATTTTAGGATCTCATGCGCCGTCTTATCCGTCATTCCCTCCCATCATCTAAACCCACAAGTACGTTCCCCAGTTGTGGCATGCTCGCTTCCTAAATAAACCCCAAGCCCCTTTCGAGGGGGCCCCTCCCGTTGCAGCTTACCTGCTCCCAGTCATCAATATGCCCATGGTCAATGGGGTTGTTGATAGTGAGGTGATGTCTGTTTGCAATTGCATGCTCTCCCACGAAAACGCGCTCGTTTATGGGCTTGTCCTTGTACTGCTCGGCGAAACGGCGGCGGGGGACCCCGACTACCGTGGGAAAAAAGATAGACGGCAGATCCTCCGTATTTGTGCCGGCCTTGATGTATCCTGCGCATGCATGCGCATGCAGATGCAAAACCTCGCTGCAAGTTGGCTGCACCCGGCAGATTGACAGCCATTTGTGCGGGCGCAAGAGACCCTGTAATGCAGGAAGGAGGCAGGGGGAAGCTGACGCGCTGGAAGGCAACGATTTTCGCAAATACGAGGTGAGTCTCAAGATCGACACCAGAACAGACACCAGGATGACACAAAATCATGCGCATATTCGCCGTACACGACCGCACCGCACGCCACACGTGAAACAGTCTCGAGCAGCATACGGGCATACACACAAACCCTAAACCCCCGCGGCTGTCGCAAATCGGAGGCGCAGTCTGACCCCCTCTCTGCCACCATATGCACAGAACGCAAGACAGCCAGGTGTAGCGCCTGCAGAAGGTCCAGGAGGTGGAAATCACCAGCCGATACTTGCAGGAACAACACCACTTTCAATCTTTTACCCAATAAAGCATATCTGCGGCCAGCCACCTCCCAAATCCCCACAGCAAAAACCCTAGCCACAACGTAAATGGCCATGTTTTTCACTGTACACTTCAAAACCGCATCCGTAGGATCCCATCAGGCGCAACAAAACAACAGCAGATAAGCGGACCCCCAAAGCCTCAACCCCAGTCATCTCGCACCCCTCCACAAAAGCGAACTGCTTTCTGAGGCTGAGTCGTGCAGAGTGGATGCACGTCATTCAACATATTCCACTCTGAATTTAGGCCATCCACACACACGAGTTCGAGATACGAGGCCTCGACACAACAACAGCGCAAAAAGAATGACAGGAAAAAGCGTACCCGATCCGTTGTCGATAATGACAGTCGTTCCCTCCATTTCCTCCACGTCGACGTTGGTATGGCTCCCAATACTTCGTCTTCAAGATCAGGGTTCGAGGCGTCGAGCCGTGCCGAATCCCTTGTGCATTCTGCAGCTCCAGAGGGTGCAGAGGCCCTCAGTGCGCATGCTAAATGAACTCCTCTGTATTATCAGAGAGTAAACAAGGCGAAAAGCTTGGAATAGCAAGAAATGCGCAACAGAGCCCCCGAAGGTCAGCTGGCTAGAACGCCCGGTCTCTTGTGGATTGAGGTGTAAGAACACATCAGAGAGGCTAAGTGAGAGAACGCCGAAGTCTTTCTAGCTTTCTTAAAAGAGAAACCGGCATGCAGTCCATCCCCGTGGAAATCCATCCACACACGCCGCTTCCCGCAGCGTCATAGCCCCAAGCATGCTGGGCGGTTGAGCCCAAAGGCATCCTGGAGTATTTCTTCCTCTTCTTATTCCCCGTATTGTCGCAATTTTGTGTTGTTGGTGATGCTCGACCCTCCCTGGCGTCCTCCATGCACCATTTTCTGGCCGTTCGGCACCAGCTACAGAGGTGTTTTGTTTGCAGTCAAGAAGCTGCGGCTAAGTGCCCGCGAAGCTGCATATTGCGTTTTTGCGCTGAGCAAACCTTGCATCGTGTGAAGTATATGTCAACTTAAGCAGTATTTGATTCAAAAGCTTCCAAACCCTGAGTATCTGGTAGCAGAATGTTCCCCAGTAGTGATACTGGGTAGCAACTTGCGATAGCCGGGGCACTTGCTGTGCTCTCTCAGTCTAACACCACATGTCAACCCCTGATAGCATGCTGTAAAATATCTGGTCGATTCGGTGCAAGCATCACGAACATTGCTAGATTGTGAAAGGCGCAGCAAATCGGAGGGAGCCACCAGCTATCCGCAGGCTGTGCGCAGCATGTAGAATGGCAAACCAGCACTGTGCATGCGCTTGACATGCGTGGTATCTACTATGTGTCTGAACGGCTCTCGCCAGCTGCAGCTTGCCGTATTATTGTAAGTGTGTGTTTCGGGTACCTTAGCATTTCACTCCACACGGGACATTAGGGGTCAGCGTATATAGATGTAAATGCCCCAACGAAGAGTGAGGGTGTAGGTCAGGCTTGTAGACTCATGAACAGTCTCGTTACGATGTAATCATGATGCCTATGACGACAGTTTCATACATCCCTACTAGTGCATTGCACTTCGTATGCGTTCCGTTGAGATGCCTTCGGCAACAGAATCCTACAAAACCTCAAGGAAATATTTAGAAATAATCTCAATAGAAAACCTCCCCCCTTTAGCGACCCCAACGCCACAGGTGCACTGGGCCTTGATGGAAGTACGTAACACCTTGTAAGGGGACCCGCTCCACCTTTACTGAGCCACCGTTGGTCTCCCCAACGTTGCAGGATACCTCTTGTAGAGGGGGTTCTGCGAATTGCAGCTCTCCAGCTGTTGAAAGTCTACGCCGACTGTGCAAAAGGCCCAATAAGAATTCGCACAGTCCGCCAACGCGGCTGATTCTAAGAGGGCTAACCATGACTCCAGTACGGACGAGGCGCGCCACCTCGCTATGCCAATGGCGGCGCACATTGCCCGGGTGTGTTGACTTGTCCTGCGCATCTGCCATACCTTGAATTATGCCCTGAGCTTGGAGTTCTTTCACATGGACCTCTCCCCACACTATTGGGCCGCCCCACATACATGTGCGTAACCTTTTGCTTATTGGAAAGCACACCACGCAAATCAAGTAAAAGTGCCGGACTATATGTATTTCGCGATGGAGCACCCCTTGGAGTAAGAAAAGCTTTTGGACAAGCAGGAGAGCTACCACACCCGCCCTATACTTTTCGGCATCAGATGTAAGGGTCCTAAATAATTTCAACACCAAATATAGTGGTGCCTTTCTTCCAAATTGGTAATACCCCCAGTGCCTTTTATGCGGCCCACGAAATTTTTTTCTTTTAAGAAACTACTTTGATCATTTTCTTCTACCGTACATTTGCGCTTGAGCACACAGAAAAACACTATGGGTGGAAGTGGCGGGGTTTTAAGAGGCTCTGCGTCGAGGTCCTGCTGAATCCAGACCCCACACCCTCGGACTGTAATGGCTCTCGTCCGGTACGTCCAGAGACGTTGAGCAAAGCCAAACGAGTTGTAAGAAAATAGCAGCAAAAAGGAGCTCCAACAATATGGAGACAGCTGCATCCTCACTATGGCAACTACCTGTGGTACTAGCCATGCCTACAGGCACCTGTGCTTTGCTAGATCGCAGCAAACCGGACTTCAGGCAACAGACCAACCCACATGCAGCGCGCTTGCGTTATGGCCCGCCGAGTTCAACTTTTCGCTATGCGGACTGTACTAAATCACATGCGCGGCTGTCGAACAAGTTGGCTAGGTGCTAGCGTGCATAGCTACCCAGAAAGCTAGTCAGCTCGCTGTGGGCCCGACTGTCCGCTCGGTTGGTGCTATCAGAGTCGGTTTACTTGCAGCTCACTTCAAATAAGGCGATAAATGTATTGACACCATGTACATATGCAATCACCTTCTACCGGAGCTTCACGCTGCGAATGGGGCCCTCCACTCTCTGGACCGTTGGGCATCACCTGTAAAAAATGCTACGCTCTTCAGGCTACTCCATTTCGTTGACTCTACGGTTTCGCGTTGGGGTCAGCGGCCTTCCGCAGTTGCTGTTGCTGCTCCCTGATAAATTCTTCCAGAGATATCGAAATTGCGCGCTGCAAAATATCGTCTTCCTGCAGAACACCCCCAAAAAAGACTCCACAGATCAGAAGCCAAACTCTGGGCCTCAATGCCCCCAAGTCACTATGATCAGCTGAGAGCCACCTAGGCACGGTTTGGAGTGCTCACATCCTCAATAAAGGCTGTTGTCTCCATTCCATCTTCATTATTGAAAAATCGAAATGATGGTTCAGGCGGTGCCATGCTCTTCACTGCATCTGCCTGTGAGCCTGTTGCAGCATCGCCTGCTGCAGTCGCTCCCTGTGGAGCAGAATTGAGGCCCTCATCATTCCGCTGGCGTTCCGCTCCTTGCCCGCTGTTCGCAGTCACGACTGCGCTGCTGCTGCTGTCAGTGCTTCCAGCAGCCGCTTGCGCAGCGGACTGCTGGCGGCCTTTTCCTGTACCCCAGCGCAAGAAGCTACGAGAAAGCACAGATCGCGAAGGACCTCCGCTACCAGGCTGTGCTTCGGCCTGGTTGCTGCTGCTGCTGCCGTCATTGGCACTATGGGTGCTGCTGCCGCCAAGCCAGGGGGGCTGTCCGCTCCCGCTGCTGCTGCTGGAGCGACTGGACAAACCTGACCTTGCTGCACACGAAACATCGAACCAAAGAGGGTGCTTCTACACATTGTAAAAAACGTCGCCACAACCGTGCCAACGTAGCTTCCTGCACGGAGACAGATTTTCCTATGCAGGCACATGCATCCAACTGCCTATGTGCATGCTCTTCCCGCTTCGAAGCCTCAAGCCCCAGCCAGGCCTTGCGTGTTTAGGTTGCATTGTGTCGGCTCTGCCTATCCCCCTATCTGTGTTTTAGGGGGAGAAAATAGAAGCTGCGCAAAGGGTTCGCATGCAGATGGCTCCCTGCCTATAGCAACTCGTCAGCTCATATATTGCCCGACAAAAACTGGAAGAGGGGGACCGCTACGAAAGGCCGCGAAGCACGCGCTGCAGCTTCCTACTTCTTGCGAAAACCTTTGATTGTGCTGCTGGAACGTGCGTGGATAATGCTTGCTGCTGTTTCTGCTGCTGGCTCCCAGGCAGGTGCGTGGATCCAGCCGCAGATGCGGCAGCTGCAGGTGCCGCTGCGGCACCAGGAGTGGCGGCCACTGCTGCCGCTGCTGCATGTTTCTGCCATGCTTCGTCGTCAAACGGATGGACAGGGATCACTGGTGCATTGCAGGGGCTGCCTCTGCTGCCTTCTACATCCTCGCTGAGATCCCTCGTCTCGCCGGTTCTTTCCCGACCTGCTCTCGAGAGCGCCAGAGGATCCAGCGTATTGCGAAAGAATATCGCGGCGGAGTGCAGCATGAAAGCAGGACGGGGCGAGTTGTGGCCTCCCTCAACCTGACCAACGCACACGGGAACGCCTGACCGATCCGCTTCTATGTCGGAGGGTCGAATCTAGACAGCGTGTCGACAAGGAAGCACAGGCGGCAAGAGCACACTAGGCCTAGCATGGGCGCCGTACATCTATAATGTTCTTGTCGCCTCTGTATGCCGCATACAGGTCCTTCACGTGTTGTGGGGATATGAAGTTGTCCTCCCGGCCATATACAAACAAGGCTGCACAGATTCCACAGCCTCAGACCCCAAGGAGCGGCCCTCACACCCTGAAATACCAACTCTTCAGCGTACAGCGCCCCCCCAAGCCACAATAGACACTCTGCTGCAAGGTCCAGTAGGATACAAGATAGGGAGTTTTCAACGATCTCAGCATGTTCCCAAAGTTCTAAAGCGTGGAGCCAACACAGGGGGGGGCCCCCAGACTCCATGCCATCAAGGCATTTTAAGCCACATGATGAGTGCAACTGAAGAAGCTGTGGGGACCTACGCTGTAACGCGCACTAAAATCCATGAGTACTGTTACCAAGGAACGCAGAATACATACCAGGAATATATGCCTCGGCCAAGTTATCGATGGGGGCGATTACGTTGATATCGAACTGGGCCTTACTCAAGATCGAGCTCCGCACCTGACAGCGCCAAATAAACCGCCCTTTTCCTGTGTTGTCCCCTTGCCTCTGTCTCTTACTGCTTGCACCAAGCTGCGTAACTGATGAATTTAATGCAACGCCTCTACCCTTGAGTCTGTTCTCCCTCCATTGGTCTCCCCCACCCCCAACCCCCGATTTCCCCGCGCTCGCTGGCTCGTGTAATGTGTCTATGTATGTATAAGTGCACATATGGGTGTTCTTCTTCGTTCTCCTGCATGTGCCTCTCAGCGGCTGTTGGGCAGGCAGCGCAGTGCATGCTGCCATGCGCGTGCAGCCATTGGGAAAGCCTACTGCTGCGAACTCTGCTCTTTCCGCTACTGCGAATACATGGGGGCCTGTCTAACCAGGGATAAGAGGATGGAGAGGACAAATTTGGGCACATTGAATTGCATGACAACGCTCGAGAGCTCCTCAGCCAGTCTCCTCAAGGCGGCAAACGGAGAGTCCAACACCTGTAAAGAGTGGCGGGCAGCACTCGCCAACGGCTTCCTTCGTGTGTGCGTCCTGCCCCCCACCCCACCAACCCTCTTAATGCCACCCCACCCATAAAAGAAGACCCAAAGAGGTGCGAAAGGGGGATGAAATGTGCAAAACCCATCTACCACCATACCACCACGGGTACCCGCATACGCCTACACATATGTACACGCAGTACCAATATACGCACAGCCGTGAATTGCACAAGGCAAATGCATACAACAGGCGATTAGAGACGGCATCGTCCGTGCGGTGCAGGCCTCGAAAAGCGCGAATCAAGTCCTCGACTTCAACGTACCATTCCGCCTATCGAAGGATCTCTGTGCGCATGCATCAGCGCCGTCACGGCACCCATACTCCGGCCCCAAAGCCCAACAGAGGAGACCGTACCCAAGGACCGCAAATGCTCGATTACCGTGTCTAGGTCGTCTCGTTCCCACCAACCTGAAAGAAACAGCGACTCCATCCCGCAGAGACACTAAACCTTGGTGCTTGGAAAGGGGGAAAGAAGGCCCTGTGTGGGCACGGCTTCTAGCACTTATTGTTTTAGACCCTAAAGCCTAATGCCGCAGCGGCGTCGTGATACTGATGAAGTAGGGCACCTACAGCACAGGCTACAAGACCTGAAATTCGATGCACCTAGAGATATATACGGGCCGTCCGATCTGCCGCTGCCAGAAAAGTCAAAAGCAAACACGGTTATATTCTGAGGCAGCAGCACTGGCAGGGCTGACACTGCAGAGGCACCGCAAAATCAAACACATCACATGTGCACTCTCGCTTTCACACACAAGGACTCGAATACGACAGAACTATTCAAGCCATTTTCACCGAAAAGAGGTAAAGCAACACACGGGAAGACCCAGCAGCGACTTTAGGAGGTTTAAGCTCCGCAATCAGGCCGTACTTGCTTCTATCCGAGAAGAACAATTACCGTGCAGGTAAATCACACAAGGTAGCTTTTTGCGCTTCCCGGGGCTGCAAGAAACAGCGAACAACCCCAATCCTCGATGAATCTACCAAGAAAGGAAACAACGCAAAGCTTATTGCAGTCTATCGAATCAAAGGCGATAATATTACTCCCTGGAAATGTGCACACTGTGCCACGGATTAAGATCTGTGGAACGGATTCAAAGCAGCGCACGGCAAAACCGGCTCAAAATGGCTGCACTGAAGTCGCATGCTTCTCCTGTTGATAAGCTCCAGATCTGAAAACCAACGGCAAACCCCCATATACCTAGGTCATGGGTTGGCAAAGACTTGACGTTGAGCCCGAAATCGTCAATTCCATCCATTCATGCCATTCACTGTACGTGTTGTGGGGTCCCTGCAGTGTCGGTACACCTGCCTGTGCGTTTGTATTGCCTGCCAGCCATTAAAAAAGTCGATGGCCCCAAATCTGCGTCCGAGTAGGTGTCGCGGGGAGGCCGAATGATGAAGTTGACCAGCTCGCCATACTGCTCTGACACCTAATTACACAAAACCGTCAAAACCAAAAGTCATACTGCGAAAACCTTGAACGCTGAACAACGTTGCACAAGGATGTCTACAAATAGGGTGACTCGATCTTAAACACACCTTTGAGAAGATGGACGTCATCTTGAGGCCACACGAAGATCCTGGTCGCCCAAGACAGGTGAAATACAAAGTATGAAGCTCTAATGCCGGCTTTTCTAGATGCAGCCGGCAATGGCCCAAGCTGAGGAATGCAGCAAGAGCAGGCGCTCAGCTTTCTAGTGTCATCTACCGGAGGAAATGCAGAATGAATATTTGGGCTGCTTTTCTACCCTTCCGTAGACCGGTGGTTCGCATCTGAGGTTGTGAGTTCTGCGTGCACCTTCGAAAAGTGACAGCGAAGATAGACGCGATGGCAGGGGCCCCTGTGGTTGCACGCAGCCTCTCTGTTCCTTTGGTTATATGCCCTTGGTACTTATCGTGAACAGTGTTCTTTGTGCGTTTCAGGGCCACACAACAAGGAATGGGGGATGCATGCGTCAACAAGAAGGGCAGTTTCTACCACCTATAAAGGAACCAGGGCAAGTGCTGTTGAATGAAGCGGTGCAAACTGGGTGAATGCAAAAAAGAAAATACCGCAATATCCATAATGCTGCTGTACTGCAGGCGAGACCACTGGGCTGGGGTTTATTGGGAGCCATTCGTTTCCTACATGAGCATCTATCAGTTGTTCCTGCCATTGATTTCTGTAATAATTTTCAGTAGAATAAGCAGAAAACTTCATTAGCTTTTGTGTGCATGCAGCAGCAGCAGCAGCTGCAGCAGCACTGCTGTATCAGGACTGCTCCAGTAGCAGACCAGCAACCAACAATACCATTCTTCCCATGGGGACCCCAATAAAGAAATCAGTCTTGTTATTACTTTAAAATTACCAGAATATTTTATGCAGAGGGTGATGATGCTTTCACCATTGTTCTTGCTGCCGAACTGCTGCTGCACATATCCGCAGGTACGTACCGAACTCGGAGAAATACCAGAACCGCTTGTTGTGTACATAATTAAGATGTGCTCAACCTCGGATTGGAAGGGTTATATAGTTTCCTACACATGGGACACATGCAGATAGGGCACTTCATGCGATGACATGAAGGCTTTCCGCGTAACAGCTCACGGCAGCTATTCGCCCAGCGGCCCAACACACTCATAAAAGTAATAGGGGCATCCATTTGGCGACTTGCACTCACTTCTAAAGCTTGAGAGCCTGCTATCGCGTAGGCAGCTTCACTTGAAGCTGTTACCCACCCACCTGGCCCGCTGCGATACTTTCCATCTGTTTCAATACGGCAGCACTTGACTCCAGACTCGATATGAATTAACTACAAAGTTATGTATTGCTTCTCAAAGAAATTATTTCTTTCCCTTGCCCCCGCCCCGCGAGTTTCCAAACCAACGGCGGGGGCATGGACAGCAGCGGGCAAAGCTATACTTAACCACTTTATTCTGCACTAGGTATGTTAAGCTAAGAACCTATAAAGGATTGACAAGCTGGTTTTTCGGCTCGTATATCTTGCTTCCCGTAGATTACTCTTAGCTCGATACAAGAAGACGTAAGGTTGTGTGGGTGTACTCTTGAGGCGATATGCAGCCAGCCATGAACGCACCGCATTCTTAAAGTGGATAGTTACGCGTACCCTAGCTGCCCCTGTCTCCTTATCGAGAACTCTTTGGGACGCGGGTTAGTAGAGGAAGTAGTCTCAAGGAGAATCGCTTCTATCTTCAATGAATTCATATAAAGTCTAGAGTTACGTGTTTTCCTACAAAGACCCTAGAGAAGGCGTCACAATTGGTGACCGCGTGGCACGGTAGAGCTGTTCCCTGCACTTCCATTAGCTGTGGGTGCAATGAGAAGTCAATTTTTCCTACAACACTTGTTTGATCTCGATCGATTCATTGGGTAGTTACGCAATCTACATTTTGAAAACAAGCTGGGGAAAAGCCCTCTAGGTATGTAGGAAGCTGGTCCCACAGTGCATGTTGGGGAGGCAGAGGCAGGCGTGCAAGCTGATGTGGACACAGCAGCTCCACTACTACTAGAGAGGGTTGAATTTTGAGCAAACAAAACGTTTATGGATGAGTATATGAGGGTATGTCAACCAGAAAAGTGCGAGAGCGTCTAGAAAAAGGGGTGAGCAGTTGAACATTTCATGAGCTGGTTGGAGATATACTGCGCTTTGTATCTTCAGATGAAGAGAAGCGAGTGCTCCTTGTGGCATGTCTATTCAATGGCGGAACGCTTTAGTGGTGGCTCTATTCATGTGGACGAATTCGTCTGCCTGCAAGAGTAACTACAGTTCAAGCCTTCCCCGACAGCAGCTCAACAGCAAGCTTCGAGGAAATGGGCAATTCTACGCAGAGGCATCTGTCGATATATTGGCAGTGGTGGAATATCCAGATATGTCAATCGTTGGTCACCAACAGCCACAACGTGGATGAGAAGTTGCTTTACTTGCTTTATCTCGGGTCTACTGAAGTGGCCTGTCACGGGGTCGCAGGATGAGCAATGACTCAGGGAGTATAGAAGCGCCTGGTGGGGCTTCCACAAAAGATGGAATACTTGAGGTTTTAGGAGCAAATGAGCGTCATGCGCCTTTGGCTTTAAAGCAATAGCCAAGTCTAGATTTAGACCCCTATGGATTTTGGGACTGTGTCAGCTGGCCCTAGCCTACAATATACGGTGAACGAAAACAGACCGTCGGATGGAACCTGTGGGCTCCTAGGGGAGCGCAGAGAGCCTCTAAACAATGCACCGGCAAATGTGGGTAGTTGGGCTACATGTCCTGAGCTACCGCCGTATGCAAAAAATCAGAAAACTCCAACAGCGAGACTCGGTCCGGGCGGCTACAGGCTGAACAGTGAGCATAGAAGGTACAAGAAGAAGACGAAAAGCCTCTGTGCAACCGGTGGCGAAATCAAGAGGACTACTAAGGGCAGGGCGCGGTTGGATATCTACCGTGGGTAAATTGTGCCCTAATACGATCAACATCAGTTGGCAAGAATTGCTGGCGTGACTTTACACTGAATAGTGGATGTTGGTACATTAGGCCGTTACGCAGAGCCGTAATCTGCTGATTCGCTTTTCAGCGAGGCCCCTGGGATTTGGGTCCGCTGACGGGCGGCAGTGCAAGTACTCACAAACACAGGTGGCGCACCTTAATGCCACTTCAAGTCAACATCGAGTCCTATGTGCATGGTTGGGTGACTTTAATATTGGCCCCGTGCAGCATGGGGTAGTCGAATGTATGATATGGCTATCCCAATCGGAAGTGCGCATGCAACCACAGCTGCGCGCTGTAGAGGTTAGCGTGCTAGAAGGCGCTATGAAGAAGCAGCTTGTGGTCTCCTTTACAGCAATCACTTCGTGTATTATGGGATGGGTGGAGTTTGAGCTTCAATATGGTGAGGCAAAGTCTTTATGCGACCGGCTTAGCAGCGCAAGAAGAGAACACGGCTCTAAGTAGGCCTTCAACTTTAGTGGCTCTGCAACTGGTTTTCTACAAAATAATACTTTAGCACTTTCAGCAAGCAAGATATACGAACCAACAAATCAATTAGGTAGTTCTTTACAAATGCTCGTTAAAGATAACTAGTGTAGTAGAAAGTGGTTGAGCATGGCGCCTACCGCTACATGGATCCTGATCTGCAATGAAGTGGAGAAAACCTTACTTTAAGGGCACTGAAGAAGCTACTAGCCTCTTTTCAGCACAACACAACGCATTATCTACGCGAATTATGCTTTATTTCCGCGTAAGTGTCCCCTCGCCAATGCAATACGTTCAGTTGTTATCAGTTCGTAACACCGGACGAACTGAGACTTTTGCCTCCGATGTGGAAAGGAGAGACAAGGATCCCACATGAGTACAGATTCAAACGCAAAAGCGGATACCAGCAAGCCAATACAAAAGCAATTTTACGGTTTAGTGGGGGGTGCACCGGAGCTGCAGTAATGCAATGCACCCGGAGCACCTTCCTCGCATATACGACACTATCTCATGATTCTCGCTCAATAAGTTTGGAAACCCAATGATCTTACCTGCGCTACACCCCATTCGGAAAGGCAGTGGCAATATATCCCCGTTTGTAATGGGGCTCTCCCTGCAGCAGCCGCGGCTGCAGGGGTTCCGTGTTCGTGTGGTCCCGCAACTACCGTTTGAATGCACCGCGCCTTGGAGTATTTGAACTAACCTTTTTTCTATCATCTCCTTCGCAAGTCGACGGGCGGTCACCTTTTTTTCTCCGTACACACGGAACCCCTCGACCCGCTGCATGCACAGCAGCGGCAGTAGCCTCTCCGCTACAACTAAGCTTTTAGGAACTCTTACTAAAGCACCTTTTCTACTTCCACCTAGTCACAATGTACGCCGCCACGGCTGCGGCTACCCGCCGCTTGGGGTACTCTGCCGTTGCTGCTCTGCGAAGAAGCAGTGGCCGCCTCTCCAGTTGCAGCCGTTCCCCCTTTACATCTCTCGCTGCTGCGGCAGCGCAGAGGGCGCCAGCTGCTGCTATTGGAGACATTCGTGCTGCTGCTGTAGCTGAGAGGAAGGGGTCTGTCCCGCTCTCCGCTTTCAACCAGCCATCAGCAGGTCGGCACTCACATGCAGCAGCTGCATCTCACAGGGAATCAGATATCTAATTTATGATTTTTTTCAGATGACCTTGTGTGACTACATTTGAAGCGTTCTTAGCTCGAAGGAGACGAGGATAGCAGGGGAGCAGCGTGCTAGTGTCTGTTCACAACACCCTGGATATGGAATCTGTAATAACTCCAGCTGTAACAATACGTGCTGCATCATCAATAGCAGACTCATAACTTGGCACTAAAATCGATATATGCTCGTGTGCTCTTTTCTTCAGAGCTGACCGAACTGCCAAACGGGATCCGCGTGGCTTCTCAGCGCCTTCCGTTCTCTGACACAATAACTGCTGGGGTTTGGATTGACAGCGGCAGCAGATTTGATAGGAAGAGCACTAATGGCGCTGCACACTTTCTGGAACATATGGCATTCAAGGCACGCATACTTTCTTATTCAATGAGCTATTGAGCTTTTAGCTCAACCCTTTGCAGCAAGTGGACAAGTGTTCAATGTATGTGTGTTTTCGTAACTGCGCGTTGCTGTTTAGATACTGGAATTTCTTTGTATCTGGTGTGTTTCTTCAGGGCACGAAGAGGAGATCACGCATTCAGCTGGAGCAAGAAATTGAAAACATGGGGGCTCATCTAAACGCATACACCTCCCGCGAACAGACGGTGTATGTCTCCTAGATTTTCAACCACAAGCCTCCCTTGTATATTGGTGCCTGGATCATCTGATACTGCCTTTTTTTCGCTGCGAGTCTACCCCATTGTCTAAATAGTGTGCCCCCGCTGGCGATGCAACCACATATGCAGTTTGCCTTCACCCCGTCTTTTGCTTATATCGTCGTGCCTGAAGCCTCTTTAGCTGTCATTTCTCAACTCAAGGTTCTCCCCTCTTAACGTGAAGTAATTCGCGTCCGCACTTGTGTGCTTTGGTTGCATGTGCCCCCGCTTGCTTGTTGTATTGGATGATTTTAAGGTGTTACTGCCTGCTGCGCTTCTCTGGTACCCTCGATTGCGAATCCCGAGCCATAGTATCGAATATTTCTAAACAACTCCGCAGTTTATACCAGGAGAGCTGCCTAGTTCGTGCAGATGCCGTTGTTTGGTCGTGCGTAGAGGCTTTTTTTCGTTTTGCTTAATGTCCTGCCCTTCAGTAGTTCTCCAAGCTTTTTGTTTTTGATCACGCAGCTATTACGCGAAGGCATTCAAAAAGGATCTGTCTCAGTGTCTAGACATCTTGTCTGACATCCTGCTGAACTCCACCATGGACCCGGAGGCTATGGAGGTAGAGAAGAGAGTAATCTTGAGGGAAATGGAAGAAGTGGAGAAACAAACAGAAGAAGTCATTTTTGATCGTCTCCACATGACGGTAAGAAATTTGATATTTTACAGTGTTTTGGGGCGTAGTGTTCTTAACTGTTGTGCGTTATGATGCACTTTCTGACATGCGGTTCGTGCGTCCTTCATTAAGAAGCTTGCTGAGCGAAGTTTTTAAATATAGCTATCAAAATAGTGGTGGATTGTGTAGCAACTCAGTTTGTAGTGCATGATGTTCTGGAATCTTTGACTGTGCCAAGTGGTGTATCGGCTGCTTTTTCGCTGCATTCTTTCACGCTTTAGGGCGGCAATATCCCACACAGCTGCATGCCTGCCGCTATGTCTTTCCTTCTTTTGGGGTAAAAGGTTAAGCGCTGGTATGAACACGGCATTAACATGCGCTAGGAGTAAGATGAAATAGTATGGGCACGTATGTAAAGTTGCTGTCTTCGCCTGCAGGCGTTTCGTGATAGTCCTCTGGGTTTTACGATCTTGGGATCTGCTGAAAACATTCAAAATATGAAAAGGGAGGATATAGTCGACTACATTTTCCGTAACTATACCGGAAACCGCATGGTCGTGGCCGCAGCAGGCGACATCAACCACAAGGAGCTTGTTGAACACGTGCAGAAGTATTTTGCTAATGTTCCCGTCGCCAAAAAGCAAAGCATTGTGGTGCCAGACGAAAAGCCGTTTTTCTGTGGATCAGAACTCATCTACAGAGATGATGACATGGGACCGATTGCCCATGTTGCCGTTGGGTTTGAAGGTGTGCCTTGGAAATCCCCAGGCAAGTGGACATTCGTGTTTCCCTGCCCTTTGTTGTGGTCCCGAGCTCTTGAAATATGCTGAATTGCTCTTTTGCAATGCAACTCCTCTTCAAATATTGACCGGCTTGACCAGGGATTTATAGGTGTTAATACACTGGCGGCAAGGACACTCAGCTTGAGCTAATTCTGGGGGTTTTCTAGCGTTTCATTCGGCACGCACTGTTCAGAGTGCATCGTGTGTACTTCCAGTGCTAACCATCGTCAAATTGAAGAGAAGGGCAAACCAATGCCATCATGAAATATGTCTTGCATGTTCTCGCCTGTGTATTTGTGCTCCCTTCCCATTCAGTGTTAATGTATGCTCCTTCCTGCTGCTTTTGTTTTGCTTCGTTCAGACTGTGTGGCTTTCATGCTGATGCAGTCAATCATCGGTAGCTACAGGAAGCACGACGAAGGAATCGTCCCTGGGAAGCTTAGCGCCAACTCCACTATTCGTAATATCTCCACAAAGATGCAAACTGGCTGCGCAGAGATGTTCTCGGCCTTCAACACGTGCTATAGAGACACCGGACTCTTCGGGTTTTATGCCCAATGTGACGAAGTCGCAGTTGAGCATTGTGTCCTGGAGCTTATGCACGGGATCACATCTCTCTCTTATAGCGTGAGCTTCGTGCTTTCTTTCTCCTCATGTGTACATATATATCGCTTTCTTGAAATTCTTTGCTTCATTCTTCATTTATTTAGGCTATGGTGTGGCGATTCAGTGCTACTGGGAAAAGGAGAGAATAGTCCGTAGAAGTGTTACTAGAAACACCGGCGCATTAGCGAAATTGCGCACGGCTAGCGGATGCTAGGCTGTACTAGGGAAAACTCATCATTGAAGAGAGCCTCATGCTCCAAAACTCGTTTTCCTTGGTGTGTGTCATGCGATCATTGCTTATCCCTTTACTACTGTCTCCTTCTATTTGTGCCCATTCCTGCTTTCCCTTGTGCACGTGTATTGTCGAGCTACAGGTGACGGATGAGGAAGTAGAGAGGGCGAAGGCGCAGCTGACGGTAAGTTTCCCCTTCAACTGTTGGCTCAAATTACGTGTGACGGGAGAAGAGACACTTCTACGCGGGGAGATACTCTTCATGTGGAGAACCTGCCAAAATGCTTTGTCATGCTATAGGAAGGCTTGGGTGTCATTTGTTGTGGCTGCAGACACAATTATTGGGACACTTGGATTCGACGACTGCCGTTGCTGAAGATCTCGGGAGACAGATCCTGTGAGTTTTTGCTTTCTTCATCTGTGCCTAGTTCCCACTTCCTGATGCTTGGAGAGGTAAACAGTTTTTGTCATCCCTTTCTTTGTGTACTGTTAAAATTAAGTGCCTATATTTTAAAGTAAAGTCATCAGTTTATTGTTCGCTCAGCCCAACTAGTAGTCGTGCGACACTTTTGTTGTTGAGGCAAGTAGCCTGCTCCTTCCACTGATTCTAAAGCTCTTTAGCGCGAAGATGCGAATATCTGTTTCGCAGGGTGTACGGACGGCACATTCCGACTGCAGAGTTCCTGACACGGCTGAATGCCATTGACGCAGATGAAATAAAAAGGGTGGCATGGAAGTATTTGCACGACCGGGTGAGCTTCTGCAATCCATCGCAAGGACCAACCGATGGACTGCCGGACTCACCAGCATATCCAGAACCTAAGAAGAGTCTTAACAACAGGAACAGCAAAGGGCGCTCAGAGCTGCAGAACTGCATTCTCGTGCATTCGCCGTTGTGGGCTGTGATGGTTGCAGGAAGTTGCCGTCAGTGCCATGGGCCCTCTTCATGGAATGCCACAGCTGATCGACATCCGACGTGCCACTTACTGGTTGCGCTACTAAACTTTAGGCCAGAAAAATTTACTGGAGTATCAGGGACGGTTTCGCTCCCGACAGTTTTGCCCTTGTGCGGTGCTGCTGTTGGCGGTGACTGTCAGTCGTGTGTAGCGATGGTATGCTCTCGGCAGCTGCCCCGAGCAATGTAATAGCGGCGCCAAAAGCGAATGACGCTGCAAGTAGGTTGGACTGACCGTCAGCCTTGTGCCCGCGGGTAGCCGCTCTGTTGGTACTGCGTGCACATACCGTGGTTGTATTCGTCCTCAGTGGTGCTTTTCGTTCGCATGGCCGTGGCGAGCTAGCTCTATAGCTAACTGCTGCGTGTACCGTGACCCGAGGCACGTAGTAAAGAATACAGAAATGTACAACACCGGAGACAACGCAAGGCGTGGCCCTCAGGTGGTCCTCTTCTACACTAAAATTTCAAGTACTGGGGATGACTGCAGAGACAGCCTCCTTTAATGCTGCATAATGAGTCCTTGAGGAGTGTATATAAACTGCTGAGGGCGGGTTCTAGAAAGAACTACTAGGTATTTGGAGGATTTCGCGGTACATGCATTCTGCAATAGTTTCATTGGTGGCTATGCCGACTGCCGCGGAGGCTGATCATTCTAGAGAGAAGCTCAAAAGTTTCTGTAGTGTTGGGTTGGCGTCAAAAAAGGCCATATATCCACAAGGCCAATAATTAGTTTGCGTAACAGTTTGTTTCACAGTTAGCTAACTATCAAAAAACCGGATACAAAATCCTAACCAATGAGGGATTGCGCCAGGAAGTTGTACCGCCGCGGCAAGCACCTGCCCCGACGCCAGCCGCTGCCGCACCCAGTCTACTTCAGTTCACTTGCATGGCAAAAGATTGTAGCAGGCTAGCATATAAAGGATGAAAAAGAGATTGCATGCGTCTCTTTTTTTGGACAAAGCGACTGTTCAATCAGCGCATATGGCACAGCTTTGCCTGCCAAAAGTAATTTCACACAAATCCCTTTTTGTGTTTCAATTCCGAGACAGACAGCCTGTTGTCCTTTCGTAGTTTCATTCTTGGCCCAGTGCACGCATATTGGCTAGTCTGCAACACATTATCTCTCTTCGCTGTTTTGCAGAATCAGAATTTTACTCGGTTGCCTTCTTCAAGTTTTCGTTTGCAAAGTCCCAGTTAACCAACGACCACCACGCTGCGCAGATAAAACACGCAAGCAAATACTACAGGCCGTACAACTAACACCACATGAAAAACAATTGTATATAAATAGAACATGCTGTGTCATACGCTGCATTTAAACAAATACGAGAATATGGAAGTCTATCGGTTAAGGCAGTCCTCCAGCCACAAAAAGCCAGACAGTTTACAGCACAGACAGGCACAATAAAGCATTTTGTGTGGCAACGTCCACAGAGTATAATATCCATGGTCACCAGTATTTAATGCCAAATATAGGATTACTCTACATAATGAGTAGATCCACTTGTCGCGTATGCTTCTAACTAGGGCCACTCCCCCACCATTCCTCCCAAGTTTCACAAAATGGACAAACACACAAGAACAATCACACACATGGGAACAGCCAACAACGATCTGCAGCAAAGAAAGAAAGCCTCATGATACAGGATCGATCCATCACACAAATAAGCACCACGGAATGACTAACCTTTCACATAGCTGGCTCGGTCGTTTCTTCTGTCAATGTAATACGCATGTTCCCACACATCACATGTGAGAAGGGGTACGCATCCCTCTGCTTCTCTCATAGGATTGCCTGCATCGTGAGTCTGGCAAATGACAGCTTTTTGCTTGCTTTTGCAGTAACACAACCAAACCCATCCAGAACCGAAATGCCCTGCAGCAGCTGCTGAAAACTGTTCCCTGAACTGGTCAAAATTGCCAAAGGCTTCGTCTATCTTCGAGGCTATAGGGCCAGTAGGGGGACCGCCTCCGCCTGGCTTCATAGACTTCCAATAAAAAGCATGGTTCCAAGCCTGCGCCGCGTTGTTAAATATGCCACCAGCAGCTGTGCGAATTAACTCTGTAGAAATGCAACAGGAAACAAACGGGGACTAGAAACGTATCAAATCACTAGTGGGGAATGGAAGATCCCCGTCCCTGGGCGGGGTAAGCCAGGCAAGTGTTGACAAGTTAACAGGCATCAAATTCAGCAGTTCGGCTTTTAAGGGTTTACCGAAAGGCTGTTCACAATCTTATCCTTTAAAAATCAGCTATTAGCTTTGTGTTTACCTTCCAGACTCTTTTTCTCATCCTCCTTGCCCTGTACCAGCTCTGCGTGCGTATAACAGAAGTTTAGTGTCCACATGTGAGCAAAAAATTAAATGTGCTGCACACAGCTTACTGAATGAGCAAGAGAAGGGAGGAGTAGGTGCGTAACCAAACAGGCTGCAACCCATGTTAAAACTCCTGAGTGTGTGCACCGATTATGGGGGAACAGTTGGTGAGTGCAGAAGGAGCCTTACTGTTCAGGTTATTTACATATGCCGCATGGTGCTTCCCATGGTGAAACTCGAGGGTTTCCTTGCTGATATGTGGCTCCAGCGCCTCCTCCGTATAGGGCAGAGGGGGAAGAGAAAACGCCATGTTGGAAGATAATGGAGAATACCTGTAGAAGTTGACAGCAATTAATAAAGGCTATTGTCTTACCCAGGAATTATTTGTCGGTGGAACGCGAAACAATGCGATGGTGCAGCCACGAACCTCCATGCGCCATGTCGTTGTGTATCGGCGGACAAGGCGCTCAGTAGGGGTGCTGTGCTGCACGCACATCCTGCATTAGATATGTTGCTACACAAATATGCTTAAAAGCCACACGAAAGTTACTTTTCGTATTTAAAAAGAGTGCCGATATATTTAAATCCGAAAAACATTGCACAGGAAGGATGGAAGTAGACCTTCTTACACGAAAGCATTTTTGTATTATCATCAACAAAGACGGATGCCTAGTTGTTGCTTTCGGTTACACTTCATCCAAAAGTAGAAAAGACACTGCGATCTATCCAATAGTAGTATCATGGCCTACACAGGACGCCTTTTGTAGAGGTGGTGGGAAGTTCGTTTTTCCTTTCTACATTCAGCGCGGACTACCAGTAAACTGGCCGCAGTTTCTATGGCCATGCGCACGAGCACCCGCCTTTTCTGCCCCTCCCAACTGTTATTTTGCACAATTCCGCACTTTAGGCTAAATATCTCATGCCGAAATTAAATAACACACTGGTGTGTGGCACGAGAGGAGGGTCCTGTCGTGTGCAGCTTCTTCCACAATCAGAGACTGGTGCTGCTGCTGCTGCCAAACTGTCTGCCTTGCAGCGATAGGAACCGAGTGCATGTGATCTTTTCTATTCGCCAGTTTATTAGTTCATTGATGCTCTTGAAACTGCCGACATATTTACAGGTTATTCTCCCACTAAGCTTGGTTTGCAGTCCTTGCTGCCGGTCAGTGGCACTGCCACGGTTCCACTTCCTCTTGTTCCCTTTGTTGAGTGCCTCTAGGCCTCTTCTTTGAGCACTCCTCTGAATCATTGCCACATATAGGGCATCGTGAAACACAACAGCACACGTCTTCTGGCTGGTTACTTTGCATGCAATCGCTACTACTTGCCACTGCGTGCAGGAAATGCCAAACACGAAGACAGCCAAACGCAGGGGCTCCGGGGGCTCTCCGGCCTTGGGCCCCTCGCAGAAGGTACCCCGCACAAATGAGAAAACTAGCGCCAGCGGTAACGATACGAATAGCAGTGGCGTCAGCACGTTAGAAAAGCTGGCAAAGCTGTCAACCATAGTCGCGGACACGGCGGACTTCGAGGCAATCAAGGAATTCAATCCAACTGATGCCACCACAAACCCAACACTCGTTCTCCAGGCGGTGAAAGACCCCAAATACAAACACGTGTTAGAGAAGGCAATAAAGGAGGCACAGGAGGCAACCAAGGGAAAATCTGTGGATGAGGTGATGCAGGCTCGTTGCATGTGTACCTGAAGTAGTATAGAATACTAGCTGCACTAACTTCGACGCTGCGTTTTTTGCCAGAGGAATATTGCTTAAAACCGCCGATGGAAATGAATGAAAGAATAAAGGTTTTAAATGAACGCAAGTGGTACTGGTTTATGTGTGTATTGCTTTGAACAGACTGTAGAGGAAGCAGTGGACCGAGTTCTCGTTGGATTCGGCCTCGAGTTGCTTGATATTATTCCTGGACTTGTCAGCACTGAAATACCCGCTGATTTATCCTTCGATCAAGAAGGTACGGACCTAAGGCTGTCCCAATAAGGACCTCGATGAGCCTACCCAGCATTCCCCTATAAAGGCCCTCTGGCCAGATTCCAGGATTGACACTGTCTATTTCTAGTTGGAGCATGTTTAAGTGAGCATTTTCCACCTCAGTCTTTTGCGTACGTTTCGCCGTATGATTTTGACTTTCGCAAGCATGTGTATGTCTAAAAATGAGACCTATGCAAATAGGATATTAAAGCCAAAAAGGACTAGCATTTTTTTAGCAAGCGCTTACGCTTGTCATGTGTGAAAATGAGGATTTTTATTGAATTTGCTTTGAGAGCTTGCACCCTAGATAGCTAACAGTTTCACTTAGTTTCGAAGTGTGCTGCAGAAAGCGGTATGTTGTGCATTTTCTTTCTCACAGGTGATACTACATGTTGTTCTGGTGGCGATGTTCACTTCATAAAATTCACTCTCTCACAAATGCAGTAGCAGATATTTTGTTTGCCAATACTTTGACTTTTATAAGTTTCTGCTCGTGCTTCTACTCACTGAGAAATAGAAATGCATTTTTTTCTCTTTGAATAATCCTTGCTATTCTTCTACTCTTCAGAGTCTGTAAATCGTGCGAAGAGAATCATCGCGTTGTATAAGTCCAAGGGGATTGACAAAGACCGCATTCTTATCAAGGTAGCTGCGACTTGGGAAGGGATTCAGGCTGCCAAACAATTGAAGCGCGAAGGCATCAACTGCAACATTACTCTCCTCTTCAGCCTTTGCCAGGTACGATGATCGGCTTCTCTTTTACCTTTCTGATTACTGGTAATAAAGATCAATGATACCTGATGCGTCAATTGTGTTGACATATGTATTCCTGGATGGTGGAGCTTCCCTGCATCTGCGCTCTTAGCTATGTAGTAGCATTTACGGAAATTCATTAGAATAATATCTAATATGAACCGTGTTTCTTTAATTTATTCCGCTTGATTGCTTGACTATTTATATGTAGTATATCGTTCACCCAAGTCGCGAAATAGAATTTTCTCGCTTTAGTCAACTCGTTGTTCCTTTTGGCCTTCGACTCTTTTCTTTTCAGACTTGCTACTTTTTTGATGGTTAAGCCTAATGCTTGCGCATTCTACCTGTCTTGTTGCAGGCAGTAGCAGCCAGCGATGCTGGGGCCTATTTGGTTTCGCCATTCGTTGGACGTATCTTGGATTGGCACAAGAAACAGGACGCAAGCGCCACCTTTTCTGGTGCTGAAGACCCTGGAGTGAAGAGTGTCACACAAATATACAATTATTTTAAGCACTTCGGTATCAAAACCACCGTAATGGCCGCATCGTTTCGAAATACAGGTGAGATATAATTAAACGTTCATTGTTTTTGTGGAAGACAGGTAGTTAAAAATTTTGGATCGATTGAGTGAATAGCAAAGGATTTTCTGTAACGGGAATGCACATTCCTGGGTTTTAGTATTTGTTTAGTAAGAAGGTTGATGTATGCTAGTAGATTTGACAGGACTGATACACCTGCAGCACAGGCTGCACGATTGGTTAGGCCTGTATCCGTTTGTTCGTAAAACGCAGGCAGATATTCTAACTGAGTGTCATTTAATTTGAATGTGATTAATATGCCTGTGAATTGTGTATCCTGAATAGTGTCGCTCTACATCCCTCTGCCTGGATGCCTTGTTCTGGCCATGTTAACGCCTACACTTCCAACAGTTTATTTGTTTGTCTACACGTTTTTTTTTCTCCATTTGCAGATGAGATACTGACTTTGGCGGGGTGTGACAAGCTGACGATCGCCCCAAAGCTGCTACAGGAGTTGCAAGCGAGTTCTGTCGACGTGAATTCGAGGCTGTCTCCGCAAAACGCGAAGAAAAAGCCAATTCAGAAGCTGAATTTAGACGAAAAGACATTTAGGTGGATGCTGAATGAAGACGCTATGGCTACAGAAAAGCTTGCAGAGGGGATAAGAAATTTCTCATCAGACATGAATAAGTTGAAGGGTCTTATCAGAGAGAACCTTTGACGAGAGTATACAGCTAGGGTGAAGCGAGGGCCCCACAAAGAGACAATTTGAACAAGGATGAGAGAGAGTCAGATTTTGCGCAGCAGTATCGAACTGGACAGGATCATCCGATGGAATGAATTCGTTTTTAATGGGGAGGACCATCCTTATGGACCAGCATGACGCGTTCGATTATTCATGCAATCCAATCTGGGGCAGCTTGCCTCTGAGATGCGTATCCAAAATATACAACACATCATGTGCTAGACTTACACGCATTCTTGGATCGCCTGTAAAGTCTAAGTGCCTGAAAGTGGTTGAAGCGGACACGCAATTGCATCCCGCTGTTTGGGGCGCTTGCCGTTTCTTTCACCCCCAGCTCAGCTGCGCCTTCTTTGTACCATGCTCCTTTCAAACGCACGCTTCTTTTGTGTTGTGCCTACGTGGTGAATATCTGGAAACTACAAGGAACTAAAATAGTTAATGATGGGGCTGATAGGAGGTTGCAGATTATTCAGACACAGAAATGCGAGTTTGCTGCTTTGCGCAACATGCATAAGGAGAGCTAGCAGCGTCCGTGTCTGTAAATTGGGTCGCTTTGTTTGAAGTGTAACATTTCAGTTCATCGTAAAGACCGAATGTCGTAATGGCAGGTCTGAGCACAATCAAGCGACCTCCACTAAGTCTAGTGCAGCAGAGTGTTCCCTTGTAGATCTTCAGTCCTTCAAAAATTTGATTACTTAGGGCTTTATTCGTGTTTTACGACAAGTCCATATGGATCTCTGTATTGTTATTTGTTTGCGTTTTGGCGGATGGTGCACGCGGACCTCTGTACAGGATGTAAACTTTTATGAGCTGAGCCGCAAATTCTCTCCTTCACACTAGTTGTATTCAGCTAAAAACTACTTTGGCAGAGTGGCTTGCCTCTTGAAATTGCTTGAACTTTTTCTGAGGACCGTTAGATACACAACAAAAAACAACGTCTGTCCGTCTGTGCATGCCCGGGAGTGCTTGCAGGATGCTACTACGCGCACCCCAGTTGTCCCCCGCCTCGCCGCGAAATTTGAGGGACGCAAGTAGGAATGGGACAGAAATATTTTGAGGAACACTTCATAACATTCTAGGAAGCATGCATTGGATCCAGAGTAAAAAGTCTCCGCAGATGCCCTTAAAATTCAGATGCACCGCTACATAAAAGAGTAACTCTTCGGTCAACCCTCAACCGGGAGAGCGAACTCAATAGATATCTTATTGAAGCATACAAATGTAATTGCTAATTTGCAATACAGTGGCGTTCCATTTACTGCTTTACCGATTACTTTTTCCTTGCTGCGCTCTCGGCACTCCGTGCTGTTCCTAACTGCGGAGCCATTGTTCCACCTAGCAGTTCAGAATTCATCGGGGATAATGGTAACGATGGGGCAAGCTCGTAGACTACAGCACAGGCTGTTTTTTCCCTGCTTATCCCACATCATAAATGTGTGTATCTCGTCCTGCGCTGCCCTTCAACAACATCTGTAAAGCCGCACGCTCGTTCAGTTACTGTGTCCTCCCATATTTTAATAACTTTATCCCTCTCGTAGCTTCTACCAAATTAGTAACCTAAGTACGTATAAAAAAATGTAGCCTTCAGCACATATTGACTTCACCATGTGCACTTGAAGGGAACAGAGCTGGGGAATTGTCCACCAGCAAGCAAACAAATCTGCGGCTCCTCTTAGAGATATCATGGTTAGCCCCGTATTCTTAATGCGCTTTTCCACTACTGTTGCACATACTGCTGCTGCAACCGATGGTGCAACAATCGCTACCTTTCCATGGAGCGTTGCAGCTCTCCTGTTGCCTTGCTTAATGCTGTACGAACTTGAGGACCACATGCAGGCACGCTTCGCTGCGGCAGGCTAGAAGAAGCATGCCGACTTACTGAGAGCCTCTTGTATCCCATGTTCAGCCAAGACTGACGAGAATGATTTTTGGTTCTTCTTGACTTGCTGTTCCCCTTAGTCGTCCAAAGCATTGAGAAAATCTTCAAGATCACCCAACGCTTCTTCCCTATCCCTTTGCAATTCCTGAGGCACTTCAAAACCCTTTGTTTCAGGGAATTTTCCTTCCATTGTGGGTTTGCCAGTTGGAACTTTCGCCTTCGGTGAAAATGTGACTTCTCTCCCAGAAGGTGCCGTCACATGCGTAGTTGCATCTTTGACGCCACCCCTGATCGCTTCGGGGGGTCGAATAAGCTGTCTGACTATCGCTCCTCCAATCACCACAGCAAGAACGAGCAGTAGTGCGATGGCCAGTGGTACATACCCACTCCTTCGTGTTCTTAATGGGTTGCTTGGCACTGCAAAAGCCTCCACCTGATCAAATGCATGACTCCAATATTCCTCCTCCGTGGGACGCGAAAGAGCGTGGCTAAGCCCCGTCTCCGTCCCTGGCAGATCAATGTTGTGGATGTCCCATTCAGTATCCCCAGTAACTGTGATTTCTTTCCAGCGGGAATTATCCTGAGCGTGCGATACAGACTCTTCCTGCTCAGTAGAAGCTGTGTGGTCAAACTCCTCCTGTGTCTCCGTATCTCCTCGCTTAGCTCCTTCCAGCCCTTCACTTCCTAGGGGAACTTGAGCCGTTGCCTCACTCATCATGAATCCAGAACCCAACAAGGCTTTATCCAAATGCTTAAATTATAATGTAAGAGAAATAACAGTTGAGGTTTATTCTACTGGATGGTACTGGTGCAGCCGGCCCTGCCTAGTCTCCTTGCGCTGTTCACCGACCTTTGTTTCCCGCGTTGAAATTCAATTCATACCAAAAGCAAAGTCAGCGGCTTCACATTGAATATGCATTTTGGAACTCACCTCTACACCTCCAGATGCTTGCTTACGCTTTCTTTGAAAGCGTTTTGCATTGCCTAGCGGGCAACAAGAGGCAAGTTAGTGAGTAAAAACACAGCAAGCAACTACTAACTGTTCAAGCCTAGTCAACGCAAGGAGTACAAGTAGAAAGCCAAACGCAAGAACGAAGAATTGACAGTTGCTGTGTTTCCAGTGTATTGCAGCAACGTGAAGCCATGAGCGCATCGAACCTCCCCTAGCCACCTGTGTAAGCTGTGGGCTCGAAGCTACAAATTCAAAGCTACTATTGTTCTCCGACTATGACGCCTTCCACCAAGCCTAAAAAATAGATTGGTTTTTAAGCTTTGCTATTGAAGGTGCTAAGAAGGAGCACATAGAAAACAAAAGGTGCATACAAAAGCCGAATGGAGAACTTGCCGTGGGGCAGAGGCGATCTCCTAGAATCTATCTGGTGTTATGCACGATTCCCAAGAACAGGTCCATCCATTTACAGTACTAAAACAATAATGTCTGGATTTTAATCAAGATTCTAGTAGAGTTGGAATTTAGATCACTGCAATCACACGCTCATGCGCCCATAGTGGTGTTCTTGCCCGTGGTTGTAGGATCCGATTAACTTCCATGTAGCTGACACGCACTCTAACTTACTTGCCCCTATAAGCTTTGTTATGCGCTTGCCAGCTTAATAAAGACTGTTTTGAGGTTCTGCTTATGAAACTATTCGAAAACGGTGAGGGATTGCAATAGAAATGCACGTGAAAGAAACTTCTCACTGGATATACCTGCTTAATACGCGTTCCTTATTCGGCACAATAATGGGACTGTGTTCACATTATTAAAGTCTTCTCGCCGGCATTAGGCAATGGTACCGCAGAGAGCTGAGATGAAAGGGCCCCCGGTAGAAAGCCTGTTGCATCATTGAAGCACGACATAATAGTCCCCTCATAAGCGAGAAGATGGTACATTTACAAAAACCAACATTTTCTTATGATATAGTCAGGTTTGGCATGTTGCCAGCACGAGAAGAAGAATGTAGCGCCGAGGCCTTGTTTCTCAACAAGGGGATGATTGTAAATAACAGACCGGGATACTAGTTCGTGGGGCGCTACAAGTGAGGAGTTAATGCGAAGTATTCGCTCTAAGCTAGTGCGTCTTTAAAATTCATGCATAGCTTAAAGCTTCCGCTCCTTCATTGTAGTATGGGGAATGTATAAGGAATCTAGCTCCCATCGTTGATTATGTGTATGGTTTACTTCTAGAGGAACTCTACGTATCGCTGACCGTCGCTAAGTTGTTCTTGAGCCTCGTCTTCCTTTTTAAGCCGTGTGGCTATGCATGCCTGGTTGTGGTCGGTCCGTGCTGCTCTAGCCGTTTTTGGCATACTTGACTGTGGACCCTAAATTTTCGAACGAAACAATTATCAGGATAAACAGACTTCTTCATTATGCTTCCTGATAAATTCATATATGGGCTTTCTGTGGCAAAGCCCCCTCAAGCTGTGTTCAAATAGCTTAACGATTAAAGCGTAGCTCTCATCTGTTACGTTGGATTACCCTGCCTAATCTTGGTTATTATTGATATTACCACCTTTAGAATTGCGAGCTCGCAGTTTCGTTACATGAGTTTGTTCTAGCAAAAAGCAGACTTTACTGCATTACTTGAATTCAGGGAATATAAATTGATATAAATAGCTTGGCAATTGTTTGCCATCCTCAAGAGGGTTAATGGCTATCTTCAGGTAGTTGGAGGTCGCTAAAAATTCTCAGGCCTTGTGAAAAGAAACACTTCCCAGCAGCTAGGGCGAGTGCGCCTCTAGGGGTAAGGAGCCCGTTGTTACGCACGTCTATCTGCGTAATACACAAAGCTTTTGGTGTCGACAATGAACGACGAGTGACTTCACCTGTATGAGGTCCATTCGCAGTGCTAGTAGAAGCACTACAGCCCGATGAGGCCAGCGGTAGCGGAGCTAAGTAAGCTATTTGATATTATCATTATCCCGTATACACCGATCTGATTGCTTCCTTATTGCCTGGCACCACGTTACGTCAGTGCTTCCAATCACCGACAATATCAATCCTTGAATTGTATTCGGGGTGGCTGGGATTTTGGTGGGCATCCACTTACCATTATTGATTCGTCTCTCTTCTTCATTTGAGCACAAAACCCAATAATGCGAGACAGAAAACCATCAGTTATGCCAGTATTTCTCAGTGATAGTACCTAGTGAAGTGAACAGACAGAACCATTCAAACACTGTAGCTGAACTACGAGTATTCGCGCACATTTTAGCAAAGTACGAGTCTAGTAGAGCTTGCCCTCTTTAATATATTCGTTTTGCTCGAGCATACACAGCGGGTCATCCTCGGGGCTGTGTATACCCAAAACAGCGACGTGACATGAATGGCCGGTCAGCAGTCAACCGTACACTTTTAGTAGAGGACTGGAACCAAGGGTAGCACAGTAGTAAGGGAGACTACTCTGCAGCGGTAGATTTGCTATGGCCCGCCTGCAACTATATAGGAAAGACTTGCCCTCAAATTCGGAATTTGCTGCAAAAGCCTGAAAACAGATGGAGCGGCTTCTTCTCCAAGAGCATTGTCATCTAGGGAGACGCTCAACAGCCTCTGGGAAAGACAGCTACTCAGTATTCCGTTTCTGAAACAGCAGACTCGTCAAGTAAGCAGAACACACAATGGCAGGAAACAGAGTCAACTACCTTATCTGGCCACTTGACAGGAGAGATTTGGCTGTCGGCAACCGACATGGATCAAGGAGCTTTTAAGGTGGCTCTTGGAAAATGCGACTGCGCACACGACTTGCTCAAGTATCTTGGGGGTCAGATCTGCATTGACCAACAGAAGATGCCGAAAGCCTTGCATATTCTTGACAGAATACTGACGGAAACTATTGCTAGCACTTTCCTTCTGAGGGACCTTTTCGCTTGTTTCTAACTCTGCTCCGTTTTGCACGCTGTCGAGCAGCTGTTGTAGCCTTTGCGATGTGAAAGGCTCGTCGAACACAAAACATGATGGGGTTATCTCTGCTTCCATCATGAGTACATGTCCTACAAAAATACCTCGGACAGCACACTCGAATGCGCCCCAGAGGGGAGAGCCTGGCGAATCACTATGCGAGTCCGAGATGTGCTTAGGATTTGAACTGCCAAACTGTTTGCGCCTAACCTCAGACGGCGGCACAAAGAGTCCTATTTAGGGCTCTCCAGATTTACATATTTGTGATGGCTTGCGTGAACTCTGGAGGAGTCATATTGGGTTGCGCAGCACAGCACCGTATTTTCTAGTTATTCGGGACCTGAAGGGCAATCCCGTGCAACACAGTGGTCCGATTGTCGAATCTCAAAAACGATTGCGTCAATACAAATCGATTTCTCTATTTACATGGATTTGGAGTTTGAGTACCTTCATCCTATGAAGGAAATACTCTACTCCATACCTGTGCAGCGTCTCTCTGGTGGCGTTGGTGATGGGTAAGCGGATTCTACCGACTGCCTGAGACCAGAAAAGAGTGCTTTTTCTATAAATATAGCGAAAAATATGATGATTTCTCAGGCAATATATCGGGCGTTCAACAAGCGTGGCTTTTCTTTCAATCACAAATTTTAGAGACCCTCATCTCGATATCGCGGCCAGTGCCGTTGTTCCCATGGTAAGCGAAAGTTGACCCCAAGAAGAGGTTCAGCAAGTGAAACACATGAATTAAGCACTACCAAAAGGAGTGTCATCTCTTGCTACAGCGTACACTGAAAAGGACTCACTCTGCGTCCAGCAGTCCACCACCCTTCTGGCAATTTGTGACATGCATAGGATGAAACTATGGAAGAGACTTACTAGTCATTGTATTACTATTGCGCTCTTTGATCAGAAGGAGCCATTTTTAAACATTTGAAGTTACTTTGGACCTTGAACTTACTGCTCATAGATCTCCATGGACATTAAACCTCTCGCCATTCGCCTGCCTGCATCCGGCCCTAGCACATTGTGTACGTATTTCTGCTTTCAGTGGCTTTCTAAAAGGTTATTAAGAACTTTTCAGTATTAGATGCAGATGAGTATTGGGTGTCTGTATGATCACATATATTTGTGATCAGAGAACCGTAGTTGCTGCCCAGAATAGCCGCGCCCACCCTCTTCCCTTTCAATTCCTTCAGTTGCTCAACCTGATGGGCTCATTAGAAATTCAGTTTTGAGGCTTCGAGGATGCAGTGTTGGGCTCCATAACGGTACTTACAGAACCTCCACATGATAGTTCCCAGCGGCTTAGTCCAGCTAAGAGATTCAACAACATTCCAAAGAGTTTTCCTGTCTCTAGGCGTTCAATACAAAAGGCTCCGGCCTCAAGAAAAGAGGACAGTAAAGGCGTTATTCGCGGCCCTCTCTGGAAGATTCATGCATTGGCAACATTGTCGCTTCCAGTGAAATGGGGCGCGGTCAGGAGGTATGCATTCTTGTAGCATAGGGGCAGCCCCCGCTATGCAGCGAGCACAATGTAACAGCTGTTTAACAGTCAGTCGATGATTAAGTAAGCACTACAGGTACAATGATGCACGAGAGACCTTTTGTTTAGCTTGGCGAGCTACATGGCCTGACATACTCGATGTACTGCTCTTCCTGGGAACTTCATAAGGACGCTCTCAGCCCCCAACACCTATCAAAACCTCTGAAGTATACTTGTTTTCCTCTTCCAAGGGCCAAAAAGACAGATTAAGGCAGACATACAGAGTTTTTAGTCTGTGGGAATATGTAATTTTGTGTATGACTGACTGCTTGGGTTCGCTGTCCGTATATTGGATTCGTTGAAAAGTACGTTTGGCTCCATACGATAAGGAAGAATACAGTGAGCCTTTCCATTTAGTTACCTTGTACAGGTGCAGTGAGTGATTGCTTCCCATCTGTACAGCATGCAGCGGCGTACAGACCAGCTGTTCGCTTGGCCCTCATGCTAAAACCTTGCAGTAGGAACAGAGATAGGCAACATCTTTAAAACATACTCTAAATAGTTTTTCTCAAAGTTCCTTGTGGTCCTGCGGTGTCCCTGATTTGAAAACCCCACCTGTAACCACTATTCGGCGGGGTATGGCCCCAATAGATCGACAAAAAGGCCCTTTAAAACTCACCCTCGCCCCAAAGGGGCGCCGCAATTCTACATTAGGTAGATTCTCTGCCTAGGGCCTCTCTCCATACATAAAAGCCCCCCAACGACAGCACACTTTGTAACGGCACCTACTGATGATCTTTAATGCCGCCTCAAGCCTCGCCAACATGATAGGATAGCAAGAGTCTTCAGTGCTGGCCAAGTGCGCGCATGTGGAGATCCCAAACTCGATGACCACTCTTCTTTATCTCCCCAACCTCTGCTGAATTTTATATCATAATAAAGAGCTTATACTTTTCCAGTTTCGCAGATCGATGTGATTAGTCCAACAACGCATCGTAAGACCAATCTTGGCCTTCATTCGTTCATGCTCAGTGGGCCGGCTGCAGCACCCATGTAAGTCTGATCCCAGCATCTATATCAAGAAAATTTGTCACCAGGACGCATTTAACGCTTTAATGCGATGCTGAACTTTGCGCACAATTAAGGGGTAACGACCGTTCCGTCGTCAATGAGTATCGTTGCCTACACTTCAGCGTGCAAGCCAAGCTGGAGCTTCAAGGACCCCCTCAATTAGCCCAATGGACGCGGTGCATTCGCCATGGGGAGATCCCACGCAATTATGACAAATCCTGGAATGACGTCGTTGATCACAAGTAGTGACCGCTCACGGCCCTTATCAGGTTATGATATAAAACTGCCATATACCCGTGGTTGACCTACTAGTGGCTGAGGGCCCTGGTAGACTTTGAGCGTTCAGGGTCCTTAGTTCTATATGTGTTAGTAATCACACCGCGTGTGAATCTGCTAGAAATTAGCCGTATGCAGTGTTAAGTCGAATTGTGCTGCTTTTAAACAATCTAGAGACGTTACAGCTGCTCATTGTTCTGCAGCACAGCCGCTTTTGTCTGATATTTCCAACTCCCCATCAAGACACCACGCGTCTTGTACGTTGACAACGTGCATGTGCTCTTATTGCCACGATTCAGAATGACACCAGATCCACCACTAACAAATTGAAGCTGGCTTTCTAAAATTTAAAATCAGGGGTGGATTCTGTGCTCCGACATTTTTGACTTCGCTCAGTAGTGCCTTTTTGTTCAAAGCACATAATCATGCATTCGTAGGCCATGCAAAGCCTCGCACAAGGGTAGAATCGCTCTCGTGGTCCATTCGGTGACCCCGGATGCATCCCCGCAGATGAGTATTGCTTCGTCATGCATCAATTGTCAGCAGCTAAAGCCGCCCAACGTTCTTAGACCAGTCTGCTGCAAAGCCTCCGAAGTATTCGAGCTTACCTGACTATGGACTTTGCTGTTGGACTACCAGAGGTGTCAAGAACCAAAATAGATTTTAGGCCGATGTCGCAGACTTAGCAGAGAAGCCCGATCTCGTCCCTAGTTCCAACTCTGCCCTGGCTCAGAAAGTCGCTGAAATATTGTTAAAATTTCTAGAACCCCCACGGATTTTCTAGGAGTATCATTACGGATAGGAGCTCTAATTTCGTTGGTGCGTCCTTGCGTGCCTTGGTGAATTACCTATACATTGGCCAAGATGTGATCACTGCGAAACACCGTGAGGCAGACAGGCACGCAAATTGCACCGACCGCACTTTTCTGCAATATTTGTGTCTATTTTCACACAAATCCAAGTATCTAGGTTTCGCTTTTCTCGTGTGCTAACTGAGTTTATAGTACAAAATTTTACCCGTCCCTTTGTGACCTGCGTACAGAGTGACCATAATTTGACCGCTGCGAACCTCCCTTAGGCGAAAGGACAGAATAAGCTCGCCAACCACACCCTTCTGCAACATTCGTGACTCTATGCTCACGAACGTCCGATTAATTCGCTTGATATCCTTCCTCACGCTATATTAATTCATATTGCAACAGTGTACTGGGCTCCCCTTTGTGCTACTAAATCCTTGGTTGGCCCTGAGAAGTCTCCCTCCAATCCAAGCCTGGATGTGGTAGCCACTAGCAGAGGTGGAATCAGAGAACAGCCGGCTACTGTACACGAATGTATGTGCAAAGCTCAAGAGAGACAAACACATAAAAATGATAAGCGGCGGTTGGCTGCGTGTCTGAAGCTTGGAGACGTGGTATTGGTGGAACAGCGAGCTTTTGTACACGGTGCTTCAGAGGGTGACCAGACGAAGTCGTTTGCGGCCAGATAAGTAAGGTCAGTTGCCAATCGCTCAAAAACAATGAACTTTCTTATTTTATCGATATCTCTAAAGTTGGAGGTGTCGCAGGACTATCAATATTGACTTCCTGAAAAGCCTTAGAACTCACCGCAGCATTCGAGGACTTTGCCGTGCAGGCCAGCAACACGTCTGGAAGCGGAGAATCCTAATGGGAGGCATGAAAGTAGTAAATTCTAGATTTGCGGATCAACGAAGCTACCCTGGGTGACACGTTTTGGCGAAATAGGGTGGAAAACACCGCCCCAGTAATTGACGTGTGGGAGCAGTTGCGGGGGTTTGCGTCGCCTGTGGAAGACTTTTAATCTCTTTTTGATGTACAGCCTTAGCCGCTATGGCCAATGACACAAGAATTCCCAGTAACCTTCCCCCAAGGTGCATTGACTTCTACTTTTTCTGCCTGCCTGAAGAGTGTCAAGAAAGTAGTGAACAGACGTGTTCGTCCTCTAGCTGGGAATTTAACTTTTACTGGACAGTCAGTTGTACACCTTACACCAGATCCCAGATCCACTTATCAGACCTACAGAACTCAGTCCTACTGAACGAGCCTCGGAGGGGCCACTTGAATCTGTGCCCTTGCAAGCTAGGAGACTGCAACTAGAGACGCCTGCCAGGTGCGTACACGCATCAGGTAAGTGGTAAATGGTTTCCAGGTGCGCTTGCGAGGAAGCATGGATGCCGTGAAGAAAGGGCATGTGATCTTTCGTCCCGCCTGGGAAGCCTTTTACACACGAGTCACTGTCCCCCACATTATGCTGTCTTTGTAGTACAGGGGCGCGCTACAGCCACCGAGGGACAGCTGGGTTGATTTAGAATATATCTGCCTTTGGCAGTATTCAAGACTCTACGCTAGAGAGTCCGTACAGATGTCTGCATCTGTACTATAGATAGGATATATCTTTTCCACCGGCCTGAATAGCCTGTATCAACGGACAGCCAAGGAACTTGAAGGTGTGCCAATATAAATGCGCATGAGAAAGGGGCTGGCGAAAGATATGACGGGCTCTGCAGCACGTCGGCATATTCTGGTACACTATGTTGGAATAAAAATTATTCAAGAATCGACTAGTTAGTTTGGCGGTTCGTGTATCCCGTTTCTTGCAGAGCAGCGTTCAATCAGTTCGATAACAATCAATATTGTGTGCCCAATGCGCTTGTTGCCGAGCGTGACTAACTGTAAATGCTTTGAGTTTGAGGGGGTAGATATATACGCATCCTAGTCAGCTGTCGTCCCTTATCCAAAAATTCTGAGGGGCGAGGGCACAGAAGGATGGCACCACTTGATAGCTTTCCAATTGGTTTTTATAAGTATTTCGGGGCTAAGTATTTCACTACAGCGAACTTTGATGGAGTGCACAAATATTGTTTGCTTCAGCTTTCACGAGAGAAGCCATGGTATGCACGGGCCTGCATATGGCCACTTTCATGAGAGCATTAATGTTTTGGGGAATTCCTTATTTCAGTTGAAGTGATTGAGCAATATTAGGAGAAATTGAACGAATCAATGCATAACACTTAACATTACACACCCTCACGGACGTTGCTATGCTCTACAGGGTTGAATACTATAATCACAATCTCGTTCATGATTTGATGAGGGCCCTTACGTGCGCTGGTTTCCTAATAACCATTATACAGCAGAGCACTGGAACCTCTACAAGTCAGAAAGGCCTCTTGAGGCTGTATTGCACGTCCGATACGTTGAAACCTTTGTGGCTCAGCAATATGCCGATCGCGTGGTTTAAATGACCTAGATCCAAGATATCACTCCAGTTGATTTCTTTGCAGCTGCATGCGAGATCTGAATAAAAAAGCATGTAGATCAGGGGCCCTGAACGCCCATAGTCCATCAGGTCCCTTAGCCATTAAATAAGGCGACCACGGGTGTATGATAGTTTCATATCATAACCTCAAAAAGATTACTAGAGGTCATTACTTGTGATTAAGGATGTTATTCCAGGTCGTGTCATAATTGCGTACTGTTTCTCCATGGCTGAGCTCAACAAGAAGACTGAGCTCAATTATGATAAAGGCTGACAAATGAGTGGCTAACAGAACTTACTGTCCGCTAGCTGCTTTCTGGCTGGGACTGCATCCACTTCCATTGAGCTAATTGAGAGGGTCCTTGAAGCTCCAGCTTGGCTTGCACGCTGAAGTGTAGGCAACGATACTCATTGACGACGAAAGGGTCGTTACCCCTTAATTGTGCGCAAAGTTCAGCATCGCATTAAAGCGTTAAATGCGTCCTGGTGACAAATTTTCTTGATATAGATGCTGGGATCAGACTTACATGGATGCTGCAGCCGGCCCACTGAGCATGAACGAATGAAGGCCAAGATTGGTCTTACGGCACGATTTTGGACTTATCACATCGATCTGCGAAACTGGAAAAGTATAAGCTCTTTATTATGATATAATGTTCAGCACGGGCTGTGGAGATAAAGAAGAGTGGTCATCGAGTTTGGGATCTCCACATGCGCGCACTCAGCCAGCACTGAAGACTCTTGCTACCCCATCGTGTTCACAAGGCTTGAGGCTACAACCGTGGCTTATAGTGGTTCTCAGGAGGCAACTACGCAGGTGAACGATCACGCGGGTGAAGAACGTGACAGGTAGTACTCTAAAGTCATACTGCTTGTGCCTCTTACGTCAGTATATAGCTCTAGGATTTTTAATGACCTGAAGAGTCTGCTTAACATGTCAAAGTCCGACTTCCGGTTGAGAAACTGAAATAAATCCCATACAAAAAGTGCTGGATGTTTTTTCAAGCCCCACAACGCCTCACAGAGTTTCTTTTTCCTTGATGAATACTGGGTTTCAATTTCGATGAAGTTATGAGCCTAACAATCAATTGTTTGGTGCGTCGGAAGGCCATTAGCCTGTTAGGAAAGAATAGTAGCGAGCGCTAGGCCATTAGCAGCTTGTACTGGAAAAAAAGGGTCTTGTTGTCCTCAGGGTCACATAAATCTCTGTCGAGGTCAAATAATGCCTTTTAAAGTAAATCAGTTAAAGAAGTAGCAATTCGGAAACACCTAGAAATTAAATATACTCCGACGCAAGACCATGGAACTTCTCAGCGTTTGTGAGGATGCCTGAAGTTAGAGAACATGCGTTGATTTTTCCTAACTTCGCCGGATCTGGCTCAGTTTCTGCAGCTCGAACGTAGAGTAGAATCCCGAAGGCACGACGTTTCCCATGTAGATAAACACTTGCGTGCCTTGGTAACCCCTTTTTGTCCCGTTACAGCTGTAGCGCACGTTGTAGGTGCTGTAAATGCTGGTGAGTATTTTGGTTTTTACTAAGACGTCATCCACGTAAGCAGTCAACCAGACCTTCCTGAAAGGCTCATCTAAATCTCGGTTCAGTTGCCGCGGCAGTTCAACTTGGGTATGAATTAACCCGTAGGCACATAGTTATACTTAATTTTGGGGAGTGAGAGTGTGGAGCACCGCTTTGCGCTTGTCATTTGGGTGAACGGGTATTCACATGACGGGGTCAAATGTCGAGAGTAGGGTTTTGGTAGGTGGAGTTCGTCAAGTGATTCGCCAACATGAGCATCGGAACCTTGTACATCTTAGTAGTCTTTTGCAGAAGCCTACAGTTAGTGCACATGCAGCAACTTTCGGCCATTTGCTGCATCACCATCGGGTAATGCCCAGAATACGGGTCTACAGCTGAGCTGTGCCTTTTAAGCTAGTACTCCGTATTCTCGCTAAGCTCCTATTCATACTACGGGGCTGTCCGGTACCACGAAGCCTAAATATAACTTTGGGCTGCTCCAGGGACTAGCTTAAACACGGTGGGACAAATGAACATCAGGTTACCAGCCTGCCGGGAGCTCGTTAGTATTTATCATATCTGCGAACTCCTCCTTGTTATTCGCCCTTTCGGGGTGCTCTTAGCTAGAAGGTTCGATCCAGAACATTGGTAGAACTCCAGTTGCAGCGCGAGTAAAACGCACTGGTTGTACAAAGCAGGGTTTCTTACTGCATTGCTAAACCACCCCTATAAAAACTCTGCGTCATCTTGTTGAAGCATCGACTCTACCCCGCCTAAGAGTTGGTTCTTCCTAGAGCTTCCTGGCACGACAAATGGCACGTCGCACACAGGACGCTGCTAGGGTTGCATGCACGTCCTCCATTGACTTACCCACAGCATACCTAGGGCTATGCCATGCTGCAAAGGTCCTACATGGAAAGTCACGGCACTGCTGGTAGAGACCAAATCTAGTTCAGAGCAATAATTGAGTGTATTAGCGCCACCAATCATGGAGTTGTGCCGCCCTTCAGCAAACCTGACTCCTAGGGACAGTGATGACGAGTGAACAGGCAGACTAAATTGTGCCGCCTCGGACAAAGAACCCACTTCCTATTAGTGGCCAAGTCACTCTAACAGCTCTTGAGAAATTGACTTGCATGTTCATCGTCCTAAGTATGACTCATTGTGAGTTCTTAACGGCAACGGTATCCTCCGTGGCCCCCTTCACTGCGCCACAATCCGACTTGGGGGCTTGACGTTCATTTGATGGGCCTTCTTTGCTCGCCAAGTAGTTTTCTGCCGCTGGGCCAAGTCGGGTAATTCTGGTTCTTTGGCTCTTTGCATGAGCATGGAATTCTGAATATATGGCGCAACTTTGACACTACAAGCGTGTGCATTGTTGGAGCGGCTGCCTGGGTTTGCTCAGAAGCCCCGGTTCCCTCTAGCTTCCTGTCCTTGTACACTTTCGACAGTAGTTGAGGGCGTTTCGCATACTTCCGACATTCAGAGGCTCCAAATCCGGATTTGGCTCTTTTTCTTAGCCAAAGATGCAGAAGCCGCGCTAATGCGCCCCTGAAATTTCAAGAAATTCATCACCTGTAAACGAATGACATGTCGACAGTTTAAATTGTTAAGTCGCTGCCTGCCCTGGGACCATTTGATTGGACCCTGGCGACATGCCGCCTATAGAGCAGCTGGTCGCCTACGTTCATTTTTTTGCTACCCAAAGCTTTTTATATATCGGCATACCAATTTATTGCTAGATTCCCGTGGTAAGGCTGTCTTGGCTCTTCCAAGGCTTGCTGTTCAACTGATCAAAAACCAGCGAGTCAGGGCTTGGTTGGCAGCTTGAATTGCATTAGTACCTGTAGGCAGACGAGTTCTACATTGAAAAAAAACAATGAAGGGCTTAATTATTCAAGAAGCATGTAGCAATGAGCACTTGTTTCTCTTCATCTGGGAACACAACATCTCCACCGGGCTCCTGAATTTTTTCGTGTGCCTGTCCATTCTTAAAAGCCATCACACATTTTTGCACTGGAAACCGTCATCAAAGCATCTGCCAGCTCTCTATCGGGTGAAAAGTAGATTTTTCACCAGATATAAAGCTAGTGTGTTCCCATCGGCCTGCAGGCTGGCCCCTGCAGCCACAACAAGCGTTGTGCCATCGCAAAGTTCTATCGCTTGGGGTTTCTCTGGGTTCCTACGAAACAATACGTTGTTGAATTCTAAATAACGTTATGAAGGCTAGAGGACTGCTGTAGGGAAACGTTGCATCCAATTGTATCCACAGGCAGTCAGTGAGCTGGAGACAGCTGAGTGAACCATGTGTTGCAATGTGCCATTACGGCCATGTGTCCCTAGAAAGCCATTTTACTTACAACTCACTACAAACCTAATAAAGCGCTATGAAATGTTTTCGAAATAACTTCCGCCTTTCCCTGCCAGTGCCCCTTAGAGGGGAGAGGGAGAGCTAGGATGCTTGTAGCTGTACCATCGAAGTCCTCCAAGCATTCACGGCGGCTTGTACACAGCATCTAGCGCACACGCATACACATTGAGTCAGCTAGTATCGAGCTTAGACTACTCTGCAATAAGCAATACTTTTGGACAATTAAAGCAGTCGATGACTTCCTTGCTTCCTTTTAGCTAAGCATGACTAGTGTTATAGAAAGAGTTTTAGTATGACTACGCATTCTGCGCACTTTGCAAAATCCAGGCTACACGAACAATTAAATCAAATAATTTATTATTTTCCAGTTTTCAAAATAATCTAGCTGGTGCAGCGTAAAGCGGCTATGTCTAGCGTGGCCCAGTGCGCAAGCAGGAACACTGGATTCTGGGAACAATGTAGCAGTCGTTATCGATCTAATTGAAGTAGCGCGGCACACTACATCCTATATAAACATAACGTCAAGAAAATCAAAAAAATGGATCATTTATCCGGATCACAAAGTAACTTTGCGCCCAAATCCTTGCCCTGGTCAGCTTCTGGAACAGTCCTGTCCACCCACACTCCTCGATAAAAGCAGGTCTACAACTGATAAGTGAGGAGGGGCAAAGCGTGGGCCTACACACAGGGGTAAAATAATCCTATCACACTTCCGGTGTTGCTCTAAAAAGGATTTTGCGGAGGTGCTGTTGTGCATGCGGCCCCACACTCGACAGCGAATTTAACTTTCCGGCTTCGCGCTCGAGTACACCGAAAAATTAGAATGAACCACTGCTAAAGCTAAGCTAGGAAGCTTCTAGAAGGTTATCAAATGTGTTTACCACCATTTTAATGCTTTTATGTACAGAGGGAGAGGAGAGGAAAACGGACAGCCAATCAGAGCATCCAGCGGCTTGCAGCCACTGCATGCACATGCCCTCGATACCGACTGCAGCTTACCTTGGCTCCCATGGTTTTCCTTTAAGTGTTATACTTTTATCATTGCAGTCATAGCTGCTGCTTCCGAAAAGACCGGAATGTACCCCAAGAGCCTTGGCGTACAAAAGGCCCCTGTACGCCTGCGAGGGTATGCAGAACTCCCTCCGTGCATTGCGTTTAATCTCGGCAAAAGAAGAACCAAGCTTTTCATCAACAGCATCACGTTATTCCTCTCATTATCAGCGGCGCTTGTCTTTGGAGCTGCTCTCGTCGACGTTTTCTAACGAATGCTACTGCCTCCGTGAATTGCAGTATCAGGCCGCATTGTTTGTTTCCGTGCCTGCGGCGGTGTGTGGGGTCATCGAATGGACCCGCACTGCCCGACATCCTCCTGGATGCTCCCTATGGATAGTGCTGGTCTCAGCCAGCAGTGCTTAGGCAACCAACAGATCTGTGCAGTACAGTATAGCGGTTGCATTCCCTCAGCGTTCTGAGCCACTAGTTATGGGCTCATATTGATCGCATAGACCTGGTGAAGCAACATAACTGTTGCCTTTGGTCATATCCAGGCAAGAGAAGTTGAGGCGGGACGAGTCGTGCGGCTTCTCTCCCACCTCCAGGGTTTAGCAGCCTGTATCTGCTGCTCTTTGTTGCAGAGAAGCGAGGTCCTGTAGGCGTGCTTCGTTTAGTTATTTGTATATAGCTATGTGGGCTTGGGTCGCTGTTCCTCCCTGTTTGTTCTTGACGGGAGAGGGGTTGCTATTCTTCCTGCTGGGTGGCTTGACTCTGCGTCAACTGTTTAAGATGCATTCCTCCCTAAAGAGCCAGCCGTCTTTTACTGTGGCTGAAGGATGCGGGGAGAGGAGCCCTCCTTTGCTTTCCCGCGTCAGCCAAAGTGGCGGACAGACGCGCTTTTCCTTTATTTCGCTCCTCTGCGCCTCTTCTGTCTGTAAGGCCATCTTCCCGCATCCCCTTCCACCATTCAAGTTCTCGTGGCTCACCTAGCACACGTCTGTTGCTTTTGTGAATTTACATGATCCAATCGTTTTTGATTGGAGCAACGCCTTCCCATTTTTCACTTCGCTGTTGTGTGCCTGCTCAACAGCACGTGCCCTCTCGCTCTTTGGAACGGCTGTGCTATATCACCGCGTGGTGATGGAGGGGATAGGAGGTCCGCCTTCTTCTCAAGGGAATGAGGGATCAGCGCCTGCTGATCAGACATCCGCGGATAATGGGGAGTTGGCCCCGACCTTCAACTTCTCGCTCGACGATGAGTGGATCGTCTACTTGCTGGATTCGCTGCCAGCTCTCATTTTCTGCTGTGCAGTCTCCCTTGTGATCCTTTTCTGGGCAAGGATCTATTACGCAGCCAACCTTGTGGCATACCCGCTTTTCTCGTAAGTTCGAATTAATTAAAAAAGGATATGGCTCCACAGCTTTGCGGCAGATGATCCAGATACTTCAAGTGTACCGTTCAATGAGCGAACCGTTGCACGTTTGAGCCTCCTGTCTTTTAGCTCAACCGTAGTAGTTTTTTTTATTTTTTATTTATTATTTTTATTGGGGACTCGCTTCAATACAGCCTAATGCGTGGTTTTGGTCCAGTGGATGGTATTGCTGTCGCTTGCGGCTTTTCTTGTTTCAGGCGCATACATTCAGTGTCTTCATTGATTCTGTTCGCGTCCTACGCATTTTGCGTAGCTGTTGCTGTGCTCCTGCAAGCAAAACGGGCGGCTTGTGCCTTCCTTCAGGGCCTTGAGGCGCTGCTATTCGGAACGGAGGCACTTGCCTTTCTGTTCTATGGCATCAAGGCAAGCAAGCGGTAGTAATGCTCCTTGCATGCTCGCAAGACCCTTAGAAGTGCAGCAGCTAAGTGCATGACCCCGTACGAAAGCATTGCTCCGCTGTTGCATGCAATTGGCTTTAGCAGGATGTGTAGAGACATTCCCGTGCATCTTCTGGTGAGGCTTGGTGTACAGGTGGCGAAGAAGGTGTCAGAAAGAGGAAAATCGGCCCCAAGAAAGAGCAGTATTGTCCGAAGAGTACGCAAGGCACACCTTTCTGTGTACTTTAGTTGGTTGCTCCTGGCTTTTTTACAACGTGTATTCCTTCTGCTACCCATTTCATGTGGAGTTACAATGTTTGTATGATGGGTATGAGTGGAGTCGAGCCGCTTATCATGCGCAACCGGCATGCCTTGGCTAGGGGTATGTTGGAAAGCGTTACTTTTCGGAGCTTCTTGAACACTGGAGAGAAAGCATTTCCGTGTATGATCCGCTGTTTCTTTTGACCAAGAACACTCCCAGTGGCTATTATCTGGCCCGTAGAGCTTCTCAAGGTTACACAGAAGATTGAATACACATGATGGGGAAGCTCACTATGCACGCTTTTCTTCTTCAGGTCATTTTCTTGTCGATGATTTGCCCGATTCTTTTTGGCTTGCGGTGCTTCATGGCATTTGAGGGCGCCACACCCCCATTGCATCCCCTTCACGCCTCCCCCCAAGGAACTGTTCCTCCTCTCATTCTCGCTGGAAAGGTGCGGGCAGTTAAAGGACTGAAAAGCATACGTATCATAGATATTATAATAGCCAGGAACGGTTTCGACTGTATTTTGGACGGTTTAATCGATTCCTCTGGCTGTTCAGTCGGTAAAGGAGCATAATAATGTCTTTCTTACGTCGTGTAGCCGGGAGTGGCGCTCTTTTTTTCCACTCCGTAGGAGTTCGTGCAGCTGCCGTCACCAGTCTAGTATGTACCAAGCGTGCCTTCTGTGTTCCAAAATAGTGAATATAGACATCCCAGCTGGCTGCGATGCCTAATCTCTTGCTCCTCTTGCATGACTGCCGAGCAGGGACCAAGAATACGACTTTCAAGAGTTTTGTTTATTCGTAATGTATGATGGATTGAATTCAGATATATTTTATGACAGAATGGGTCCCTACTCTTTTGATTCTTCTCACTTTTTGGCACCGGAAAGGTACAAGCGCTAGGGGACCACAGCGTCGCCGCCCACCACTTGCAGCCGATGCTGACGACGAAGCTGCGGGCGTGAGTTGCATTCCGAATTGCATTGAGGAGCGTGCAAGCCAACATTAGTGCTAGAAAATCTTCGCAAATGCGGGGACTGGCACGCGGATTACTATACAGGGACCACCAGATGATGAGAGTGAACTAGGATGCCGTTGGCCACTTTTTGTGCTTCATAGTAATTTTAAAAATGTGTACTTTGCGAGCTGCACACAGATATATCTGGATTTAGCCAGTACGGGCTTTGTGGTCCTGATTTGGGCTTATAATGGCGAGCTTGAGAGAATGTGTTGTGCACGTATGCTTGTGCAGGGGAGCTTCGACTCAGCAATAATGGCTCCTCTGATGCAGCAGAACGTATACCCGTTTACCCCTTCTCCACCTCACCCTCAGGCGCACGACCAGATTGCCCACGGCCCTGTAAGACTAAGCAAGCATTTTGACGCAGCAGTCTCCGATAACGTCGATTCGCGGTTTCGCATTAGTTGAAGTGCAGTATCCATTATGTTTTGGGGTGTGTCACAGTACCTGCAAGGTAAAGCGGCACTTTTGCATGGATTGTAAATATTAATTTGTCTGGGTTCTAGTAGTGCGCTCTTGAGTGTCTTTATTTTGTTCAGGCTATGCCTAGCGAGGTGTATCCGCAGCTCATGCATTCACAGGTTCCTTACAGAGACTCTTTTTCGAGTTACGGACAGACGGCTTCACCAAGTGGTTTATACAACCCACAGTATGCCGAATCAAGGCAGCGCCAGTAAGCTGGCGCGAGCTAGTGGCAATTGGAAGCCGACTTGCACATATCATGGCTGTTCAGGGTTTCCTGTACGAGCTCGGGCGGTTGTGTATAATCCATCCGCAGGTGTGCTACCTCCGTAGTCCAATTGCGTAGTACCATTAGTGCGCTGGAATGAGGCCAGCTTACAGGCTGCCAAGTGCATGCAGTGCCATCTTTGTGGTCCGTCATTGAACGGGTAAAATTGTGGGATTGGTGGCCTTTCCCATTACCAGGCCGATCCATGGAGCTCTTGCACTAATTTAAAGAGGCCAAATTGCGGAGACTTTCTCCCAGGACGTCCTGCATGGCACTACACGCACTTTTGTGGTTTTGCTGGCTATCGGAACGGCAAGTGTTATGGTTGAAGTGCACACTTTCACTTGGTAGTGCGCGCAAAGTTGATTTTCTTAATTGAGTGAAAATCATACTTCTGCGTATATGCCAATGAAGGTAGTCGTCTGGTCTGCTGAGAATTGCTGGACTGGAGCTGAGCTACTGTGTGAACCCACCTGCTTAGGATAGCAACGAATTTCCCACGTACAGACACTAGAGTCAGCTAGCGACCTGAGGTCTCTTACTTTGCTGCCTCGTGCATTTTCCAATCTCTAAATATATTTCTACGTCAGGAAAGCACTCACCGAAGCAGGTAATGCTGCAAGGCAAATGTGCTGATACAGGAACGTGGGAGTAACAGCAGTACTTCACCAAGGCGTATTAAAAATGCAAACGGCCACGAGTTCACAATTTAGCATTGTGTTCACTCGGTGGTGTCGTAATTGTGCTGCGCATTCCAACACCCTCGGAGCGTCCGTGTTTGCTTTCGTACACTTTATGCATATTATAGTAGTGTGCTTGAATAGAGGCTAGACGCCTTAAGAAGATTACGCAACACCACAAAAATTACCGTTGGGTTGTAAAAAAATTCACTACAAAGAAAATGAGATGACTTAGAACGCAGTATACATCAAGCGTTCTTCGAAGTGTATCCATGCGGGGTATATTCTGTTCCGCCTTCCCCCCGTCAGGTGCGCAGCGCTTGCTTTAGACACGTGTTAAATTCCTCACGTTGCTCTTCAGATGCGAAGAACAACGTGAGAAGCGCGAATCCGCCAGGCAAATCTGAGTCACTGCGAACCGTGAGAACTGCTGAGGATTCACCATGGGCAGTTCGAGAGAATGAATCGGGAGGCTGCGTGCTGCGGTCATGCAGTTGTAATGTGCACTGAGGCGTAGTGGCAGCGTTGGAGGGCGATTCGACTGTCCAGGGGCCCACTCTGTCCTTGGCCAATTCTTTTGGGGACCCTTGCGGAGCGTCTTGCTCCGTGCACTGCGGCAAGTCTTGGGGAGTCACCACTTTTGCATCGGCAGCAACCGTCACCGCCGCAGGGGGTTTAAATGTGCGGAGGCCTCCGAGCCCCAGTCGCTCACTAAAAGAGGCGGAATACTTGCTACTGCGTTTTTTCCCCATGAGCCACCAGCAATCGGAATGGAAGCCACGGTATAGAGCGCTAGTAGGAACGCACAGGATTACCGGGTACTCACATGCCACCGAAGACAGTGAGGCCGATGACCCGAGGTAGCATCGTGTTCGACTACAGAGAAACGGCACTGTAGAGTCTTCCTGAAGGATTGTTTGAATCGTTCTCAGGATTTCTAGAGGCCCCTTAGGTGCAGACAGCGTGGACCTCGCCTCAAATTCTCGTTGATCTCGCAGGGTTAGCGTCGATCGCGACAGCTTTCCCGCCGCCACATTGGAATCGCAGTGTAAAGAGTCAGATCCAATAGGAATTTGGAGTTCCTCGGTCACCCCTCCAGGTCCGCACCAGGTTACGTTCAAGCGTAGAGGCGCAGATGCTTCCTTGGAGACGGATGACCGCACTGGAGCTGCTGCCAGTCTCAATAGGGCTCTCTGGCCCAGTTGGAAGCCATTTAATGCCTTTTTCAACACCAGCCCAGCAGGGAGCTGGAGAACAATTCTTGCAGTCATAAAGCTGCTTTTCATGGCATTGGGAACTTCGCGAATGCGCACTTTCACCATGTTGTGTTTCCACTTAAGCAGCGAATTCTCCCAAGAAGGAACGCCCGAAGGAGATGAATGCAATCCCTCGGCGGGGCGGAATCGAATGTCTTCTGCAGACTGGAGATGGATAAAAAACAAAACAGGAGGAAGCGGCTTTCACTACGATGGTCCATTGCTCCGTTGGGAGTGGGCAGTATATAATGTGGTAAGCAAGCAATACGCCAACGACTAACCTATTTGGTGGGAACTGGAAGAGATATAGGCGATGAGTCAAATCAACACAGAATGATGTTCTATGGAATGATGCAGTGTCACTCCAATGCTCACTTCTTCCTAGTGATAGCTCCCCGAGAACCCATCACGAATTTATTGCTCACAGATATATAAATAGTGGTAAGAATGAGAAAATGGTAATAATGCGTAATCCAAACATAGAGTCCTCACCTTGGGTGTAGCCGCTCCACGATCGACGAGGATATCCGCAAATGTAAAGGTCCATAAATACTCAAAAGCCACGTGCTTATCGATCGCGCGCTGCATGACGGATGGGGCTGGGGGGGTTGCAAGCCAATAAGAAAGCACCAACAACGAGATGGAGTAAGAGACAGCTGCTCCGAATGCAAGAGCCTCTGGAAAACATGCATTCACAAGGCATGCAGCAGAACAGCAATACGCCCAAAAATCCTCGTTTGCTTTGCAAGGCATCAGCAAGAGAGCATTCTACAGCATATCTGCCGGAGTCACTACGCCCAATATAAGTTCACACTTTGAATAGCTCGTAGATAACGTCATAGAACTTTGCTGGTTCCCTTGCTCCTAGTGAAGTAGGCTACAGCATCACAAAAGAGCCCATCAGAAACCCACTCGAACTTGATAGGTGTATACAACACAAGCATCAGCACACACTAACCTCTAGCGTGAAACGGCATCCGGTGCTTCTCTTCGGCGGTACGGGCAGTGCATGCAAGTGCGCTGATGAGAGCAGCCCCCACAAGGCCGACCGAGCAATTCGCCAAAATGAAGCGCCTTTCCAGGTTGCGACTCACGTCCAGGCAGGGAGAGCCTTGAGTTATCAAATCTGAAGAAAACACCGTGCGGCGGCAAGAATGGGATAGACTTGCGTTTGTTTGCAAACCATAGAGAATCAACGGCTGGAAGTTTGAAACAGCTGTGTTCGGGGTTCGCAGTGCATATTTTTGCATCCCGCCCAGCAAAAATCACCAGCACACTGAAACTGCATTCGTCGGTCACATCGAGGAGTCGATAGTACTAGGAACTGCATTCATAGAGCCATCAGCTGGACTTGTGTCAGCCTACCGACGAAGGAGTAGCACGTCATTTGCAGCTGCTTGCTGCGCTCCCCCAGACCCTCAAAGGACGGGTCGCAGGGATCTGGAGCAGGCCTTAGCCGCTTCAGCTGCACAGGTCAAAGGAAAAAAATAAGAGGCTTTTGGGATGCTGAATGCACTAATCAGGGGCTGATGCTTCTGGAAAGAATGCGTGGGAATGAAAAAGGTTTTGCCCCGCGGTGCATGCGCATTGATATCGCCACACCAGAGCAAGTAGCCAAGCACATGCTACAGACGGCAAGAAAAAAAGAGATCCTCTCTTTCAGCCCCTTTCCCGTCTCCGCAAAAAGCGCGAGGCAAACGCCTTACCGATGTTAGCAACTGCTCACGAAGATCTAAATCGATGGCATACTTGAGTGCTCTCCACTTGAAGAGGGCGGTCGTGAGCTGAATAGCCCCTAGACACAGAAAGAGGATTAAGGAAGTGGCGATGGCGCAGCCGACAAGAAACTCCGCGTTCCTTTTCTCTTCGAATAGATATACAACAACCAGAAGGGCCCACACTGCCAAAAGTAGAGAGGCGAAAAGCACTGCGTGCATCCCTGGGCCGTATGCGCATCTGAGGATCAAGGAACAAGACCACGCAATGAAATCGGCATTGCAGGAATCCATGAAGCTATGATCATGCCGGAGCTCGAATCGAGCATCCCTCCTTTCTCTCAGGAAGGGGTACCAGCGGACTGTGATTATAATGTAAGTGCCGAAAAGCTCGTGCCTGACTCACCCCGCGAGTGCTTGGCTAATGGCTCCAAATACTTCCATATGGCCACCCGCTTTTGCTGGGGATGTGCGACATTTATCAGAATCCTCAGTGGATTTGCAAGGCTCCGACAAATCGATTTCATACAGGGACCCACTGCCGCGTCGGTCTTTCTCAGGACCGTCCCCGCCGTTCGCAACATCTTCATAGGCACTCAGAGTACTACTCTCTTGCCAAGTATCAGCCTCAAGCAATGTTTGCGCGAAACGCCATTCACTGCCTGGCGACTGTCTTATGGGCCCTCCTGGGGATCTTTGTTGTGTTGCCACAACGGCGAGAGGAGCTGCCGTGTGTGCAGACGGCAGCTGCCGATTACGGTGGACACTTTCATTCTCGGGGTCTCCAAACAAAGTGCTTGCTGTACTCTCACGACCTGATTTGGTTGCTTTATCTGTCCTGCCTCCCTGGATCCACGCCTCACTAGCTGCAGCCCTTCCCTCGCGCGCCTTTGCTGCGTCATCGTCTTGTAGGATTCTCTGCCTCTTGCGCGATGCCTAAAGAAAAACAGATACATGTCAGCTGTACCAAACGCACTAGGCTCTTCACGGAACTCTGTACTTCTCTTTTTGTGGAAGACTCTGACGTGAAGTGCAATAGATGTTTGAAGAAGGGCCGCAGCTAAGGGCCTGTCTGCATAGAGAGGTCTCGCCGCTTGTGACACCTGGCTGCGAGACTCTGCATGGGTATATCGAGTTCGGAAGGGTTCCTTAAAATTGGCTAGCACATGTGTTGCTGCATACTGAGCGCCTGTCACTCGGTCCTGTGTCCAAAGACCTTCGCGGAACGCTCTCGAGCGGCTTCGGATCTTCCCCCTGGATTGAGGGGAGCGACGATAGGCGATTTTCCAAAGTTGCACCGAAGCGGGCGTCACTGATGATGCGGACATCTGCGGCGGAGTTTCCACCAGCATGAGGACCTGCTGGATATTCCGAGTGACCAATCGACAACAACCTGGTGCTGCTGCTGCTACACATGCGCGCGTGCTCCCAGGCCACCTCTTGCTGGCAGCCTGGAGAAGCTGGTGGCTCCGACGGCGGCTGATCTGATACCTGCTGTGACGCTTTGCCTCGGGCTTGCGAAGCAGCCTGCTGTTCTTCCTTACTCCCCCCCACTTCCTCCAGAGTCGACTCTTCCTGTGGCCTTGCCTCCCCATGACACACGGTGGAGGCTTCTTCTTCGCCATTAACGGGGGATGGCACTGCGCTGCTGGCAAAGTCATCTGACGTCGAGTAACGCACCTCCCACTCTGCAGGATCTCCTAGCCTCAGCATCGTAAACGCCCCCAGGTTCTCACCCACCATGAGCTGCGGAAGCGGCGGTACAGAATGCTCCTCAACACCGGTAGTAGCGTCATTCAGGGGCTCTTCAGCAGCGCCACAAGTAGCAACGGCATCACCAGGCTCCAGACCGTCGTCTTCGTCATGAGGCTGTGTCGGGGTCACCTCTAAGAATTCTACCATGCGATTCAGTCCATGAGAACCTCTGTCGATATCAAAAAACTCACTCTGCTCGCTACCATCATCCGAAGGCGTCTGTCCGCCAAATCCATCTCGTAAACTCGGGTGCACTCCTTCAGAGTGCCCCCATATAGCGTCAAAGGCACCGGGAACATCTCCAGCGTCACCCCCCGCAGCCGCCTTGTACACCCCACCGAATGATAGCTCCTCAGACTTCACTGCTTTCGAAATCGAAGTCGCAGGACTCTTGGGGTCGTTCGAGGGAAAGTTGTCATTGTCAACGGATGAGCTAACACATATCATGCCAGGCCAAGCGGACTCCTTGGCGAAGCGATCCCACTCTCGATCGTCTTCCCAGATGGCAGGCTCTAGTGCCGCATCACTTGCATCCACAGTGCACGGTGAAGCCGTTTGGGCCTGGGCTTCCTCGTTAGAGCGCATGCTTTCCTCTATGACTACTTCCTGCACCTCCCAGTCGTGCTGTCGCACAATGTTTTCCAGGACAGTCGAGCGCTGGCGCCTCTTCGACTTCCCGGGGGGTGCGTCAACGCCCTTCGCCTGTGTTGCAGAGGCATCCCCCATTTCTGTCAGGCGAAAGGGACTCGTCGCCTTTAGCTGCTCCTGAAGGCGGGCCTTTTGTGCATGCGATTCCGCAGCCTCCAGTGAAAAAAGCGTTGCAATGTGTCGCCTTTCACCCCTAACGAGAGAACGCACAAAACGCAGAAGCGTCTTGACGATTCATAAAACTCGTGCATTCCATTAGATGCCCCGACCTACGGCCCGAATACTTGCGCAACCAACTTTGTGCGGCTACTTCAAGGAAGGGCTGTACCCCATTCCTACCTTACTGAGACCTGAGCATCGTCTTCTATCGCGTGCTGCAAAGCTGGTACTGGCCGCTCCTCTTCCTTGGCTGCGCCCAAACGCAGCGGGGGGATGTAAAGATAATGCTCAGGTATCAGTCCATTCCTCTGTGACTCCAAGTTGCTATCTGGCGACCGACGGGGAGATGCTTGCGAAGATGTGTAGCTCACACACGGCGATAAAGCTGCATCAAAAATAAACAGCATTTTTCGCCACTACAGTGCTTGCAAATGCCGAGAGAGCCACAGCGTCCAGGAATATCTATTCGAGGTGCTTCAGTTGCTCCCAATCTAGGCCGTGGCAGCCGGTCCACAATGCGCAAGTCTGCCCTCAGCTATTCACCACTCCCGCAGTCCCCTCTGTGTCTCTCAATTCCGTTTCTCGAAACACTATGCAACATTGCAGAAAACGACCTGGACTTTCGCTGGAGACCAATGCAAGACGAATACGGTATCCCTTCCTGATTGCTCTCCCAAATGGGCAACTGCCTACTGTAAATCTTTTAAGGACTTGGCACACGTCATACCTTCATGGGGGTCGTCTGGCACCACAGAAACAGACACAGATTCTTCCTGGTCAGACGGCGAATGGTCAACCCTCGGAAGTGGACGTCCCCGCCCGAAGACGTCCGTGTCTTCGGTTTCCGATGTGAAGTGTGAGTCTGCGAGGCCTAACAAAATCTTTTCAAATGTTGGTGGTGGGAACTGGCGAGGAGACATGACACGGCGTGGCAAACGCTGTGAGCCACTGCGACTGGAATGCCTAGCCTGTTTTGTTTTTACTGGTGACAACAGAGCTTCCGTTTTCCCATGCCCTGCCGGCGGCTCTTTGTGGGCCTTGCGCCTCTGGCGGCTACTGGAACGGCCTCGCTCTTCGCTGCATGCATCTCTTTCGGACTTTTCATATCTCGCACGGGAGCGAGATAGAATGCTGTACTCGGGGGAGATATTCTGCGCGTCTTGTCTTAGGTGCGAAAGACTGCTGCCATTCGGGGTCCTATGGCTAGCATAGGAGCTTCGAGTGAGCCCATCGGTGCCATCGAGCCAAGCGCGAGCGGTTACGATCGGGCTGCTCACTCGCCTTCTGTCAGAAAGCTGTGAAACTACGCTAGGACTACGGGAGCACTGAGAAGGGGTCCTGGAGGAGCGCTGGGAGAGCAGTCTCATAAAGGCAGGTGACGTTGGGCAACGTTCGGCGCTAGCCAAGTGCTTATCAGTCACAGCGAAACGCCCTTCATTATCAGCAGATCTGCCACTGTGTCCATCCCGTCCAATGGCAGAGCTATCCAACCGGGGTGCAGCTCCGCGAAAAGTATCCGCACTGGAATGAGAATGGCGCAGCCGGGTGCCTGAATCTGTATCCCGTGCAGCATTAAAAGGTCGCTTGTCCATGATGCAAAAAACTTTCAACTTCAGCGTCCAGGGCGATTAAACAACCTCATATGTTGAAAAGACCCTTCCGTTTGACTTGAGTGGGCTGCTACACTGACTGCTTCTATCGCGCGGAGGAGGCAAATCTCCCGACGTGAAAGATGTAGCCCTGCAACGGTTTGACGCGAGTGTCGAAACTGTGGTACTTTCAACCACCCAACTTGCAAATCCAGGAAGGTACACAACACGAAATGGGAAAAGGGTCAAAAAGTGTCAAAGGGAGGTGGTTTCGGCTGCTGCTCAAAGGGCATGGGTTTCAGATGCCCAAAGCGCTGAAATCAGAACCTGCTGCTGTGACTTTTTAAGCTGTGAAGAACCTTGCTACTTTGAAATTCCTTGCAGTTGCAACTTGGGGACAGATGGCTTTAGGTGAGGGAATGAGTCCACTGAGGGGACGCAGATGGCTGTCTAAAGGAAACAGCCGAAGAAAACGCAAGCCGAATACAAATAAAATTTAAATTAAGATATAGAAGGTGTTGAAGTGCCAAAGGTTCACAGTAATTCTGTACAAATGGCAGAAAGATACCACCGGTCAATTAGCCGCTGGCCTCCGGCCAGCCCCCGGACATTGTGGTCAAAAACTGCGTCCTCAGTAGAGAATACAAGTCAGTAAGACGGTAAAGTAATATTGAATGTGTATCTTAAATACACATTGTCAAGATTAAAATGAGGGATGCTCTCTGACTACTAACAGACAACCTCCGGAGCAATGTCGTTGGGTCTCTGTTGTAGCCATAGGGCGTTTGCGGGGGCCTGCAACCTCAGTCCGAAGAAGTCAGCCGAGCATAGCTGCAGCAAATATAGGCTTTTTCTAAGATACATCAACGAGTAAATTACTTTGCACGTGTTGACACATGTGCATGACAGGAACTTTCAAGGAACTCGGCGGCTGTCCCCAAATGGGGCGGACCACTTAGATGATAACCTTAGGACAATCGAGTGCTGGTAATTTGTTGCAACTGCAAAATGTCGAAAATCCTGGCCCTATCACAGAGCCTCGACCAAGCAGGGGACATTGCTGCAGTCAGGACTCCAACTGCCCAGGACAGCGCAGAAGCCAAGCACCCACCGGATCTCGGCCTGGGCATCAACACTGTAGAGGAACAGGTTAGAACGTTGATGCGGATCTTGTTGTGTACATGGAAATCCTCCTATATAGTGCCTTCAAATGTCGCTCCTCAGGTCTCTTAACCCGTGTTTGTGCCGTCGCGTGTACATATACGTGTATTTGTGCGAATGTTTGCTTGTGGCTCTACAGCTCGAACAACTGACTCAGCTGGTACAGAAGCTCACTGCACGCATTGCCAGTGAAGAGGACTTTCGAGAACTATTGAGAGCTCAGCTCGATGAGGCATACGCGGCAAGCCATTTCGACACCTGGATCTATCAAGAATTTGCCTACTGTGCACTTACAACCTTGCAGTCTGTTACAACGCAGCTTTCGTTTCGACAGCAGCCAACAATTGATATTACCTAGGTACCCTCAGCTTCTCAAGACTCTTTGATTATTGCTAGCCTCACTGCTCTCTGCCTGGTTCCGCAGCAATTGGCCAATGCCCGGACAGAGCAACCGTCAGTGGTCCTTGATAAAACTCGTCATCCACCAGACGAAATCCCGTAAGGACGCTGACATACTCGCTATTTAATCAGCTAATTCATGCATTCTGCATAGTGCAGCAAGCTACCTCTGTCAGGAAGAAATACTGATTTTCGGTTCTCCATTAATGTGACCACAGGTGGCGCGAAGCAACCACCGATCAGCTCACGAAGGTACCTTCTTCCATTCATGTGTCCCATTCCCCTTAGAGCTCATATATTATTACAAATTACTGTGATCAAAGGTGTTTAAGTAAAGTTTAAGATCCTCTTGCTATCCTATTTGTCGTGGCCTGTTTTGGAGCTCAGGTTACTAGGACAGCAGAGGAACTCCAATATTTACTGGACCAAGAACGAGCAAGGAACGAAGAAATGCGTATGCAATACGAGCGTCAGCTGAAGGTAATTCGAAATGGTATTCAAAAGGAAAAGCGCGACCTGAAACAATCACTGGTGCAGCAAGTTGACTTCATTATCCGCAAGTACAGAAGTCTGGCCACTGAAGCCGTCGCAGCAGCACGTCAGGAGCGTCAAAAAGTACAAACAGAACGCATCAAAGCCCGTGAACTTGCTGAAACAGCTTGCCGTAACTTTGAGAAAGATATTAAGGAGAGGACAAAGGTCAGTGGAGTGTAGTGTACCGCACTTTTCATATTCACATCGGTCAGAGATGTATCAAAAGAGAGATATGGGCAAGTCCGGCCCCCCACCCTCGGGCACAAGCAACTAACTTTGTGCTCAGAAAGCGCTGGAAGAGTATCGCCAGCTCGCTCAAGAAGCCCACAAAGCAGCCCAAGCCGAGAGGGAGGAACTTATGCAGAAGTGGTAGGTTAGCTATTTGTATGCAGAGCTTGGTTCAATAATAATAAGCATATTGTTGCCTAAGCTAAAAATGCGCATTCTTTAGTAATTTACTTACAATTCGCTTTGCAGCACGGACCTCGAGAAATCAATGATAAGCAAACGTCAACAACTCGACACTCTGGTTATTCGGGTCAGTTCTGAAGTCTTTCATACTTTGCTAAAAGCAGGCGGCAATAAAGCAATGAATGCGTCGTGAAGTAATACCTACTAAAAGGCTCTAAGCAGAGAATAAGCCAGCCTGCAGCGTAACAAGAAACTCAGACATGTTCCTACCTTCTATTCGAAGATTTGATATTCAGGAGGCAGAGAAGAGAGTCCACTGTTACAGACTGAGCCATCAGAACATGAAAGACCAGCTTGAACGTGAAAGGAGGCAGTTCGCACTGATGATGGGCGAAATCGCAAACAAGGTATGATATGGTCACTAGTGCCCTGGTGGAGCGCAAATGTCTTTCGAAGCCGTTTTTGAAGCAGTCATTTAATGAGGCTCGTTTGCCGATTCTAATCGATACCCCTTCTGAGGGAAACCTGCTTCAGCACCATGAATTTAGAAAGATATCATTTATTTAATTTATTGTGCTCCTTGAGCACTTGAAGGAAAGCAAAAACGATGATATACATAGATATTACCATAGCATTACAAGCTGAGCAAAAATAACAGTGCGGCACCGAATGACATGCTCAGGTTGAGAAGGAGTGCAGTGACTATGACTCCGCCATGATTAAGGCCGTAGTGGTGTTCTGCAAAACGAAGGGTGTGGATATCGATGAAACTACACTTCGTCAACAGCTGGGTAACATTCGTATCCAAGGGTTGAAGGATGGCAGCCTAAGTTCTGAGGTACGCTAATAACAGTTCATTTGCGGTCTCGTGCGACACGGGCATAGTATAGAAAAAGTTGATGGATCTTGTAGAGTCCGGACAGGTCTCAAGGAATGCCGTGCAGCATTTGTATTGCTTTGGTGAAGCTCTATGTATATGTATGCAGCGGCCTGATCCTCGTCCACTAACTGTCAAATACGGCTTTCAAGCAGTGACTCCCGGGGGTGCCAATTGATGCACAACCGCATCCACGCTGGGCAGCAACTGTGGGCAATTTAGGCCTTCAGCATTTGATAGGGCAGAATCCCCCAGAAGAAAATTCAATTTCATACTGAGCGTATTCTCCCTGTTGCCGGTATCAGCTTCGTGCGCTCGTGTCAATAACCGGGCACGGTTTATAAGCAACCTAAGCCACATCCTACTTCTTCAGTACACACACGCCGTTCAAAAATGATATTGGTGTATATCTAAACACACTACAGAGTCGGATCATTACGCCCACTGGCAAGCGAGTGGCACGTGCTGGTTCAGTAAATGAGCAGTCTAGCAATTCTCCTTAGTTAAGATCTGTCACTGCCCTGTGATCTGCATCTTGCAGAAGTACATGGGCCCGAAATTCGACATGTCTGGAAGCATTGCAAAGCCGTGCTTTAACTTTTCAATAGAAAATACCGCGGATTTTGAATGGCCAACAGATGGCAAATCTGTTGTTCGAGGTTGCACCGCCGCCACTCTATCAAGAAGTCTTACTTCAGGAGGCCACTCCCCACTAAATAGGGGAAGTATCTTGACGTTGACTTTCGCTTTCTTGAGGAATTTCTCAATAACCTGCAAGGGTGAATCGAGAGCAGTACCAAGCTTGCCTCACCCAGCGTTCTGCACGGATTTCCCCAACAGCCCGAAAATGCTGACAAATCTCGCCGAAAAGGGACGAAAGAACGGTACTTCCCACTATCTAGTACAAAGTCGTTTCGCTGCGCTGAACCTACTGCGTCATTCTCAGCTTCAGACAATGAGCAAGTTGTGTAAAGCAGAATGCCATTCCTTTTTAAAAGCTTTGAAGCAATAAGGAGCATCTTTAGCTGGCGCTCTGCGTGCGCCTTAGGTGTGCCTGATGAGCCACACAATCATCGAGGCTGCATATAATTGAGAACTGTTAGCGCACAATGTGCCCCAGAGTGCCTGATTCATCCCTGACGGCCAGTTCGTTTGTAATAAGTTAGTAGATGCATCTTACTTGGTGACCAGTTTGCAATCGCTGATCCTCCTTTATGCAAAAGGTGTCTGTCCGAGGAGCACGGCGCGTCCAGAAGAATCCTATCATATGGCGCGAAACGTTCTGTATGCAAACACGGGCTCGTACTATGGGGAAAATTAGTGGATAAGGACTACTAGCATTTAAAGAATGGAAGGTCTATGAATTCTACTGGGCTACACACTAACTCGATTACCACTGAACACTGCATTTGTTTGGGATAGATTGTGCTGCGTCGAATGGCGTTGGGCGTGAGTTCAAGTTACCGAATGAGCCACCCTTGCAGACATCCGCACAGCTGAACTGGAGGCGCTGCCTGTAGGCATAGGTAATTCAAACGTAATATTGGCATATTTTTTTCCGCTGGACTAATCATGCACAGAGGAGTACGCTGGGCGAACTGCTCCCATATTTTATGTGCAAGCGTGTATAGCTCACCCAGCCGTTGCGTATTCTGGCAAAAACTTGGACATTGTGGCCTGAAGTCTGAGCGAACAGCAGTTATCGACAGTCCATCGACCTGGATCGATGCGATACTTCCCCTAGTGAAGGAGGACAAGGAAGCTACTGATAAATACATTGCGCACCGCGCCAATCTATCCCGACTTGCGTCGTTGCATACTAAAAGCCCGCCTTGGTCGTCCTCGTCATCTTCAGAACTTCTGATGTGGTACGGCATGCTTGGACTTCCGATGGCATAGTATGGAACTCTTGCTACTGTAATCATGCATGATATTATCAGCGATTTGCCTCCAGGTGCCTGTTCGCAGCCGTATCCAGCGTCTATACAAAGCGACCCCACCATGTCAAACTAATCTTCGACTCACATTTCACATGGATCAGCATGATTTTAGTTGTCGCAACATGAAGAGCATACAAGGAATCTCTTACCGCGCACATGTCAAGCACCACTTCTCCCGGCTGCGCCCCAAGGGCATACGCTGCAAGAGCAGATGCCCCATCTGCAGAATCGCATATCGAAGGCAAGAAGGAAACAGCTTATGTGCAAATACAGTACAGAGATCACTCTAGTCAGCCTCCAAGAAGGCAACGATGCCCTAAACCGTCAGTTCAACTTGGTGGAAGGCGTAATAGCTGTTACAGAGTTACCCAGAAAATACGTCTTCTCCCTCGCCTCCTCTATGACATGGTCATCATCAACAATCTGTACCTGCTTATTAAGGTCCCTATTTGCGGGACCCTGGCCGCTGGCCCCAGGATGTTCACAGTTGTTGCACGGGAAATTAGTGGCCACGGCATGCACAGTAGACCTGCCTGCATCGCTTGCTCCAATTGTATTGCTCTCTACAAGTGCTGTACTAGTGGGCAAAGCCGAGCTGCTTGGTGCGCTGCTCTCATTGTCCATTCGTAGCTCTGCATTGCTATCGTGGATGAAGCAGTTGGGGATTACGCAAGGCAGAAACCGCGATTTCCTCTGAAGATATCGCAGCGCACTGTGAGAAATGGTCGGTGCCACAAATGCAATTTGGGTAGGAACGTCCGCAAGAGCATTAAGAAGAACATTCCAGCGGTCCCTCCCATACTGCTTGCAGTAAGTTGCGCTCCAACTTGCACCTCCCCGCACGCTCATACTGCCGAGACGAAGAATGGTTATGAAAGAAAATTCTTGTATATGTTTACCAGTGCCTGCAAATCTTCTCAAACAAGCGTCATCTAACGAGCTAGAACCCCTAACACAGCGGCTTGACTTAGTTCGGAAAGTTGGATCGATACAAACCCCCGTCTAACCCGATTGGCCCACATGGATCTGTGGAAGGCTGCATGACACACGAACACATCTTTAACCGGCAATCTCCTAATGATGTAGGTAACAGAAAATTTAAAGAATATGTCATTCTCACCACCATCCGAAGTATGGCTTGCAGTCGCCTTGCCAGTAACAGTTGGCATGCAACAGTCCGTTGCCAGCAGCCGCTTCATCCTCAGACTCTTCTTGGCACTAACTGGCGCAAATCTCTAACCAAACTGCATAGACTTAGGTATTTTTTGGAGATTATATGAACTAACATTGTTTTTGTGTTCGTAGTAGGAGCCCAGTACGTCTCAGCATGGTGGAGCCTACCTAGGCAACGACTGCCTCAGAGCTGGGTGCCGCATTCCAGTAGAGACCAATTGGGGTTTGACCCACCTTCTTCTTACGACAGCATTGATCTTCTCATTTATTCACTGCACTTTTGAACTTGATTCAAGTTCGATGCTGAATACCACATGAAATTCCTCCCAGTGACCCAGCCCGCCAGCATGCCACGGAGATTGTTTGAGTGCAGACACTGGCACTTTTAAGTTTACAGAGCAGTCCTGTCCTCTGCTTGCCATAAAGAAGTATTTACTCTGAGAATTTACTGCTAGCGCCTTCGATAGCGTTTGTGTACAAGGCCTTCGAGCTTGCTAGCTCAAGAACAAATTATGAAGCATACGGCATTCCCGTCCTTCCTATGCAGTTGTCTTCAAGCTGCCCTACTGTAGGCCGAGCCTTACGGTAGCATAATTTGGGAATAGTACCATCAGACACTACTTCGCCAAATGGCAGCCTTCAGCAAGTAAGCAAGAATATTTTTGACCTGGCAAATGCAATGATCGCCGCCGCACTGTTCGTCACTCACTCTTCTTAGAAACTCGTGCTGCTCTCCCAGTTAAAGAGAGGGAAGCAACCACTTGACTCGCATCTTTGTGCCAACTTGCAGAACAATATTTTGCTGAAAGTATCAGATGGCTTCTAAACGTCAGTCCAACTGCAACCCCAAAGGCCTCATCGCCTTCAAGTCCCCGCGAAGGCCTCCGGCAACAAGCAGACAATCAAGGATTTGAGGAACCCAAATTATGGTTAAAATCTCTCAGAATTTTAGTGAAATTTGCATCACAATCAAGCCGAAGCCTCATCTTGTCCACAGCGTCAAGAGGGCTACACACACAACTTGAAAATCCAGAACTATGCATTACCTAGGTCGTCATGAAAAACCTGGGGCCTATGCGCAATTGTACTACAACTTTCAGCAACTTTTCTGTGAAACAACGAAAAAGGTACAAGAAAATTATCGGACGTTTCAAGTCTAAGGAATGCAAAAATGATCGGACTTTGCTAAAGTACTTCTGAACTTACACTAGAATCAGGCCGAAGCCTCGGCTTCTTTACATCCCGAAAGAGGACTCCGGGAACCAAGTGAAATTTCTCAGGTGAGGGAATGTGAAGTTATTGCAAGTGCCGTACTAAAATTGTTTGATGAATTTTGCTGTATAGTCAAGGCAGCGCCTCATCTTCTGCATATCATTGAAGAGGGTTCCTTTCAAAGTCGAGAATTCCAACGACATATAACGCATGTTGGCTACGGCATGGTTTGGATACTGCCAAAAACTTGACTACAGTCACAGTTTTCACCGCAATACATAGTTGGGACCCTACGCCGGAATTCCGGGTGTTCTTCACGTGGGTATGAGCAGGAAGTATGTCATGTACACGCACTACTGAATTACGGTATCAGACTTTTTGTTAGCTGAAAAAGTCAGTTGGTACTGTTTTCCCTACGCTATCAGTAACCGCTGGCTGGCATTGATCCATACATCCACGGCGTATTCCTAATATGGGAACAGTAGGGCGCCTTTCCTCACAGTGATCCTTCACTGATTTTAGTGTCAAAAATGGCAACAAGACTTATTCCAATAGGCACAACTAGTGCCACGATATCCGTTTGGATGCCGACAAAACCTTAGACCTTGCCAGGGATAGGCAGACCCCTGGGTTGACGCGGAGGAGCACAACATTGGGAAAGCCGACATCGTCGAACTTTTACCCCAGAATGCTTTTGCAGCTCACAGAGGTCGCGCTCAAAAGCACGAACCTTCCTGAGTGATGGCGGAGTCGCATGCCACCAGTAGAATTGCAGAGCCCTCAAACCTCGGCATATAAGTCTGCTGGCCGTATACTAGTGGAAAATTTCACTCACAAGATTATCCTCTTTCCGTATCTAAATTATATTCTGCACCACCACGTAGCCCGGAATTGGCTACAACATATGGCATGGTACTGTGTATGCACTTCCGACGAGAAATCGATGATTGAACAAAGCACGAAGCGGCACGAGGGAACAATAAACAACTGGAGGAGCATACGCACCGACATGGCGGTGCATTCGCCACTAGGGATCAACAAAACACACTGATACAAGTCTTCAGCCTCTTACAGGGTTAGGTGTATTCGACCCTCAATGCACATAGTGTACGATACACTATAAAACGTGGTCCTTCGAGAATCCATTCGAGTCCTAAAAGCAGTTTAGGGTAGCACCAAGAAAATGCATGTGAATAGGAGAAGCTGACTTGCCACAGAACACTGGGTCGGGGAGCACAGACTCATATGTTGTGCGGAGCACTTTCTGGACTTATTGCCCGTGGATGCACCTGACTGCTGTGGATGAGAACGAAAATAAACTACGCCTTTAGGCCAAATCTCACTGGGAACTATCTTGCAGATCCTTCCCCACGTTACAAGGGAGCACCACCCCCATGATTGGCTCCCCCATGTGGCCCCACTATGCGGTTTCACGCGGTACACCCAGACTTCAAACTGTGCAACCCTGAACAAAGTTTCCACTTTGAGTTGTGGCTTTCGGCAAGTGCTTCTCTGCATGCAAGCACCACAGTAAGCGTATACAACTATACGAGTGGATACTGGTAAAAGCACGACAAACAGTTTACCACAGGCAACCAAACTGCAACATTTCTAACTGTTATGGCGTCAGTATTGTGGGCCAAAGTAGACTCCTCCATCACTGCTGCTGTTATTCTAAACTAAAGGGCGTTCCTAACCGTAGTCGATGATGCCTACCCTCGCGCTCGCGCTGTGCAGTGGCGCTATTGGTTAATGCTGAGACAAGAGATTTTCCCCAAACACGCTTTAGACGCCCTCCATCCAGAAAAAAGCCGCATGCTGTTCTAGAAGAGACATGTCTCTCTGTCATGGTGCACTTATTAGTTCACAGCAATTTTACCAGCTCGGCCGGCATCAGGCTTGTTCATTATCTCCCCATAGGGCCTGTATCTTGTCAATCGTTTGCAAGTATTCAACATAGGTCCCCTTCGCGTTTCACACCTTGTTTGCCACCTGGCACGTGGCTCAACGCAGACTTCATATTGCTATGCTTTTACAATCCCTCCCAATAGCTAGATGTTACTCGCTCTGGAGCTATCTCAGACAAAAATGCTGCCTCACCTTCTCCAAAAGCAAGTCACGCAAGGCTTTATGATAGTGTCAGCCTGCGCGCAAGGGGTGCGCAGGGGGCCTCTGCATCCCCGCTAATATGCGGGGCAGGATCAAATTGATACAATCAAAGAGCTCTACAGCGCAGCTCCCACTGAAGGCACAAAAAAGGGGCTTGTGAAGGGCCATGTGTGCCACACATATCCCAGCCCTTCTCAACTGGTTCGTGCACTAAGGACCGAACTGAGGGAGATACGGCATCAGATGCGCCAACAGGAGCTTGTCAGCCATCAAAGACCTATCATGACCCCCTTCCTCTGTAACCTCTAAAGGACAGCCCACGCCAGAAGCATCATCGTCCAGAGGAGTGCATTCGCTCTCTGAATCGTTTTCGCTCGAAATTGCATTCTCGTCTACTGGCATTCTTCGTCGTCTCTTCTGAGCGGCCATCGAAGTTAAAGTGCTGTCGTACCCTGCGTCCCCACTTTCCTGCGTTGAATCCTTACAGATCAAAGTCTCAGCGGTCCTATTCGCTCGCCGGGATGCAAACTCAACGCGTGCACAGTACTCTGCGTCCAAGCCACTGAGAGCGAGAGTATCCTCATCTGCCTGGACAGTGTAGATAATTGGAAATTCTGTTCTCTGATCCCTTCCAGCCGGAGACAATCGCGAGTCGCCGTGCATTTCACTATCATTGGGCGTTGATGTCACTAACCCCTGCTGATTTAAAGGCCCTTCTGGAGGCCCACCCTCGTACGCATTCGCCCCCAACTGACTTGATTCTACAGCCGAAGTTTCGTGAGCACTGGCCGGCACCGGTGTAAAAAAGTCACTCCTATGTTCAGGAGCGCCGGTAACCGTCGCTGAGGATTTAAGTGGTGCTGCAGAAGCAGGAGAAGAGACTATCTTCATATGAGGGGAAGCATTGAGATTGCTGTGCTCCTGCGTGTTGGGAGTTTCCCTCTTCTTCCAGCTTGGGCGGCGGATCTTTGAAAAAGGAGCCGCTGCCAAGCGAAAAGTGCATGAAGCCTCTAGCATGCGCGCGGTGTCTTCAAGTCGCATGATATCTCCGAACAAGGCAGAGGCCTCGTCAGTGATTGTATACAAAGGGACAGCACAGGGATCATCCGTGCCTTGGGTTGCCATCTCTGCACTCCATTCTTTGGGAACCGCAGGATCCCCATCGTTGGTGTCTGCAGAGACACCACAGCCGTCTGCCGAAGATTCACGCGCTGCTGCGGGCTCTGAACGACACCGGCTATCATCTAGCGCAACACACGGCTGCACTTGTTCAGTGGCAGCGGCAGGAACAGAGCCACACTCGCAGTGGGGAGGCTCAGTCGCGCATTGCCTTCTAAATCTCTTGAAAAATATGGTGTGCGAGGCTTTGAGGTGTTCAGTCAAGCTACGACTGATCAGTGGGGAAGGTCTCTGCACTGATCCCGGGCGACACATGTACAGAGGCGCTTGTTCATCGTCATCATCACTTTCAAGCCCCTCGTGACGTTCGATTCTCGGCCTTGGCGGAACAACTCTGCATGTCATTCTCGCGTACCGAAGGAAGTGACTCCATGCATTGAGTGCAGCTAGCGCAGGGCCCTCACCCAGCTCGTCCGTTCTCTCGGAAAGCGACTCAGACCGCGGCTGTGGAACAAATTCGGATGCATGCGCATCCTCTGCGCTCTGACTTTGGCTCTTTGAGACAGACTGCAGGGCCTTTGGCCTCCCCTGCCCGCGGCAGGCCGCATGGGAAAAATCATCCGAACTCTCCGCTGTGTCTGAGGCTGGGGAGTCGCAAGGCAGCGCGCTCCACGCCTTCCTCCTACGATATATGCTGTCCAGCATTTCAGGAGTCATGCATGCCGCGAACGCCTCAAGCTTACGCTGCAACAGTTCAGAACCGCAATCGGCGGTCTCTGCGGCATCCATTCGTTCAGCACCAAGGGTGCTGCTGTTGCTCCTGCCGCTGTCTTTTACCGCCTCATCACCGTCGAATGCAGGGCCAAGAATGCGGTCCCGTCTCTCAAGCATTTTCTCCACCCATCTGGATTTCGAAACCCTGATTTCGGCGGCACTTTTTGCGCTCACACGGTACTCTTCGATGAGCAAAGCTGCGCTCGTGTCGTCATCCTCGGCAACGTCGATGTATACAGCGACTCCGTCGTCGTCGCTCTCGACATCGATCGCGCAGGCGGATGGCAAGGCAGACTTGAAGGTTCGAGGAGTGCCGCAATGGGACTGCGCGTAGTTTCGCACGCTGTGGGCCACAGAGCTACTCTCCTCTCCTTCAGAGATGACTTTCGTATCTTCACGCGCTTCAGGCGGCTGAAACGTGAAGCCGTTGCTACCTTCTTTGTCGCTGCAGGTGCTGCGCTCGGGATGCGTGTCGGCAGACTGACTCGCATTCTGACTGCTGCGCTTGGGACTGGCTAAGTCTCTCACCGTGAGTTCCCTGCCAATCACAAAATCGTCCTTGACTGGAAGGGCCATGGATGTCTCAGTGGTATATGAAGAAGGCGACACAGAGTTCCTGCGAGGATCCGGGCTATTTTCGTCTGCCTCTGTACTCTCTGAAGCGGGTTGCAGCGAACGAAAGTCGCGGGGTATCCCATAGAGAGCGCCTCCCTCCGAGTGCGCTGCCATTCCAGGGCCCATTCTCGGCTTTTAGCGAGCTTGCTACCGCCCTCCTGCCGCAGCTTCAATTGCACGATACTCGGCTTGTAGGACGCAAGGGGACGACCGCTGTCTAGTGTGGATCTCAAGTAGCTTGACGCTGCCAAAAAAATTTCCACAGTACCGTCCGGTGGGGTCCGTGTAGGCAGTGGTATGAACGGCAGCTTTACCAGGGGGCCTTGGGCCCATCTAGAGACATAGTCCAGGCCTGGGATAGGGGTACAATGGGAGGGATCTCGATCTCGCCATAAAAACGCAAACTGGGGAGATGTGTGAAGCCGACAGGCACTGCTTCCCCGGGCATTCAAGTTGGCGGAGAAATGAAGTTGGTGGGAAAGGCAGCTGCGAAGCTGCGCCAGGAAGATCCCAAAAAGAGAAAGCAGGGTGCACATACACTCGTATGGGGCAGCGAATTTCGACTCAGGGGTACAAGGCATCCGCCAATGTTCATGCTCAGTCCGAATGGAACTAGGACGTTAACACTTAATAAGACCTAAAGGCTGCCGCATACAGACTACAACTTCATCCAATCGAGAGGCGAAATTTCACGTGAAGCACTTAATTAAGCGTAGGGCCCACAATGAACTACCACCCGCAGCTGTAGGGGGTGGGTCTAGTACGGGGCCTGGTGGCAACATGGTTTTGGGAGGAAGACATTTTGTCTTCTTTTGGTGCTGAATTCACGCGAGGTGGCGTTAGAAATTGTGGCCTGAGCATTTTAGAGCTTGATCATCTAGCTTGTCTAGGAAAACTATGATTTTGTACAGATATCCTTCACCGCTCACCTCACCAACCCACCAGCCCCTGTTCCCCCTCCATATAGTTTCTAATTGCACAACACGTCGCGTAGTGCCTGTTGCACTCAGCCCAGAAGAACTCACCTTAGTATTAGGACTGACATTCTGCGCAGCAGGACGCATATCATTTTGTTTTCCACAGCGTTTTCCACGAAGCTGTGGTACATTACATTTTTTGCAGAATAGCAAAAACGTAAGGACTATTAGCACTGTGGCGCTAGAAATGTTCGCATACCATCATTTGAGATCAGTATCATAGTGCCAATCTACGTGAGTATTAGCGTTCTCGGGGTTTTGCTAGTACATCTTATTTGCACACAAGACATATGGAAAGGGAATAAGCAGGTGCAAAGGATTCAGAGACGCATGATGTGTGGCACCTGAGCGAAGGCTTCAGCGATCTATCAATCAATCCTGCTTACTATAGGCACATTCGCACCTTTTCGTGGTGCCTTGTCGTCTCTCCATCGCCTCCTGCCAAGGCCTTACTTTAGGCTTCGAAATGCAACACAGCACTAGGCCAATTGTATCGGGCTATTCTACGCTTAGGCACCCTCTACCACGCATTGCATTTAGCAAGTATGTAGAAACTGGTTGATGGCTTAGTCCGGTTTTTCATATGTCTTCTGTTTTGCAGAGAAACATAAGCTCGATTCAGACAGACGCAATATTGTGCCCCTGCGCTAGGTGCAACTTGCAACTAGCAGTGCATGCTCGGCAACCTTGCATACCTGTGCGTTATTTAAGACTTGCAACTGGGTGCGGATGCTCACAGTGTTTAAAGGATGCAGCTAAGCGCACCTTTGCTAGCTCTTTGCACTCACGTCGGAATGGCGCGGACATGGAAAGGAAGAGGTCTTCTTGAAAACATTCAATAGCTTTCCAGTGTATTTGGGTTAAGTTAAGAGCACTAATATGCCTCCTAGGGAGACCGACGAAGCGTTCTCCTAACTGCTGGATGAAAGTGGACTGCCACCACTGAGTTGGGTGGCCCCGCTGATGCTCACAATCTACAATGAAGCGGGGCCATCCAACTTAGTACACATTTGGTCAAGGAATCTCCGGGGCCTAAAAGCTTGAGGCGCTAAACGGCATTTTGAGGCAAACCAGCTTTCCAGGAAAGATCCCAGTGTGGATCACACTCTCTGCAATCCTCGAAAAGTCCAAGAAGACTACGGACATGCACAGTCGCTCTAAATGGTTGTAGACTGACTTGATTTGAATGCAGTAGAAGTATCAGCTGAGATCCCTAGTAAGCGATTATCATTGAGGGGCGCAAGATAAATATGCCAGCTGCGCTTATGTGGTTACTGCATGTGCTACAACAACACAAGAGCTGCAGCTATGCCAAAGGTATGATATGTAGTTGTCTGCAGGTTGTGAGCTCTGACTCTTTTGTCAGTAAGAAGATAAAAGACGCAGCATTCCGTGTGTCCAGCCCACTGCTTGGCTTGCAGGCTTTACATCACAAGCTCACTACTCAAACTGCTGCATGTAGTGGGTAAGCTTGTATTTTATCCGTGCACATCTACGTATCTTCCCATGCTAGGACGACGCAGAGTAATGCAACGGGTGACTAATAAACGTGAATCCTATGGCACCCTTTTATATTTCGCACCCCTAAGCAAGAAAAGCTGGTCGATCTCCTCTCCCTTAACCCACAAGGATGTTAGGTCGTATAGGAGGCAAAGAGAGTCTTGCTGAAGGCGGTTCTGCCTTCCAAGCCGTCCGGGTAGTTGCAAAAAGTTCCACAGGCAGTTGCGCACAACGCTTACGGTTATAGCAGTGAGCTAACACTACGTTGAAACAAAGGGATATACGAACAGTAGTACCGAACAGTCAATTTCCCTGTTTCTCTTCATTAAAAAAACTGCAGGTAGCTGTCAGCGTAGCCTGGCCTGACGAGAGGCACTTCCATTCGAAGTTGTAGACCTCCGCTGTAAGCGCTGCCCCACGGGCTAGTCTTCAAGGTGCGGTGTACCTTGAAGAGTGCACCCTTTACTGTAGTAGAACTGCTGCTGTGAATTGCAGCTAATTAGTGCAACACTTGAAAGATGTGCATTGTAGCGCTACATCGATGGTCTCCAACCGGAGACACTTATTCTAAAGCCCAATAGACAGCGAAGTAAGCGGCTTTTAAGTGCCCTTCCAAAAACCATATCTCCTTTTCTCTCACCTTGCCCTCCCCTATTATGATCGCCGCATGAGGGAATCAGGGCAAGTGGAGTGCGCGTGGCTACGCCCTTTGAACACTCCGAACATCTACACCCTGCTGCAAGTTTCGACTAGCGCACAGGTATGCAATGTTCATTCCTGTCACATTGAACTGATTTTCCACAACAATTTACACGCAGTAGAAGCCAGTTTAAACAGCATATCCTTCTCTTGTTCTTACCCAATTATAGCTAGTGCAGTAGAATGTGCGTGATTGTAAGTGAACCGGTACGTGTCTGCTGTTGGGCTGAACTTTACAGCGAGCCTGAGCCCATGCATATCATCAAATGGCTGTCACATACTGCTCCGCACTGCTCAGTGGGCAGAGTTGAAGCTATTTCACAACACCAGAACCCGCTGCATCAATCATATGGAATATTATCTGGCGAGTCAGTCAACCAATCTTCTCGGAGCCTGATGTTTTATGGTGCTTTGTGTTGCCCCATTCGCAATAGCTTTGTCGCCTCCCGGCAAATAATTGCTCGGTGTCTGGATAAAAACGAAATAACTATAGAAAGACACGACCTCCATGATGGCTCTTTCACTCACCGATTCCAAGGCAGTCGCTTTCCAAGTTAAATGCTTGAACGTGGAACCCACATATGGCAGAAGGCTCGGGCGTACTATTGACGTATGGGCAACATGCACTCTTTCCTCTTCAAGATTGCTCAGGGTGCACGCCCTTGCGTCGATTCTGTCGATCACCCGATATCTTCCTATTTGACTCTTCATACAAGGAACTAGTATTTTTAAAAGCCTTCTTGACCACCGCTTGATACTGCAGACATCAGTGAAATCCATGTTAAGTGTGATAGAGATATTCATAGAATGGTTGCACTGCTGAAGATCGAGGGCGTGTCCTTACACCCATCCCCGAAATGAAATTTAAACTGGTCCCTTTGCGAGATTTCCTATGCCTTTGTATGTGGGATTCAAAATAGGGAAAGCCGAACATACCCAACAGAAGTGCAGTATGCTTAAAATACAGGTAAATGCTGTGAAGGAGAGCTCCTGACAAATGTAGAGACTCTCAAGAAGGAGCGCGACATTTGTGGTGTAAGGCTCTTTGGCCAACGCAACATAGCACACTACAAAATATTCTGCAACGTAATTACAAGCAACCACAATCCCATATCCTTGTGCCCTGGACAGTGTCGGGCCATGGCCGAACGGCAGTGTTAAACGTCTGCATTTGGTGTAGCTGATGTCAGCAAAATTAACTAGATGCTGGCAACACTTCCATACTCCGTGCACTTCTCAGTCTTTTTGAAGGGAAGGTTTAACAACTCCAGCATGCAAGGCAGCCCGTTTGGCTAGCTGTATTGAAAGCATAGCTGGGTGCAACGACGTAGGGAACTGAAAAATGGAGTGTGGAAGGTGCCTAAAAGACTATCAAGTCATCCAATGTCCATGTGCATTGAACAGCCGAGTCACAGTGCATGCACTGATGGCGAGTGCCTCCATGTTGCTGTAGAGAGATACTTGTGGCGTACTGTTCGTGCAGTCTGTCCCAACAAATGGTGCATGCTACCCCGCACGCAACGAAGCTGGTTTGGTTGGCTGCCGTTTCCTGTTTGACAGAAATCACGCTTGATTATATCCCCGGAATCATTGGCCGCAATCGCTCCAGTCTCTGGTCATTTGCCCCGCCGATTCGGCAATGCTTACATGTTTTGCTTCTGGATTGTATCGCACGCTATGCATTGTCTCTGCTGACCTTGTATGCTAAAACACGGGCCTAAGCCATTGATGTATAAGATAGATAAAGTAGAAGACAGTTACTGTGAAAACTCGCTCGTAAGCCTGTTGATCAGCTGGTATGTGATTTTTGAATAGCTTAAATGCCCAGTAAGCTCATGGGGCAAGGTAGTAGCTCAATGGCGTTTGAGCACCGCTGCAATATTCCATTGACTATCAGCGCACATGTACATCAAAGCCACAAAACGTGCAATAGCATTTTTTGACATCTCATGGGTCTGTCTAGATGAACGATCCTGTTTCAGGCATCCCCCATCAGTAATACACGATAAGCTAAATGAAACAGGCATCTAGGATGCCCAACTCGATGTGTCCTCCCAAGATCCAGAAAAAGGGAGAAGAAAGTGTGAGCAGCTTCACACGCTATTCACCGTTTCCGTGGTTATGGAGGCAGCAATCACACCTACACAGCACACGTTCTCAGGGTTAAGGCTTTTAGAGCACTTGCTTATTGACTCCGAAATTCTCAGTCTAAAAGGACCGGAGGGAAGGGCTTCTGCTGAGCTATGCTGGTCTGATAGGGCCACAAAGGATATGCGCATATCCGATGTACAAACCCAAGGTTAGCGTGCTATTTTTTAGCCTGGAAGAAATAATCTATGTGTCCAAAATAATCTCGACATAGTATCTGCTGTAGTACGGTTACTAAACACTTCGTTTCATCTTTTGTTTTATCCAGAGCTCGTTCACCACCAATCCTTCGAAATGCATGTAACAACCCGTGAAAATTGCTTACGCTTTGAGTCCACTAAAAATGATAAAATAATTATGCATGATACCTTCATCAACGACGCATTCATCCTACAGTATTTCGTTCTCTGTCGGAGCACTTTTATGAGCTCCCGAAATGTTTTACGAGGCTCTGCGCCCTCCGAATGACAAGCGGCTGCTTACAAGCCAAACGTTGTAGCAAATCCTGCTGTGTTTATAAGAGCCCAGGCACTTTACAGCAGCTTTGGTGACCGTCTCTGTACGCGGATATATTCACACCATCAAAGTGCGGTTTCTAGCACTTTTGCGTGCCCAAGGATTGTTTATGCGCATTCGCGCTTCTAATTATAGCGTGTTCAAGATTGCTCTAGACTATTGGGATGCATGTGAGAATCGGTCGGTTATTCATGGCGGTGCCTAACGAGTCGAACCCAACAAGACAGTGGCACACCTTGACAAATTGACCTCCTCGGCAAGGTTCATTCAGTCAGCATACACTTGGGCCCTCATTCCGGTGTAGCAACGGATCATTAAATACAGGAGAATACCCAGTTTACGTCACACGTACGCCGGAAAGGTACTACAACTACGGATCTATCCTATACATCCCTTGCAGTAGTGTTGGCATAAGCGTTGCTGCAACACCTATAAAAACTGTCATGGCGCCTCACAGGATACTCCTGTATGTGACTGTTCAGCCATATAGATTGTTAAGTGGCGAGAGAACGCGCTTATCTAAAGCTCCCCTAATCCAGCGACTTGTGTCAGGCACAGCGTGCAAGGGAAACAGCCAGGGCACAGGTTGCTTTACCTTTGCACCAGAAATAATGGAAAATGTAAAGGATGCAGCTTCGTAGGAGACACATACGAGAGCTCCGTTAACCAGCCATTTGCTGTTTTACGAGGAACCCATTCAAAAGAACTGATTTTCCAGCTCTCACGAATGTTTTGCTAGACTGGCTTTTTCAACTGCCGATGCTTAGAGCGGCCGTCTCTGCCTACCAAGAGAAACGCCACCCTACTGATAAAGGTGAAGCGTTAGGTGTGTCTGCACCGCTCCGGAGCTATCCACTGTGCCTGAAACTATAGCCCGCTGTAACTGGGTAAATGCTATGATGGATGCAATTCTGGATCACAGCTACAGCGTGCTCTGGGCCCGCGAGAGTGTTTCAGAGATTCGTCAGGCTTCGACCTTTCCCGAGAAAAGCCGTTTTTGTATGTTCTAGTGGTCTTCAGTTCTCCGTGGGGTCGAGTAAGCAGTGCCCGTAGTAGCTGTGTTTGAAGAGGAAGCGGTGTGCGACCAAACTTCGTCGTCAACCTGACGAGAAGCCTGTGCAGCTCCAAAAGAGGGTTTCCGAATACCATGCTGCTTTTAAGTAGTACCTGAATACATGCAACAAACCCTCTTTTATGGTCTCGCAGGTTCCCTTCTGATGTATCTGGGGAAGCATTGTGCCAAAGGTGTGCCGTCCCGTGGGGTGCCGTTGCCGAATAACATTTTCCCTTCCTCACCGTGGCCATCAGCGTTTCTACGTCGCTTTCCTTAAGATCACAAACAAATTCTATCAAATTATCGTAACGAAGGCCTCTCTGCAGGTCTCCTCTCATCAGCTCGAGAAGTCTATAAACCGGGTGCGGTGTTGTTGCACTTCCATTTGGCCACTCTGCTTCCCCACGAATTCCGGCAGCCGCAGTTTCCAGAAGATCGGAATACCACGCCTCCACGAAGTCAGCCATATCACTTTGGCGGCAGCTCTTTATTCTCTGCAATAAGTACATTTATTCAGGGCAGACATTATGCGTTTGAGTGGACTCTTACATAGATGCTACTACTAGAATATTTTTGAAAGAGAATGAGTCGATATTTCCACAAAGGCCGTATATGCAGAATTACTAAACAAAGTGCGCGTCCCAAAAAGGCAATCAATGGCTTCTCTAGTAATACTGTGTCCTTTATGACAGGGTCACAAGATTTGTATTACACTGCGCTACCTTTAAGGCGTCCACCGTCAGCTGCTGTGGGTAAAGCTTGTTGCTTCGTATATGCTGAATGAGGTAGAGGCGGGTTCTGGGGTCGAAGAATCCATGCAGATACTGCATGCCAAAAGCATAAAGTCAGGACTGCTATTTGAGAACATTCCGCGTGAATCACTAACTGCTATTTTCTGACCCAGGCAGCACGGCGAAAAACGACTGCATAGGCATAACTGTGCAGCACAGAGTGTTCCCTTGAAGCAAGACTAGTTATATGCCTACTCTCGTGTTGAGCAGAGCATTAAGCCTGCGTTTCGCATATTCACGGGCTTCCTCCCGAGCTCTGAGACCTTCCTGAAGAAAACGATTTCCAGAAGAAACGCACACTGTGAATAGACAGAACACGACACCACATGGCCCCTCAGTATTAGAGCACTAATAAATGTTAATTTGAAGGGAATTTACCAGAATATCGGATTACAAGTATACTGGAGTCGCGTAAGAGTCGTGCAAGAGCTAGGATTGCACCGTAGAATTTGTTGCCCCTGAAGTTTTTATTCCTAGTCTTAATTCACCAAGTAGAGATAACAAATGCAGCGTCAACTAACACTCCGACATGCATGACAGATAAAATAGTAGGCAGATTCCCACTATTTTTGGTAAAAATGAGCTGCTTCCTACAAGCTTTAAAAACGGATTCATCGTGTCTGTAAACAAGTATTTTACCTGTATTTTCTTTAGGGCATTTTCTGTGGCGGTCTTTCCGGGAGGCTTTCCTTGACATTCAGCCTTCCTCCAACTAAGCTGAAGATGTGGTAGCTGTACTTGCTGTTCTGGGAGCCACTCATTTTGTGTAAAGTCACAGCAAGACACAACAGTACTTCTGGTCCTTACACTACAATTTCTTGTTTACCACTTTCTTGTAGCCCTACAACAAAACCGTGTAGGATGTCCCCAGTGCCCATAAAACACATCCACAAAGGGCGTGCTCTATCAGACCAAGCCTCAATTTGTTGGTTGTTTCTGCTGTTTCTTACCAAGGCCTCCCGCGGAATTGGAAAGGTCGGGTTGCTGTATGGGAGACACAGCTGCACTTGTACATCGACTACCGACCATTTTTTCTGCTAGGTGGTGCAGCTGTTGCTGGATGACCTCAGTGGTGAGAGCGCCACTGATGGCAGCGGGCGCACTAGTGGGCATCACGCCCTCTATGTTGGACCGCATGCTGGTTGTAGATCTGCGCGGTCTACCGCTATGAGAAGGTCTCGTTGGCTTGTTAGCTACCCACCCTGCCATGTGGTCCAAATTCCTCGAAGTCCAGAAGGCATCGTCAGCCTCAGCAAGCACTTTCTCAAGCCTTGCAGCTGGCGAGGAGGAGACTTCCGAAAGGCTGAGACGGCTGCTGCTACGGAAAATTCCGTGACGAGCGTCATCTCCCTTATTTTTTGAAGCCATCGTAATACCTGCCGTTATTGCAAGAGAAAAGATTGCAGCGCCTGCTCTACATCTGTCTACCGCGGCAATTCGCCCTAGCGTTCCTTCTACTACTAGCTCCATTTGCTCTCGAGTCTTCGCTGTGGAGAAGGCGGAGGCAAAGCCCCCATTTTGTAGAAGTCACACTACCCTATCAAAGCTATGCAAAGATATCACGTGGCAATGTAGCATTCACGAGGAGGCGGTGTGACTGGAATTTCAACTTGCCCTCTGCTGCCTCGCTGGCTACCTCTTTGAGGCGTCGCTGCTGCTCGACATACTCCTTTAAGGTTAACAGCCGCCTTGTACTGCTCACGCAGGATGATAGGACGTGGTTGTTGATGGCCTCCAAATTTAGCCTGCAGAGTGAGACGCTGGCAGAAAAGACACTCCAAAGGCAGTGCGTACCCATTGCTACCGAAAACATCAGTGAACAAGCACGTCTCACTTGGGAATGGCGTGCTTAAGAAGATGTTTTGAAGATGGACCAGTAGAGCACTTCCTCGAGCTACGACAGAGGGGCGCTGGTGTAGGAGACGCAGCAGCGTTGGGAGAGGTGACTTTACTTTTCGCATTGTATTCGGTGTTCAGGCACCCGTTCGAACCGCTGAAAAAGCAGACCACACCTGCCTAACCTTAAAGGCACAAGGGTTACTCTCTGACGACTACATTGGACAGTGTACGATAATAGAGAATGCTCCCAGTAGGTGGTGAAGTGCACTTAATGCCCTGCTGGCATCAAGAAGGATCAATTTTGTTCGAAAATAACAGGCTAGTGCATTGAGGGCTGCAAAGCCCCTACACAGCAACTGCTGTACCCGCTGTTCAGGCAAATTAGTACTCGTACTTGCGAATATTACTCAAGGCTCATGGCCTTTAAGGGATTGTTTCCTCACCGGTACTTTTGGCTCATTCGGTGGCAGTAAGAACTTGGCGCGAGGCCAGGGGACTCTCCAGCCTCCTTATATTTGGCTGGCAGTACTGGATAGTGGCAGCCTGGAGATTCCGTGCTGTAGGATACGCTCAGATTAGATCGCCTCGAGGCGGCCTTGTTGCTTGAAAGTGCCCTACCCCCACTTTTTGCATCACCTGGTCTCATTGGGTGCAATTTACAGCGGCGGCCCGTCCCTGCCGCTTTGCCGCCTTCTTCCTTCTTATCACTCTCTGTACGTTTGCCTATTTCTTTGGCTAAGCCGATCTGACGGGGCACACGGTCGTCAAGACATTAACTGAGGCCGAATCGAAACGGGGCAGACACCTTACAATGTGCATGTCGGGCCGTTTGAGGCTCAGCACTGTGACTGCTGCTCTTGAAGAAAGTCACACTTTTGGTGTTTGAACGGGCCTCCAGAATTTTTCGGAAGGCAGCACATGTATTCTGTAGAATATGGGGCTGCCAGTAGTCTACTTTTTTCTTTTAAGTTGGGTCTGCAAGAAGCCTATCAGTTTTACAATCACGGCTAACCGTGTCCGCAAAGGTGGCGCTGGCAGGAGGACAGCTGGGAGGCCGCTGGAGTTGAACGGGGGCGTCTGGAGAAGTAAGGAACACACGCTTGAGAGATTCTTCTGCAAGTACACTGCCAGAGAACGCCGGACCGATGCTGCAAGGGCTCGACTCGTTGCTGTTGGAGTCGTCTTTAGCGGCGTTAGCGTAAGCACTTGAGTTGGACACATGTACAGCTTCCGGGACAGAGTACTTTTGGACTCTTTCCACTTCAGTAGTGGAACAAGAGCCTTCATGTGTGGCAAAGGCAAGCGGAAAGGCAGCCTTCACTTTGCGCGAAGAAGCAGATGACGACGCTAGCAGCTTTGACCGCGGCAGGGAATTTAAGCGCTTCCGATTCCTACGAGACAACAAGGCCTCAAAGACTCTGAATATCTCTCTGATTTTGGTGCTTAAATGCGCCTGCTCCGGATTCGGAGTAGTCCTAGCAGCACTGTCTTCGGGGAAATCCATGTTTGCGAAACATAGCCTAATGGGTGGGGGAAACATACGAATTAAAGTCCCGCGAAGCTGCACTAGCAGCCGCTGCTTGTTTCGCCACCTCTTCTATGGTAGCCATTACAGCGGGACCCCACAGTCTTGTTTTAGGTGTACCGATGCCATTGAACTCTCGTGAGGTAAGGGGTGCCAGGCGGGCAGCCTCATGAAATGCCTCGCATGCAGCTCTCGCTGTGGCGGCGAGCCCTTCCGCTGGGCTTAAACACTCTTTTTCGTGGATGCAGCAGCATACAGAACGGCCCCGAATGGCCTGCGTGCACAATGCCACAGAAGTCCGGCTTTATGTTGTCTGCTCATCAGTTGTTCTTCACTGATGGTTTAAGCAGATCCTGTGTGGATTGTGGCCTGGAGGAGTCTCTCAACCCTAGCAGTGAGACCGCTCTGTACTCAAACGTAGAGTATGTTGGAGACATCTGGGATGCTGCACCTTGTTTTTGGCTACTCTTTGTCGCGCAAGTGCCGTCTTAATAACTCTGTATTCTTCAGTCCAGCGGCCCTTTACAGACGCAGAGGTTCGGGGAGTCTGAGGGTTGAAAAGCCGCAGGGACTGAGTATCTGCGGCCCTGGTGTCTGATGCGTCTAGTCTATCCGACGCTGTGCCCGTGTGCGCCTCCGCCTCTGACGGGCACGAAGATCTGTCCTGCAGAAGTCAGCAGAAGTCAGCGACTCTTTGCATTTACACCCTTAGGTCAGCCTCCCCTGGATAAATATTGGCTTTACGATTCTATGGACTTCGTGGGGCTTATGCTAGTGTCCCTCTGTTTCCTTCAGCAGGTATTTAGAACCTAGAGGGAGTGCTGAGCCCCTCACTAAAATAATCGCTGTATAGGGGGCTTCTAGTATTTTTGTGCGTACAACAAAGTTTTGAACGAATATCATTAGTAGAAACACAAGCTAAATTGAAATAACCCTAGGTTTTAGACGTTCAGGGGGTACTTACCGGAGGTAACGCTTCCATCAGAGCTATAAACGGGCCGCCCACAAGCTGACATATGGCTGACTGAGTAAGACGGTCCACCAGTTCCCCTCCAGCAAGGAGCGTTTGGCAGTTTCTACGACTCTCCTGTAGTAGCTGCTGATGCCCAGTGCTGTCCATCCCACATGCAGATTTGCAGAGGCTACAAAAATCAATCTCCTAAGCGATACGATTGAATATATGAGTGGATGCGCAGACAGAGTCACTGTCAAGTTTGCTACCGCGAACAAAACCGACTCAAACAGTGCAAATGAAAGGTCCTACAGCCTCTCTAATTTGACCATGCACATTCCTGGGTTCTGGTTGAGTTTGGGGATGGCGACATGACCCACAAATGTGTAAAGGATGACGAGAGAACTGTATGCATGACATTATTGCGCAACGAGAAGAAAGAAAGCAGCGGTTAAGCTTGGATTGAATAAGCAATATAAGATCCAGGAATCGAAAGTATTCATGTGGATATGTGTGCCTAACTTAAGTGCTGCTAAGAAGCTCCCTGTGTGTGAGTGAGGGTAGCTTACATGTTCTGAACCGCTTCCAAAAGAGGGCCAAGCTCCGGTCGTGCACTTATGGCTACTCGGAAAAAATGATAACGCCAAAGGTATCACTGCCAAGCTGTTAGTACACTACATAAAGATCCTGAGCTGCATGATAATACGAAATCTTTAAACCTTTTCGCCTGTAGGAAAGCCTTCAAGACGGGTAAGCTCTTCATTTAATTTTTTCCTCTACCCATAATATACTGGAAATTTGTTCTATATGCTTTCGAGTGCCCTGGCAAAATATCTCAACCAGCAGCAAGGTTCCCGTTAAATGCTCAAGACCAATGCACTTATAGAGCTCTGTACAGCATCGCTCACAGCCGTAGGGGAGCTTAGTCACGTGTTTAGGGCAGTGCGTCAACGAGAACCCAAAAGATAAAGCATGTTTGACTTTGCGACTGTAGTGGCCGTGGTTACAATTGTAGCGCTGCAATCGGAAATATGACTCAGCCCAACACTCCTGGAGGTGTTGATGGCATTATTATGCGCTGTTGTTTTACCATCTGTAGTGGCACACATTTATTTTTATTGCTTTGGCGAATTTCTCTGCGTTTACAAATTACTAGACTTCTCCTGGAGCCCCATGCTGCGCGGGGCTGCTCGAGCGAGCGCTTGTTTTCTTGGTTGCGCTGCAGTGAAAGCACTACACGAAAATTCTGTGCAAAGTCATGAGTAAAATAGAAGTTTAAGCTATGCTTCATGGCATGGGATTGGGGGTTTCAGGTGGCAAAATGTGTCTTCTCTCGGGGGCCGCTGAAAGGTGATCAGTGGTAGTTGATCGAGAACTGTTCCTCAAGTACCTTTCTACAATAATATGACGAACAGTAGGATATTTTTAGAGCTCTTGAGTGCTCACAACTCCGCCTATGTGTATATTTGCCCTTGTGAGCTCCTGAGACATGGCACACCGCACCTTTCGTAACATGGCCGTTTTATTCACATGCGTAGCGAGTCCGCCCACGTAGCTAGGGCATTTGTGGTGTATAAAATTTTGTATCAGCACCTGAGTAACATTTGATCGTTACTTAGAAAGCTGTATAGGGCTGAGATTAAGATTATCTAATAACAATCAGCACCACTGGCTGATGCCACAAATATATGGAACAAGTCTGCTAAATGGCTGCTCACTGCATTTTCACTTCGTGGTATAGAAGTAGATGTTCACAATTGATTGATGAGATGAAAAAGTCTAGGGTGCACCAAAGCCGTACCGTCATACAGGCGTGGAGAAAGCAAAGCAGTGTGCTTGTTTTGTATTTCGTCCACGCATGCATAACTTGTGTGGCCCTCACGGAGCTAGAGGGTAGTGAATGTTTGACTAGTTACTCAGTTACATATATTACTGGCATGAGCCGTGGTATGCGGGCATCAATTAGTTATTTTCAATTTGGCCTCGGCTCGAACACGAAGCAGTGGCTGCAAAGACCTGCTGCGCTGATTGTACAATTGATACTCAGTACTTTGGGACATGTTCTACTAGCCCTCTTGAAATTTCTTTTTCACAGTGCGGGCCGAGTCCAAAAAATGTACCCCACGGCATGGACAGCGAGATTATTCCTATTGGTGATGGCATGTAGAGGAAAGTGTCGGCCACTCATGCACACGGCTAATTCGCATAGATCATACGCTTTAGATGGAGCATGCTGGTATAGATATAAGCCACTTCGCACGAAAGTAATAGAAAACTTGAACAAAGAAGAATACGTAAAACCTTTTTAAATATACAAATAGAATTCTCTGGGATACGCTGAGCAAAGCCTTCTCAAGTGATATCCAACAGCTTAATGTTGCTTTTTGGCCTACTGCGCTGCCGTTGACGGGGTAGGTTACGCCTTCTCATCTTCTAGTACACTGAAAATATCTAATTAGGAGTTTATCTAAGAATTGGCTTTATGGTCCGGCTGCTCATACGTTTTTTGTCGCAAAGTAGAGTTGGGTCAATATATTGTTGTCGACATGTGCGCGGGTGGCCACGTGCAACTGGGTGTTTAAATGCTCGGACTGTAGGAAATACATCACTGCGCACCCTTCCTGTCCGTTTCCTGGTATGCCGCACCCCTGATGGCTGAGAGTGAGGTGAGGGAGCTCTCTAGGGAAGACATCTCACGACTTCCTACAAAATTTTGTATCGGGGTCGACGCTAGAAGGGTTTCGTAGGGAGCCCCTAGTTGGAGCGCTACACTAGCTCGATCCAGGAATCGCATGCGTAGCGAAAAAGAATATTCGAAGGACATTTTCGTTGTGCTTCCGCAGCCAAAGCCTGAAAGGCGGTTGCTGTTTTACCGCAGCAACTGCTACGGCACAGCCACCCACGCTGGTTGTATCCCTGCTAGTCCAGTGTCCAGTTTATCCCCGCTATGCGGAGTCCCTGAGGAGACGCTAGAGGACTAAAGAGAGAACTCTGTGCATGCGGTGACGCGCCAGCAGCAGAAGTTGCAACAGAGAAGGCTCTGAACCAGTGGGGCTCTGCATTGCTATGGTCTGTTGCTGTTTGTTTGCCGCTGATGCCGTTGCCTTTGCCGCAGCAGCAGCTCTGCTGCAGCAGCATACACAGGATGTGATGTGCTGCCTGAAGGAGGCACTCACTCCCGTAGGCCTCCGTTTGGGCCGGAGGGCAGACAGAGAGACACTAAACCGTTCAGTGCGCTGATCTTCACACCCCGCAGGAGACACACCGCAATGGAAGGAAACGCCTCTCTCAAAAACTTAGAAACTAAAGGAGAACATTTTCCGGATGTCGTGGGCGAAGTGGTAAAGGTTCCGCATGAACTTGTCCTACCACAACAGATCGGAAACAGTAGTGACCATGCAATTCATTACCCAGGTATGTAAATGGAAACAAATGTGCACAAAGAAACGTAGCGCCACGACAAAGGCCATTGCATGAAAGAGAAACAAACGAAGAGGCAACACCGACTTTATCCGCAAATATCATACGCTTAAACGCTCGAGCCGTGGCTTTATACTTAGCGCCTATCGTAGAGCTTCTAAACAATTGAAAGCTCAAGAATAAGAACACAGGATGCACCACTACCCGCAAGAAGATGAAGTTGTAGTGGTTTTATAAGTTACTTTATTTGCAGTCTCCAGGTCATCTTCGATGTTTAGCATCAATGCTGTAAAAAACCCCTCTACTCTGCAGCAAAAAAACACGAAGTGAGATCCAACAAATGATATACTACCGCACTCCAGCTGAACAGACGCAATTTACGAACTACCTGGCGGGAAAAATGTGTCAGAGAGAAATTCAGTAAAGTTTTATATAGGCCAGGAGGACGCATAGAGGACGCAACACGGTATCACAGAGGCTCAAGCTTGAGGTGCGCCTTACTGAGGCCTCTTGGCTTCTATTTGCTGTTCGATTATTTGCTGTTTGAGCTTTAAGTATTCGTTCTCTTGCAGCAGAATCAACCCCAGTAAGACGCCTGAGATGGCGAACAAGTTGGGAAGCTGGCCTGAATCAAAGATGGGGAGGCAGAAAAACCAGTTCGCGTCGTATGGGCATATGCGCATTCATGAGGGTATGTGTGTGTGTGTGTGTGTGTGAATGTGTGTCTGTTTTTGTCTGTCTCTGCGTGCGTGTATATGCCGAGGCGCTGCTACAAGATACAATTATACTGAGTAATTACACAAATTAGCGTGCATGCAAGAGTATTTAAGTGCATAAACATTAGGAAAGCTGCAAGTGAAGAGTTACGCATGCATCCAGCAACCGAGATATCAGGTACTTGCAGGCGTGTGCCCCTTCCCATGCATGCGTCTAAGGTCATCCAAAGTCATTGAAATACGCGTGACAGTATGCATGCACGGGTACCAAGGGCAGGCAGGCACTGTGCATGCATGCAACTATACGAACCCGTCATAAGGAGTTGGAAGATGAGCTGCAGCATTCGGGGAAGACTGCCTGGTTGGGCTTCTAGGAAGGCGCGCACGGCCTGAACAAGGACAAGCACGACAGGCATAAAATGCAAACCTCGACATGAGCACAATGTGGTATCAATGTTCTGACTAGGAAAAAAGCCCACGCGTGCCCTTTGCTTGGACTAATGGCAATGTAGCGCAGGTGCATGCACTGAAGTGAAGCGCTTGTGTAGGAAAAGCAACTCTCGCCAAAAAGCAAGTTCTGCGTCACGGGGTATTCTGGGGAAAGCATTTAGACCCGATGCAAATGCACGAAAAGAATAAGGACTCCTACTGGACTGTAAATCATGGAATCACAAAAAACCTCTTGGATGCTGTCTGCGGCGCTATGATCTATGCCTAGCAAGCGGTTGCTCCCTGCAGCTGGGGTGTAGGGACGCCGAAGAAAACACAAGGCGTACGGTGCCTTCCTTCTCCTCAGAGTTTCTGTATCTAAAGATGAACTCCACAAAGTGACCTAATGTTGCACAGGACTGCATCAACACTGTTTCCTGAGCACAGAGGCCGTCTTCCACGCATCGCAGCAGCTGCGCTAGATGGGCCGGTGGCAGCTCTAAGATCTGCATGCACATATAACACGCACACACATACATATATATATACATATACACACATATACACATACACGCACACATACACACATACAAGCCACGAGTTTAATGCTACAAAAAGCAGTCTACAGGACAAAAGGGGGCAAAAAACTTGAAAAGCACACGCGAGACGCGCCAAACGAGGTCTGGACGCTTCCCCACCAGATGCTTCAAAGGCAGGAACAACGCGAGACACAAAAGCAGCTCGATTTGGCAAGACTACACACTGGACACACCGAGCAGCTGTGGGCAGGCCAAGCGAATGAAAGGCTGTACGACAGACTCGAGCGTTGGCGATGCGTATGCAGTCTACGCGACAGCCCAGACGCTAGAGAAACAAGTGCTGGCGGGAGGATGGACAGTGCAGCCAACATGCGCATGCGGCGAGAGTGCAAGACACGCTATGGAGGGCTTGAGGAAGAAGGCACAGGGAGCTAAAGCTGCAACTAAGAAACTGACGTGCTGCATGAACGACTCCGTAGCAACCTCGAGGAAGGAATACACCGGCCTCAGCGACTTCAAATAGGCCATCAAATCTGAGACATCACACCGCCGCATAGTAAAATACCATTCGCCAGCGCCGCTTACAAGGCCTGATGACACATTTGGGCGGGATCCTTCTGGTGGTGTAGCCAAGGGTAAGAACTACGCGAGTGTCTCCCCCCACAGGTTGCATTTGTACACCTCGCACATATATATATATACACATACTTCCCATCAACACATTTGCTCCCGCACAGATTCCGGAGAGTATTTCATTCACAGGCCAGCAGGAGCTGCGTGTGCGCAGAGCGCCACCAGGCAGCAAGCCTGCTTGTAGAGATCACTCGAGTAGATCTCGCTCAGAGCACGGGAAGGCGGGAGCAACCTTACCGTCTTGGGGTATTGCAAGACACATCTGCAAAGCCAGGCGAAGCGAGTCGTTGAGCACTGTATCTCCGTAAACTTCAAAGACTTCATAGTGGCAATAGTTGCCGCTGATGATGTTGCTGAGAATCTGTAGAGCCACCGCCATGCCCTTGTACTTTTCCTTGTACGGATCCGTGAACTCCTGTTTCTGCAATATTCTGCGAGCGAACGGAAGAGCAAACAGACAAGACTGCTGCATTCAGCGCCACATGCGGGTGCGCATGTTACTAATGCAACGGGATATATACACACACACACCCCTGAACCCGTCCAGAGAAGGTCGCCGCGCGTGGCTAAAGGCTATTTTTTTCGAATGCTCCCATGAGTGTAAAACGACGACGACGAAAGGAGGGAGGATGCAGAGAAGATTGACCGAGCACCACAGAAAGCGGCATGATTATGAGCACGAAGAAACATCACAGACCGTGGAGCGCATGCACAGAATACACAGCGAGACGCATACTGGGCAAAGTACAGCAAGCAGGAGGCGGCATCCCCCGGCTACATTAGGGCAGGGGTATACACCCCTCGAAGACCTTCTACTCGAAAAGCCAGCAGCACAGTATCGCTACTCGTAGCGGCATGCACACATCGCAGCAGCGGCCAAGAGGAATCTACGCCTACCGCAAGGCCAAGAAAAAGAGGCCGCTCACCTGTTACCGTATTTGAGCACTACACTCGACGCCTCTTTGAAGAGCCGGATGCCATTGGCAGAAGACTCAACAAACTGAATCCTGCCGCCCCCTCTATTGCTCACAAAATCGGCAATAAACTTCAAAAGGGGCACCAACACTTCCGCATCATCCCACCACGCATCCGCGGCCCAGCTGAAAATCGCCATCTGGACGCCGACACACATACATATATATACATACATATATACATACATATACATATGTGTATATTGACATATTTTATGCATGCAAACACACATTTCATATATACATACATATACATACATATATATATATATATGCATCTATATATATAGACATATTTTATGCATGCAAGCACACATTCGCGCGTGTGCGCGTGCGAACTCGGGAGGTCACTTCCCAGACATGGCCTGATCAACGCATATACCCCCCTAAGAAGGAGCACTAAGAAGATTCCCTGCCCTCTCTAAGGCCAGCTGTGAAAAACTGGCATCAGGCTGCGAAGCGGCGCGCGTGTGGCTCGAGAAGAAGGGTCCTCCCAGTGGCATGTTCTCTCGAGAAGACCGCCGCTAGCTCATGGAATACGCTTGGCTATCCAGATTCTTTAGAAAGCTCTGAGGGAAAGTGCAGCCTCTTTTTCGAGGAAGAAGCCCTCACACGTGTGCTGCCGTTGATCTTCTTCCATGGCGACATCAACCAATCAAAGAGGACGGTGTAGGTGGCGTTGTTTCCTGAAGCGAAGCTCAAGCCTCTGAAGCAAGTTCGACAAACACGTTTCGCATTGCATTGCAGCATTGTCAGGCCTGCAACAAAGCCTGCACTCTGCCTTGGGGCAGACGACTTTCCAAGAAGCCGTGCAGGGGGACGAGCCAAAAAGGTCAGTCATCTGCCTTGCACACCTTAAGTCTCGCACGAGACCAATCAAGGGGTCTCTGCAGAGTGGATTGCGGATCGACTGCGGATTACGGCCCTCATCTGTTTGCTGCCAGAGGGACAGGAAGATGGCATCCATGGGCTGCACGAACTGCTCAAAAGAGACGGCTGCTTTTCGCTGCTGATAGAACAAGAGCGTTCCCAGTGTCAAATAATAGGTCGTCCGAAGCCGCGAGTATCTGGGAAACACCCCAGCGCACAAGAGGTGAAAGAGACAAAAACAGGCGCAAGAATCATACAAAACCACGTCCTCCACAAGCAGAAAGAAGACGCTCAGCGCCGAAGGACGAAACGGCAGCCGAAACGTCTCTTCCCTTCCCTTTCCCTTCTCTCCGATAGGGGACTAGGCTACACAAGGCAGCGCATGCAGCAGCAGCAGCAGCAGCACGAGGAGGAGAGTGCTGCGTGCGCTTACCTGCGCATCGACAAGAATTTGAACTCCACGTTGCAGTGATTCGTCAGGAAGTAGCCTCCGGTGGGGGTTTCCAGGAGAAGTCGCCCCGTGACGATAAGTTCCGGTGCTCTCGATATCCAATGTACAATATGCACACCGGCTACGAACTCAAACAGCAAATCCATCGACTTCTTGATACACTCCGGCATCTCCACGCGGTGCTGCAGGTTGAATCCAATCTTGCTGACAAGTGTTGCAACCACTGCCTTGTCATCCGCCGCTCCGAGAGCTGCACGTAGATACATACCCAAAAACACAGAAGCGAAAAGCGGCTTGAGCGTTGCGGGAGAGACCAAGCAAGACGCAGTGTGTGAGTGAACCACTGAGACGGCCAGCGATTGCTCAGTACCCTTGTGCGCGCGTAGGCAGGCCGTATCAGAAAAAAATCCCCCTCCACCCCTCTACAAGCCAGAATAGATGCACACCAAAAAATCCCCCTCCACCCCTCTACGAGCCAGAATAGATGCACACGAAGCTGTTCGCATGGCCTGCGGATCTACAAGAAATAGAGAAGGATGGAGGGGAGGCAGGATGGATGGGGGAAAGGATGGCTAGAAGTAAGGAAGGGAATAGGGATAGGAGGGAGAAAGGAAGGATGGGCATGTTTGCAGCAGTCGTCCATGCGTGCTGAGCTCCTATGAACTTCTGCAAAGTCGTAGATTGTGCCAACGTAACCCTCGGTGCTAAGCGTGGGCGACGGCCGCTTGCTGTACCTGTTGCGAAAGCGCTGGTGGTATCCTGCTTGCGAGCGAACTGCCCGATGAAAAGCTTTCTAAACTGATCGAGGAAATACAGGAAGGCGAGCTCGAGAGTCTCGGGTGCCTCTTCGCACTTTGTTTCCTCGATCAGCGTCAACACCAACTTGGACAGCCCTGCGTTCGCCATCTGCACGGTTTCTGAGGAGGCGTCTGTGTTTGCAGGCAGCATGCACATGCGCACAAACGTCAACGTCCCATACGTGCATCACCGTGCAGCATGCATCTCTAGAAGCCTCCAACCAGCCACAGACACCTTCATGGACACACACGCCCCCTTTTCGATGCGAAAAGCTGTGCGCTGTCTGTGCTCCTCGAAAGAAGCCAGTTGGCACGTACGAACGTCGCCAACTGTTGATTTCTCAAGCAAGCGTTCTTCCGTCAAAAACATGCACAACACATCATGCGCATGCGCTAAAGCTCAAAAGCTGCAGCCCTTTGCTCTCTGAAAAAAACCAATGCGTGTAGAGACACCCGAGACTTTGCCCACCCTCGACATGGACATCGGGGAGTCTCCCCGTCCAGTTGCTGCCAACAAGAGCTCCAATTAAATACACCAGCCACGTGATCTTCTCCTCGAAGACTTTTCGGTTGATCTCGCCGCTCTGAGCCTTGGCTTTTGTTTCCTCGAATAACTCGTGCACCATGCGCGCGGTCTTCGTGTAGCGACACCTCGCCAGCTGCGACAACACCTCCAGCTGCTCCTGCCGCAGCACCTCGTTGTTTAAAGGACTCTCCCAGTCGCAGTTGTCTGCGCAGCAGCACTCTCGCAGGCAGGCACTTCCAAACGCGCCTCCTCACGCTACAACAAGGGGTCTTGCTGCTGGCGAAGCCTCAGCCGCTGCCCCCCCCTCCCCCCCTTACGACACAACCCGTTACAACAACTCCCAGACGCTAGGGAGCCTACAGAAACTCCCCAAGACAAAAATAAACTCCACGTTTTGCGAACTGACTGGATGTCCATCCACCGTGGACGTGCAAAAAGCCAACCCCGGCCGCACACTACGTGCAAGCGCTGATCCTTGCACAACAAAAAGCCTCAAGGCGCCACATGCAGCGAGAGAGAGACTCGCTAGCAGCCTTAAAAGCGCCGTAAGCGCAATCTAAAATCCTTATTTCCAATGCCTATCCTGGGCATCCGTAGCAGAAGGGGGGCCTCCCCCCCTAGCAGCTAGCTGCTGCGTGTCTGTCTGTACGTCTATATCTATCTGTCCATGCATGCATGCAAATGTACATATATACATATATATATGTATGGCGTAACGCCAGAACACACACACATGAAACACGCTATCAGCAGAGCTGGCCCTCTGCTTCAGCCTCTCTCTACCGCGCTTTCTCTGTCTTGTTCTGCCTTACCGGCGTCTTCTGCGATGGCTTCCGCTACGCACATGCGACTCATGATGAATGCAGCCGTAATTCTTTCAATGTACAGCTCGAGGTCCTTAGGAACTCGCTGTTTGTAGAAGAGGAGCGGCGAAATCATATGCGCCCATACCCCTAGGAGGTAGTGCTTGCTGTTCGGCATGCGCTGCCACGACTTGAGACTCTCCATGGTGAAATCGAAGAGGTGTTGGGGAAACTCTCTGAAAGGTTCCGACGCGCAAAGCTCGCTGAGATGGTGCGAGGTATTGACTTTTCCGATAAGGCGGCAGAATTCGTGGTAACACATGTCATCTGTCAGACCCGTCCTCGTCTTGATGATCTGGAAGGTTCCCAGGATCAGCTCGCCCATATACTTGTTGCGGGTGGCTGTGGTTTCGAAGAAGGATCGACGAAATGCAGAAATCAGCACCAGACACGACAAACAAAGCCTCGCGCATTCTACACGGGGCCTATGTGGGGTCTTCTGCCAGCAGGCGTTGTAAAGGCTGAAAAACATCCTAGGAAACGTCTCCTCTCTGAAGTCGCTCCAGCCTTGGGGAATCATCACAGTGTTTTGTTCGTCCGTGGTGTCGTCTGCCATGGTCCCCATGAAATCGAAAGAGAGACAATTGAGCGCCAGCTGCAGCACTTGCTTCAGCAGTCGCGTCTCCTCCTCATCGTTGGGAACTCGAATAGCTCCTGCATCGAATTGCTGCAGTGTCTTTACCGCAACCTGCAGAATTGACGGTAGAGCTATGTCTCGAAAAGAAAAAGCCACCCTACGGAGACGCGACATGTGCGACCCTATCTTGGGTTGCATCTCTTGCGTCAACTCCGTGTAAATATACAAACCTACTACCCAGTGAGCCGTTGATGCGCTCAAGAACAAACCAACCTGCTCCAGAATTTTCTGTATCATCCGCACAAAACAAAGATACATAAATAGTTGAGGAATAGAGACAGATACATCAAAAATTGATGGGTAGAGACAGATGCACTAGATGGTAACATACACAGACATACAGATGCACTAGATGGGTAGAGACAGATACACTCGATGGATAGAGACAGAGACATTGCTAGCTAGACCAATACATACATAGAGATCACAAAGCTAGCTAGGCCAATACATACATAAATACACAGGCACATCGACAGACAAGCACGTAGACAGACAGACAAAACATGTTTTATGACACACGGGCAGTCGCTTTTCCGAGCGACGGGAAAGAAACAAGAACTATCCCGCCAGGCATGCGCAATCGACATGTCATATCCGAAAAGCCCCTTTGCAGCTGCAAAATTTCCGCCGGATGTGCAGTTGCTGGACGCTTTTGCGCCTTTGCGCGAGAGAAGTCGCTGCCGCATGCGCGTGCCTCCGAAGCGTGTAAAAATCGGTGAAACTGTTTGTAATATGTAAGCAGCGGCATCTGGTGTAAAGAGCTCACCTTATCCACGTCTTCAAACCATGAGAGTTTGACAATGCGGCAGAGCAGGCGGATGAGGTGCCCCAGGATTTCATGGGCGTTGTGTAGGAGGTCAGCGCTACGCTGATACAGGTAATTCAGGAGGAAATTTCGCGTTTCTTCCTTTTGTTTGTCGGAGATCTGACCCCAGTAACGCGTGAAGAGGTTCATAAGCCCTGAACTGGCGAAGAGCAAGGCCTGTAAGTTCGAAGAGTGCGCGAGGACAGCCTGCAGCCTCGGCATGTTTTCCGGGTTGTTCACGAGAGGCAGCAGCACCTTGTGCGCTTCGTTTTGCTCCTCCTTGCTGCCACCTCCATAGAAGGCCTGACACAGCAGTTCGAGCTGCTGCACTTCGGCGAGATCCGCCATTGTTCTACTGCTGCGAGTGAGCGGGGGGGAATGCGAAAGAGACACAAGACGATCTGGCCTACTGAGGGGGTTTTCCCATGGCACTCGAGGCTTCGCAGAAAGAAAGCAATCCGAAGTTGGTGCCGCTGGTAGGAAGGGGGAGGAGAAGGAGAGGCGAGGCTCTGATCAGGGGCTGGTGGGCGCCCTTTGCATGCTGGGAGTGGAGTGGATGCAAAAGTGCTTGGAGGCAGCCACTTGTGGGAAGCGGCGGAGTCTTAGCCTCGAGCACTCCGTCTGTCGGTGATTCGTGCTGATTCTGGCTGCACTGTCCTTGGAGCAGAAGAGGCGAAGCGACACTTTTGCGGTTCCGGAGGATACTTCCTCGGCACGACCGCCCCCTGCCGTCAGCAGCGTGTGCCCGTTATCTGTGCCGCGGGGAGGCCTTCAATAAACGCTAGGCAGGACGAGGGGGCCCTTAGATCCAGAAGAAGAAGAGGCCCTCCTGCGTAGGCCAGGACAGGGCGGTAGTAGTAGTACACGCGATAGGAAGCGCTGCAAAGCGAGGGCATACGCGGCAGGCGGGAAGGAAGGGGAGAGGAAGCCCCCAGAAGAGGACGGCGAAGAACAAATAGAGAAAATAGGCAAAAAAGAGCTCAAAAACACAAAGCAGCACTACTGTGGCGCCAGTGTTGTGGGAGAAAAGTTAGTTGTTAGGGGTTCAGGTTCGGCTGGCGGGAGCGTCACGCCGCCACCCCCCTAGCCGTGCAGCCATAAAATCAGATTTTATTTCAGGAATAAAGCCGTGAATATACAGAATGCGCAGCGCTGCGCAAGGAGAACTCTGCAAGACACGGCGCATGCAGCATTCCGCCTCGCATACGAATTCCCACGCCGCAGCCCTCGGCGGAAGGGTGCTTGCTGGATGTGTAGCGCCTCCGTTCGCTGTGGCAACAAATGGGCCCTTCCGAGGCCCTTCTCATGACTATTTATCTTGGCAATTTCCTCTAGGAGGGTTCTGATCTTCTTTGGCGCTTTCCGATAGTTGCGCCATGCAGCCTTGTGGAACGTTGTCACTTTGCAGAGATCTCCGCCACTGAGATGTGCAAGGATCGACTGCACGAGCAGCAAGAGCTCCGTCCTTCATAATTAGGTAGAGTGGAGTGAGTCCGAACTGATTAGTTTTGGGAAGCGCCAGGAAAGAGCTCGCTTGCGGCTCTACAGCACACATTCAGCCCTAGACCAGAGGTTGCCGAAATGGCCGCATCGTGCCGCATGCAGGGGTAGAGAGCCTCATCGGTCTCTCTGCCAAGCCTGATTTGTTGTAAGGGGAATGCTACACTTCATAAACAGCTGGAATGCTGACACCCTAGACGGTGGCTTAGTCCATAGGCACACACAGCCAGCCCAAACTTCCCTCTCCCAAAGGGTGCCATTTATTTGGCTGCTACCAGCCGCTTTTTTTTCATGCGCGTGCTCATTGTCGTGCTTCCTTCCCTTTGATGGATGCACCAGCCAAGGCTTACTTTGCGTCGTTCGTCTCTTTCGTGTGAGGGCCTTGCAGTGTTTCGCTATAAGTGGCAACAATGGGGCTTAACCCAGGAAAATATGCGTTGTATACGGCGTCCTCTCGAGAATTCTTGAACGGAGATGTTCCATAAAAGTGGCTGCATCGGGGGTTACAGTTCTTCGTGTGAAATGCTTCTCCTGGCTTTCGTTGAGATGCTCGCGAGCTGCACCAGCCGGTGCAGAGGAACAGGGAGTAAACAGTGGTGTACCTCTTGCCAGAGACTGATCTCCGGCTCCTTAAGATGAGCGAGGTTCGGGTGAAACTAGGGAAAAGGGGCTGTTCTTCCGAAGCAGCTGCACAGAGCAGTCTTGTGTGTTCACCTGGCGCAACGACGTCTTCTTAGCCCCCTTACGATACGAGGGCCTTGGTATTTTATGTCGGATGGACAGAACATGCACGCGCTTCCAACTGCATGACACTCTCTTTAGCCTTTTGTGTTGCTTTAAGCTTGGAATGGACACAGAATCAAGGCCTGGGTCGCCTTTGCAAGCTGAAAGCACCGTTGGTGCTTCTACTTTCAGGGACAAATAGAGCCTTGATCAGCGGGGGCGTGACGCAGTTTGCTGGAAAGCCTTTTGGGGAACGATGGCTATGAAGTCTTACACCGTGTTACATTGTTTCCAGGCGAGATACACCCATGCCGAGACACCGCACTGCAGGCAGTCCTTCGGACGTTTTGTGCGTCCTTCATGTAGCGCGGCCACCCTCGTGCAGCCTTGGGATTTGGTGAATCCTGCCACTGCCCTCTGGTGCCTTAAAAGACGCACCTGACACGTGACGTGGCTCTCGATGCCTTCCTGCTTCGGAAGGTATACGAAGCAAGTGGCTAGCTCGCTGCCCCTAGTGAAGTATCGAGGTGTACTTTTAGTTCAGTAGGATGGAGACTGATGGCAAGCAGCGGGCGCCTTGACGTTGGCTGTATATCTTGTTGCTCTTGCAAATTGGACGTTGGGCTGTCTCAGTTAGCATAGATAGTGCCTAGTGTTTCCGCTTGTCACGCGAGAGACCAGGGTTCAATTCCCGCAGTTTTGGCTTTTTGCCCACTCTCCTTTGCGGGGGATGCATAGTACGACTTTGGCTTGGCAGCAGCTGCTACGGCGCGCACAGGGATGATTGTAGGTAGGGGGGAGCAGCCAATGCGCCCTCGTTTGTTCATGGCTGAAGGGCCAGCTCCTTTCGGAGCTTGCAGGACAGGCGGATGCACTTCCGCAGACACATGGCGTTTTCTGCAGTGCATCTCGAGTGGAGCTTAGTGCGCTACACGCGTAGTTAGAACATCAGAAGCCTGGCTTCCCCCACAGAGACGCCGCAGCGTCTCTGCCTCTCTTAGGCAATACCAGTGCGCAAGTTGTTAGACGCGAGCGAGAGTAGCTAGCTCGGGGTTGCGTGTCTTCCCGTCGATGAAGATTTTTTTCGCAACGCGTGAGGCTTTCCAGCAGCAACGACGAGCGCAGTGGTCAAGGGGTGAGACTACTAAGACTAGAGAGGGACTCGTTTCGACCGAAATCACAGTCTTCTAAAGCTGGCGTCAGGCGTGTTGTTTCTTCTCGCCTGCCACAGGCCTGGCGACAGGCAGGGAAGCAGGAAAGGAAGGGTCTTACGCGCGAGCCTCGTACAGACGGCGAATATGAGCTTCCTCCGTGGAAATTCCCGTGACTGGACAGTGGTGGTGTCTGCGCACGAAGAGGACGATGCAGCGGTAGCAGAAGACGAAGCCGCTGGGAATGCAGGCGGCACCCTCCCTCGGAAAGCGACACAGAGGACAGATACGGGGATCCTGCGAAGAGCGCATCACAAACGATCTTGTGCACAGCCAGAGGTGTGAAAACTTGGCTTGAGCACAGACGCAGACTACAGCATAGCTGCCTTCGCAGACTACAGCACAGCTGCCTTCGCAGACTGCAGCATAGCTGCCTTCACAGACTGCAGCACAGCTGCCTTCGCAGACTGCAGCATAGCTGCCTTCGTGGATTACAGCATAGCTGCCTTCACAGACTGCAGCACAGCTGCCTTCGCAGACTGCAGCACAGCTGCCTTCGCGGATTACAGCATAGCTGCAGGCAGCGAAGAGAGCTCTACACGGGAGAGAATGCGCCGCGGGAGGAAAACGTTCCAGCAAGCAGCCTACCTGCGGGAGGGGGTGCAGTGGCTTTACTCCGGATGGTCGTGGTGGAGGGGGGGGAGGTCTGATGTCGTCTTTGCGGACGAAAGGCGGCAGCAGTGTGGCTTCGTATTCGAACCACCATTCTAAGGCCCTTAGCAGGAGAAGCAGCGCTACCAGCCCACTTCGCATGCGCTGCGCGCCGCCTTCCGCTACAGCAAGCCACCAAGGGAGTTTCTTGCGAGCAGCAGCAGGCGTGGCAGCTTCTGCTGCTGCGTCGGGAGAGGCGCGCACATACACCAGGCGCAGCAAGTGCATGTAGGGCGACCAGTAGGGGAAGGCAACAGGATCTGCGAGGTACAACAGGGAGTAGACGAAAGAAACGAGGTCGCTGCACAGCGACAGGCGGGGAAAGGCTCGCACCAGCCTCTCCCACACGCAGCGTCGCAGCCACTGCCGCAGCTGCAGCAGTCGCAGTAGCAGTCGCAGCAGCAACACGCGCAGCCGCAGCCTGCAGCAACGAAGCCACCACTCCAGCCTGTCTCTCCAGGGAGTCGTTGACGCCTTGAGGAGCAGCAGCAGAGCTCTACTGCTGTCAGAGTCGCTAGAGCTGCTCGGAGGAGTAGTCAGCTCATACGGCAGGGAGGAAGACGCGGGCGGGGGAGTTTCGCTCTGCAGCCTTAGCTCCGCTTCTGCTGCTGCTGCAGCGAGAGCTGCCTCGTCTACGCGCGCAGCAGCAGCAGCCTCCGCGGCAGCAGCTGCTGCTGCCTCTGGAAACTCCTGCTGCTGCAGCTGATAGGCTTGCTGCAGCTGCCGTCGCATGTACGGCAGCAGCACTTCCACTGCGACGCAACACGCTATCTTGGAGGGAGGCAGCGACCTCAGAAGGGTAGTTGCAAGCACCGCTGCCTCGTTGCTGATCTGCTGCTGCTGCTGCAGAAGCTCTACAGGGAGCTGCAGAGAACCGCCAGCTGCACTATTGGCCGTCTGCATCCCCTGCTGCTGCCGCTGCTCCTCCTCTTCCTCCCTAAGCGCGATCTCCGAGCTGCTGCTGCTGCTGCTCCCCCTGCGCGCATGCGGCGCACTGAGCTGCGGAAAATTCAGACGGCGATGCAACGAGAACAAGCGGCAGTCCTCCCGACGCATGCAGTAGAACCCCTCCGCGAAAGAAGCCCCCGTGGAGGCGAAGCTGTGCGTCTCGACAGCCGTAAGCAGCAGCAGATACAGCACATCGAAGTGTCGCTCGATCCATCGAAGCACCGCTGCAGCGTCAAAAAGCGCCAGCAGGCGACGGACGGCTCGAGGCTCTGCCGAGGCTGCTGATGCGCTTGCTGCTGCTGCAAGGCGAGACAGTCTCCTCCACAGCCACGCGAAAAGCCGAGAACCGCTGAGCAGCCTCAGCTGGGGAGACTCCACAGTGCTTGCAGCGTACAGCTGCCGCTGCTGCTCTGCAGCTGCCACTGCAGCGACTGCATTCTGCAGTTCGACGGCAGGGGTGGCAGTTGCAGACGCGCGCTGCTCCGCGGAGAGCCTTGCTGCTCCTGCCGCTGCTGGGAGCTGTCTTGCGTAGAAAGACTCTAAAGTGACAACACAGTGTCTCAAGGCTGCATGAAGTCCATCCAGAAGTTTTTGCTGCGCGAGAAGCTCGAAGAAGGAACCCTGCTGCAGCAACGCCGCTCTCCGGAGTAGCGTCTGCTGCCGTCGCAGCACATTCTCATCGTCTGCGACGACGCCTAAGGTCCTCGCTGCAAGGCGTCTGAGGCTGGCAGCCTTCCTCGCAGCGGAGGCTGCGGCAGACGCGATTGCTGCCGTTGTGTCAGCCTGCTCCTCCGGAAGCTGCTCGTAGAGCGCCGTTGCGAAGGCATCCTGCGTCATCGCGCCGGCAGCCTCTGCAGAGCAAGCGGGAGAAAGCGGCGGCTCGGTTTGGAGGCTCCCTACCCTTCCCACGAGGGGAGAGATGAGAGAAAGCCGTGAAGCTGCTCAACAAAGAGGGGACTGTCCACCGGCTTATTCGGCATGTAGGAAGGGCTCTTCAAAACCAGCTCTAAGAACAGCGAGGCGTAGATGTGCTGGAGGGCGTCTTGCAAATAGGGAACCTCCGGCGACGTGAGACATGCGAAGCCGTAGCCTGTTGTCGTTTCTAGATAATGCAGCTTGTAGTGGGGTGTCGCAAAGGAGTTGAAACTGCTGCTGCTGCTGCCTGTGGGGTTGGAGGGGCCTACCTGCTCGCAGAAACGCCGCATAGAGTAAAGCAATCCAGAAAGAAGTCGTCCTGTCTGCTGCTGCCGCCTCGTGAGAGGCCCCCAAGGGCACCCCGCAGTCAGAGTGTCGAAAGGAGATCCTCGCACGCTGCTCGTCGCGCGGTGGTGAGCTGTGGCTGCTGTGGCTGCTCCCGCCGTCTGCTGCGCAGATCCTGCCGCAGTCCGCTGAGGATTTCCGCCGCTGGGGAAGCCGGCGGCAGCCTGCTGGGCTGCAGCTGCTGCACCCCGTGTAGAAACCCCCTTCGCGCTGCTCGTTTCCCTTTGCTGGAGTGCCACTGCGCCCCCCGCTCCAGAGTCGGCGGCGGAGCCAGGCAGGCCCGTTGTGTTTCTCGGGGGGTACTGGGCAATGAAGATACAGCGGTTTCTGTGAAAAATGAAGACCGAGTAAATCATTTTGATAGCCGCGGCAGGGGTTGCTTCTGCCGCTGCCGCAGCAGCCGCCGCTCCTTACGGCCGCTGTGTGGCAATAAGCTCGAGCTCGACGCGCAGCCTCTATTTTGCAGCCTCCTCCTCCCTCTTCTGCTCGCTCAAACTCTCGCGGCGGCTCCGCCGACTGCGCGGCAGGTACAGCAGACGGGGTGTACAGACACCTCGAGACGCCTCCAGCACCCGCGCCTACCTACACAGGGGAAGCGGCGGTGCAGACTGCGGCACCAGTCGCAGCCGTAGCCGCCGCAGGAAACGCATCCACGAGAGACAAAATCCCCATTCATAATTCGAATTTTAACCTTGCATATCTCTTATTTAGCGCGACTCCGTCTCACCTTCCCAAGCCACCCCCCCGAACAGCCCCGTAGAGCAGACAGCCGCTCTAAAGGGAGGCGGCTGCTGCTGCTCCTGCTGCTGTTCCCGGTGTTTTCGGAGAACAATCAGCACCAACATCCTGCATGCACGGAGGGAACCTCAGGAAATCGCTCTCCGTCCTGCGCGCTAGAAACACCCCAGCCCACAGAAGCCTCCTCGCGGCGTAGCCGACTGTCTGCCATGTGGCTGCTGCTGCTCTCGCAGCAGCAGCAGCGCGGGCAGGCAGGAGCAGCAGCTGCAGCGCGTGCGGCATAAAGGCCTTAGTGGATGCGACAAGGCGGCAAAAGGCGCCATTGCCAGCACATCGGCGTCTATGCTGGCAGCACCTGCTGCACGGAATCCTGGGAGCAGCAACAGCGGGAGGGAGCACCAAGAGCAGAAAACAGACAGACTCAGCGCTTCGCCGAAGAACGCAGCACAAACGCCTCTGCCCTTGGTGTTTATAAAGGGAGGGACGAGCAGCAGCAGCAGCTGCAGCTGCTGCTACAGGCGCAGCAGGGATGGCGCCTCCTGCATTGTTTGAGAGTACCTTGCAGCAGCAGCAGCAGGAAGACGACGAGCAGCAGCAGCAGCAGGTAGAAGAAGGTTTCCCTCTAGCGAGTGGAGCGTCCCTCCGCCGGAGGCAGCGGGGTCCACTTGCCCCTACAACAACAACAACAGCAGCAGCAGCAGCAGCAGCAGGAGCCCAAGTGCCAACCCCGACCGCTGTGGGGAAGAGCAGCAGCAACAGCAGCAACAGCAGCAGCAGCAGCAGCAGGAGCAGCAGCAACACAAAGGGCAATGACTTCACAGCCCCCCAGCCTGCCCTGTGGCAGTCCATGCAGTCGAAGCAGCAGGATGGTCATGTGTTGCTGCCTTACTTGACCGTTCCAGCAGCAGATGCAGCTCAGCACAGCCGAGCTTTTGGCTTGCCGCTTCCCTCCCTTTCTGTTGTGCGTTCTGCTGACGAAGGTGTCTTCGCCGCTCCCTCGCGAGCAGCCCAAGCAGCAGCGCGCCCTCCAGAATCGGTGACAGTTTCCTCTTCTGCAGCTTCTATTCTGTCTCCTGGAGCCCCCCCCCCCCCCTACGTTTGCTGCTTGGGGGCGCCGAGCAGCAGCAGCAAGCTGTGGAGTCTGCAGCAGGAGCAGCAGCAGCAGCAGCAGCAGCAGCAGCAGCCACCCTTCGCATCTGTAGCCGTTCTGCGGTGTATCTCTTGGCTCCAGACGAGCCCCTTTGGAAGCCTCTCTCGTGGGAGTCTTCTGGAGGGCTTCTTGGTGTTTTTGGGGGAAGCCTTGAAGGAGATCTTTGGCAGTGTCTCTCCACTCCCGCAAGGCTCTGCTGCCTTCGGCGGCTCTGCAACGCTTGAGTTGCAGCGGATTTTACGCGTGCTGTCGTCTGCGGCTGCTCCGAGGCGTTTTCTCGCATGCCTGCTGCCCCACTCCTTTGTGGCAGCCGTGCAGTCTCTTCTGCAGCTCGCGACGGGGAGAAGAAGATCTCGCCTGCAACTCCAGCGCTGCGGAGGAAGCTTGTCGCTTGCAGTAGCAGTCCCCAACGGGCTGTTGCTGCAGCAGCAGCAGCAGCACGCAGAGCTCCTTCCCCACTGTGTGTGCATTGCGGATGGCTGCAGCAGCGAGGGAAGAAGCCGCCTCATCGACAGCGGAGGCTGCCTCTGTCTGACAGCGGCCCCCCTGCCCGCTGCTGCTGCAGCGACTTGCGTGTACAGGCAGCAGCTGTCTGTGCATGCAAGTCAGCAGCAGCAGCAGCCTCCAAATTGGCAGCCACGCCGTTACGAGCAACTTTTGCTCGGCAGCACGGCGCACGATCGTCTGGTGCTGAGTTGCGGTCAGTCAGACTCCCTCGCAGACGCCTTGCTGAATCCGCAGCAGCGAATTCCTCCCAGCGCCAGCAGCAATGGCAGACCGTGCCGCAGTGTCTGTTGTGCGCTGTTTCTTGGAGGGGGGGAAACTGCGGCGTCTACGAAGTCGCCAGGGGCGGCCGTCCATCTGCTGCTCGCGTATTCCGACGGCTCCTTGCAGCTGCTGCGGCAGCGCAGAGCTGCGTTCGCTGCTGCTGCAGCCGCCTCCCTCTGGAGCGGCAGCGGCAGAAGCTTTCGTTCCCGCGCGGCTCTTCCGCAAGCCTCCGAGACGCCCCCGCGAGACGACGGCACGTGGTGCGAAGTGTGGAGAGATGCCTTCGACCTCCCTCTGGAGCGTCTCTTCGTAGTAACGCCTCTGCCCGACGGAGGAAGAGGTGTCGGCAGCTGCTGGGAATGCTTCAGCGGTCCCCTCGTCTGCTGCTGCAGCGCAGGGGGACTGGCGTTCTGCTTTCCCGAAAGCGAGGGGTGCGAATACACCCCGCCGTCGCATCGTCTTTTCCCACCCTCCACCCTCTTCGGACTGCGTGCCTCTCTTGGGGGGCATCGGCGCGTCGCTGCTGCCGCTGCCTTCTCCCCCAGCAGCCTCGCCGGAGCTCCCAGCACATGCATCGTCGTGGTCAGCAGGAAAGGCCTCGTTGTGCTGCAGCAGCTGCGCTTCCATCCAGAGGCTTCTCTGCTGCTGGGATCACCTCCCTTCTCGCTTGCCCGAGTGTCGCGTCTGTCTCTGGGAGCTGCAGCAACGGCGGCTCTCAGCGAGGGGAGCCGCGTCTTCCTGCAGTCCTCGGAGGGCTTGCGGTGTCTAGTGCTCGGCGTGGAAGGCAGCAGCAGTGTGTTTCTCGTGGGCTTTGCAGCCGCGGGAGAGCTCCACAGCAGCAGCAGCGGGAGCGGCGCCTGCAGTGGCGTGGGAGGAGCCGTGCTCGCCGTCGTCTCGCGGAGCCTCTTTTTCCTTCCTTTGAGGCCACTTTTTTGCCGTCGGAGGCATGGCTCGCAGCGGCTCCATCCGCAAGGCCATAATCCTTCTTCCCTCCTGCTCCAGCAGCAGCAGCAGCAGCAGCAGCAGCAGCAGCTCGTAGGCTTTTGCGTTGCGTGGCAGTTGCCACGGTCCATCCGCGGCGCTGCTGCCTCGGCAACGGACGCTGCGCCAGCGGGGGCGAAGTGCGGGATGAAACAGCAGGAAGTTGGATGCATCGAGTCAGTTGCAGTCATGGAAGACCTCCTTAGTGGCCTTTGTTTTGTCGCAGTGGCTGCATCGGAATGCTCCGACGTGCTTGTGTTCTGTTGCGCCTTCCCCGCGCTGCAGCAGCAGCAGCTGCAGCAGCAGCAGCCCAATCACCCGCAAAAACAGCAGCAGCAGCAGCTTTTCGGAGGGGTGGACCTCTGGAGAGGCAGCGCAGCGCTGCGTTATCGGCTGCAGCCCATAAGCCCCCATTGCAGAGCTTCGGGGATGGCCTTTTTGGAGAATCGCCACGGCAGCACCAGCGGCAGCGGCGGTTTCAAGCAGCAGCAGCACGTGCTGCTGGCTGTACGGTGGGCGCTGCCTACTGCCTCGCCGCCAGGAGTCTCTTGCAGCTCCCGAGAGTGGGTGACGGTCGGAGTGTCTCTTTACGCGCTGCATGCGGCGAGTGGAGTGGCCGCTTCGACTCTGTGGGGCATCCCAGCGCCTTCGTACCTGAGGGGGTGTTTTCTGCAGCAGCCGAGGCAGCTGTTTCTGCAGCAGCCGCTCTCGTACACCCCCCCCAGGGGGACTGCTGCAGCGCGAGAGGCAGCTGCGGATTCCCTGCTGCTGCTGCAGCAACAAGGCGAGATGCCGCTGCTGGCTGGCAGCGGCAGCAGCCCCTCTCTGCAGCAGCAAGGCTTCGCGAACTGGGGATCTCTCTGGAGCTCTGGAAGCGCATTCGCCGGCAGGAGGCCTCCTGCGGAGGAGGTTCTCATGGGCAGCGTCGTAGGCGGGTGGGGTGCAGCGGCAGCAGCGGCAGCAGCAGCCGATCCCTTTGTACTGCTGCAGCAGCAGTCGCCGTACGACGACAGGAACGGACTGCAGCAAACGCAGCAGATCTCTGAAGGCGCACGGAGTGTGGGGTTGCTGGGTGTGGGCAGCAGCAGTGGGGCCGCAGCGGCTGTCGCCGCTGCTGCTGCCGCCTCTGCACGGAAGCAGCAGCAGCAGCAGCAGCAGTGGCAGGCGCTGCACCGTCTGGGGTACGGACAGCGGCTGCTGCTGCACGAGCAGCAGAAGGAGCAGCTGCGGCAGTGGCAGCAGCGGCACGTGCAGCAGCAGCTGCAGCGGCCCTTCGGGGGCGACTTTCGCCTTGGTGCTGCCGCAGCAGCAGACATCGAGTTGTTTCCTCCCCACAACTCAGCGGCAGCGGCAGCGCTGCAGAGGAGAGCTCCTTGGGCAGTGGCTCCCATGGCTTCTCGATTCCCCGTGAGACGGCGACTGCTGCCGCACAGACGAGACGAGCCGTACCACTTGCCGTCGTCGCATCGTGGCAGAGGCGGCATTTCTGCCGCCGCCCTGTATGGCCAAGCAGCCAACCGCCACTGGCCCTCAAGGGCCCCCCTCTTTCTGTATGGGGGAAGAGGGTTGGCGGCTTCCTGGATGCCGCAGGAGAGCCTCTTCGGAGGTGCTGCTGCCCCCGAGTTTATGGCAATTGACGCAAGAAACGGCGCTTTGCCGAGTGGGGAGGGGGGGGACGCAGAGAGCGGAGGCTTGCTGCCCATGCAACAAGACTCTTGGGGGGCGGGGGGGTCGTTTGTGTTCTAGTGGGAAAGCGCGTCGGAGGGAGGGATGGGGGGAGGAGAGAGGAGGTCTTGGCTTTTCTTGCCTCCGCTGGCGCCACGGAGGGAGGGCTTTGGGGGAAGAGGGGGAGGGGCAGGGGAGCTGTAGGGTACTGAACCTGCGGCTGCCAGTTGTAGTGTGTGGGAGCCTGCTATAGTTGTGAAATCGCGAGCGTCAGAGGAGAAGGGGGAGGGGAAGGGGAGATCCTCTGGCCTGGGCTGCAGCAGCACTTAAAGAGCAGCAGGCGAGGCGCCGCAGGGGCCACTGTCTCTCATGCATGTGCTGCACTGCCAGTGATCCGGAGACAGCGAGAGCAGCAATGGATCATAAATAAGGACTCTCTGCAACTACACTCGCGAGAGGGCCCAAGAACAGAGGAACTGTGTGGCTGAAATAACCGAGAGAGAGAGAGAGAGAGAGAGAAAGAGCTTTGCACACGCGGAGCGATAGCTGAGGCTGCGCGTGTTCGCACCCGCATCCTGCACCTTGAAGGTGCAACAGGAGATTATACACAGGGAACCGTCTAGCGGTCCTAGCTAGCACTTTTTCAGTCAAGTGCTAGCCACAGTCTGAAGATGTAGTGCCACCGCGTGCAACTGGAGATCGCAAACACTCTGTCCCCGCGAAAGGGGCAGGGCCCCTCCATGCTTTCCTTCCTTAGCCTCTCAACACAGTCCCCAAATGCAACGTGTATTAGACAGCAGAACAGAGTCTGGTAGATTACGAGGAAGCCAGCCGTGGTGGTCTCGTAGTACAACACGAAGTGTAACAGAATGCAGCAGCACCCATCAAGGCCAAATCTCGTCGCGACTAGAGCCTAAAGGGCACTCACTGCCCACTGCTTTTATATTACATGCCCGTCTTCCCCTCCTTCTCTGCGTGTATTCGTTGCCTGCCGCCATCCGTGGCCCTCTCCAACTACCGTCCCTCTTTTCGCCTCTAATTTCTTCCAGCGAACTGCCTCCCACTGTGGATCATCCTTCCATGTCTGCCAGGATCCTGTGCAACAGCACAGGGCCCTGCTGCAATTCTGGCTGGGCGACACTGAGAAGCACATTTCACCAGTCTCCAGTTATATGTCGCCAGGCATGCGCACAACAGAGCCGACTCGTTGGTTTGGGCGTTCGCAAACCTCAAATATTGGCGTTAGCCAGATGCAAGAAGACACACTGCTGTGTATGCACATATATATGTGTGTGTGGCGGGTAGAAGAAGCGGAGCCATAGGTTGCTATATGCTGTGCAACTAGCTGTGAATGCTTTCAGCGCTCAGAGAGTGCAGCTACGCGCAGGCACCTTTGCCGATTGCCTCTCTCTCTATCATACATCGAGAAATCAGGGTACCGGCTGGCAGAGGAAAGAGGGACTTCTTTTGAGAATCGCGCAATCTCTTTCGGCCCCTTTGTATTTAATAGTGTAAAGTGAGGTGTATTCTGCCTACAGAGACCTTGAAAGGAGATTGACACCCCGCACGCGCACTCGTGATCGCCTTAACGGCGGCGGGGCCATAGCCAAGGCTGCAGTAATTGTGTCGATTTCAGAAGCGCAATGAAAAAAAACGAACGGTAAAGAGAGGCCGCTGAAGATCCCCGACTGCCGGCAAGTGGCTGCTTGTGGCTGGCTGCACTGCACTGCACTGAGGAGCCCACAGGAGAAGCGTATAGTGCACGGGAAGTCCAACACAAAGAGGAAAACGGTTCGAAGAAGGATGTTCAGAAAATCCCTTTTGCGCGCGTCGGCTGTATAGCCAAAGAACAGTGCTGTCCGCAAAAAAGGGGCCTGAATGCATGTGCCACCATCGAGCGCAAAAGGGGTGCTGTGTGTGTGTGTGTCTGTGTGTGTGTGTGTCTGTGTGGCTGTGTTTGTGTGTGTGTGTGTGTGTGTTTGGGTGTGTGCGTGTTTGTGGCTGTGTGCGGTGCGGTCTGGGGGTGTCTCTGCGTTGCTGTGTGTATGTTTTTTGGGTGTGGCTGCTGCGCGGGCGGCGACTGCACCTTCTGCGTTTTGGCTTGCATTGGGGTGGCTAGCGGCTTCCTTTTGAGCTGGCGACCGGACTGCAGCTGCTGGCAATGCAACACTCTAATTTGGTGTCGGTTGCGTGGCGGTGAGTGGGCGCGGCCAGATTCCGGGCTCGGGTACCGCCGGGAC